>NC_090725.1:258912604-258940104 GCF_036898095.1 Palaemon carinicauda | reverse complement strand
CGAAACATCAGTCTCTTACCAGCGTGTTTTCCCAGACTTCCCGGCCCACTAGGTGATATAATTGATATTTTTTTTTTAGTTTGAATTACCCCTAATGAGTCAATATGGATGAAAATCAACACAATATTGTGTTCACATACCTTGAAATAGAAATAAATTCTTACCTCATACTTGGGATCGAACCTTAGCCCCTTTAAATGAAAGGCCAGGTCACTTCCAACCATGGCACCAGAGGATCAAAAGAAGTCGGAACCTAACTGCTACCTACAGTTCAGGATTTACCTGACAAAACATCAGTCTCTCACCAGCAAGTTCTCCCCGACTTCCCGGCCCAGTAGGTGACACAATTGATAGCTTTTTTAGTTGGAATTACCCCTAATTAGTCAATGTGGATAAAAATAAACACAATATCGTGTTCAAATAAAAATAAATTTCTATCTCATACTTGGGATCGAACCCTAGCCCCTTCAAATGAAAGGCCAGGTCACTTCCAACCATCCCACCAGAGGCTCAAAAGAAGTCGGAACCTAACTGCTACCTGTAGTTCTAGATTTACCTAGCGAAACATCTGTCTCTTACCAGCAAGTTTTCCTAACTTCCCGACCCACTAGGTGACACAATTGATGGCTTTTTTAGTTGGAATTACCCCTAAGAGTCAATATGGATGAAAATTAACATAATATTGTTTTCAAACAGAAATAAATTTCTACCTCATACTTGGGATCGAACCCTAGCCCCTTCAAATGAAAGGCCAGGTCACTTGCAACGATGGCACCAGAGGCCCAAAAGAAGTTGGAACCTAACTGCTACCTGCAGTTCAGGATTTACTTGGAGAAACATTAGTCTCTTACCAGCGAGTTTTCCCTGACTTCCCGGCCCTCAAAGGTAACACAATTGATAGCTTTTTAAGTTGGAATTACCCCTAATGAGTCAATATGGATGAAAATCAAGACAATATCATGTTCAAATAGAAATAAATTTTGTACCACATACTTGGGATCGACCCCTAGCCCCTTCAAATGAAAGGCCAGGCTGCTTCCAACCACGTCACCAGAGGCTCTAAAGAAATTGGAACGTAACTGCAACCTGCACTTCAGGATTTACCTGGCGAAACATCAGTCTCTTACCAGCGAGTTCTCCCTGACTTCCCGGCCCACTAGGTGACACAATTGATAGCTTTTTCTAGATGGAATTACCCCTAATGAGTCAATATGGATGCAAATCAACACAAAATCGTTTTCAAATAGAAATAAATTTTGTACCACATACTTAGGATCGACCCCTAGCCCCTTCAAATGAAAGGCCAAGCTGCTTCCAACCACGTCACCAGAGGCTCTAAAGAAATCAGAACGTAATTGCTACCTGCACTTCAGGATTTACCTGGCAAAATATCAGTCTCTTACCAGCGAGTTTTCCCTGACTTCCCGGCCCACTAGGTGACACAATTGATAGCTTTTTCTAATTGGAATTACCCCTAATGAGTCAATATGGATGAAAATCAACACAATATCGTTTTCAAATAGAAATAAATTTCTACCTCATACTTGGGATCGAACCCTAGCCCCTTCAAATGAAAGGTCGCTTCCAACCATGCCACCAGAGACTCACCTAGTGTTTTGTGGCGAAGATCTCTCTGAGCATATGATGCCTTTCTTCTCCAGACTCTGTTAGCATTTTTGAGTCTCTCTTCTAGGATTGTGTCCACCACGGCACTGAACTGCAGTGAACCCAAGACTCTGTCCGGTTGCCAACTGGTGAGTACTTTTGAACGAAAAAGACACCCGACAAAGTTTGCTATTTTCATTCTCTTCCCTTGCGGTAGAGAGAGGGGGTGTGACTTTAGATTCCAGTGAAGCCCTAGCCACTGGAATTCTTATGTTGATGACAGCCTGGACTTTTCGAAGTTGATCTGAAAGCCCAGTGACTGTAGGAATTTCATGACGTTTTCAGCTGTCTGAAGACATTCCGACTTTGTTGCAGCCCAGACCAGCCAGTCATCCAGGTATACCATTACCTTGAAGCCTTTGTTCCGTAATTGTTGGACGATGGCCTCAACTAGCTTTGTGAAAATCTATGGAGCTACATTGAGCTCGAAGGACATAGCTCTGAATACGTAGGCCTTCCTTGGCAGTATGAAACTAAGGTAGGGCAAGAAGTGTCGACCTAACGAAAGATGTCAATAGGCGTCTGTAAGATCTATGGAGACGCTGTAGAACCCTTGGGGTAGTAAGGTCCATATTTGCGAGATAGTCAGCATCTAGAACTTGTTGTTCAGAGAGAATTTGTTTAGTGGGGACAAGTCCAGGATAGTTCGAAAAGTGTTCGAATCTTTCTTGGGCATGCAGAATAGCTGCCCTTGAAATTTTATGGATTTTGTGCAACTGATGACTCCCTTTGAAGATCCTGTGAATAATCCTTCAAAATTGGTGTTGTGGGTTGGAAGAACCTTTTGAACTTGGGAGGTTTCTGTCTCCATTTTTAGCCTAGCCTGTTTGAGACTAAGCTGTGAGGCCAGGGATCGAACTCCCCAAAAAACCCTGAACAGGTGAAGTTGTCTTCCCTACTGGGAGCTCCTCATTGTTGGTGTGAAGGATCAGCGTCTTTGACTACCTTCCCTCTGCTTCCTTGGCATCTTGATTGACCACCTTTTCCAGACCTTTCCCTGCTACTGATGCCCTTCTTTTAATCCCTGGTAGGGTGGAACGTGTTGGTGGCTCTCTCATACACCGGGTTGAAGTCTGGAGGCTGTGGTACATGCTGCTGGGGAACCATGTATACAATCTAAGGGATGACAGCAAATGAGGTTGTCACAACAGAAAAGGATTTGCTTCCCTTAAAGTGTCGTCTGGGTTTCTTGCCCTTGGGTTGAAGTCCTTCAATGGGGGTAAATTTCCATTTACAGGACATAACCCACTTTTCTACAAGGCTTTTATTCTCCTAAGCTACTTTTTCCATGACTTCCTTAACCAATTCCTCGGGGAAGAGATCTTTCCTTGAGATACTGGAGTCGATCAGTTTTCTAGGTTCATGCCTGATCGTAGCAGCAGCTAGTACGTGTTTTCTACATGCTCTCCTGGCTAGGAAGAAAGTATGGAGATCATTATGAAATATGGTTAAGCGAGTCTTCGCCAAGACAGGGAAGAGTTCAGATTTGGGATGGTTTCCAATAAGCATCTTTAGATTAGATTGAAAGGATAAAGAGGTAGATAATCTCTCTCTGGCTTTCAATGCTTCCTTTAATGGGGATTCGGTAAATTTAGGAAATTTCTCATTAAACTGCTTGCCTCCAATGTCTTTAACTAGTTTTCCAACAGTAAAGGTATGCTGGACATCCTCTCAACTGTCTGAATCAAAAGGAAGGGCTAGGGAGACAGGTTTGCACTCCTCTAGCACTGGAAATGGTCTACCTTCCACTACTGCTTTCTTTACAGCCTCTAAACTTTTAGGGGTGAAAGGGAAGACAGTATCCTTGGGGCTACAAAGGTGGCCTGCTTCCTGCCAAAAGCAGAATGTTGGGTATTAGTGAATTCGGCTGTGTTCAGCTCCTTAACCAAAAGATACTGAGCCTTGCTATGGTCCAGGATGATTGTTTCCTTAGGATCCTATCATCCCTAATTGATGGTTCTGAGTTAAACCTTACGGTGGGAAGAATTCCAAGTCTGAGACTGGCTTGGAACCCAAACCCTCTCCAATCTGGAGGTACCCTTCACTTAAGGCCATATGCTCAGCATAACACCATTGGTTCTTAACTGCGCATTCTTGTAGGCTTGAAGCAGAGGGAGCCTTAGAAGCAGGTGCCTTTTGTAAAGCTTCTATCCTCACGGTGAGGTCCGCTTGAGAACGGTCATGTTTGGTGATTAGGTTTTTCATGAAAGCTTTCATGGACACCGCAAGTTCCGAGTTACTAGGAAAGGAAGTTTTGTCTAATGCAGGAACAGGGGAGGAGGTGTAAGCTGAGGCTTGAGCAGAAGGGATGGGGGGAACAAACTAAAGGGGCACTGGGAATTGTACTCACCCAATGTACATCCAAAGACTCTTCAGGGGCTTCCGTGGTTGGCAGGATCCTCTCCCTTTCTGACAACCGAGAAGTTGTTGATGTGTTGTCGGTGGACAGGTTTATGACTTACAGAGTGTCCCTAACTTCATCATCCGCATGACCTGCTGGTACCAGAGGGAGTTAAACCGTTAGTAACTGGTGACCAGACACAGAGGTCACCTCATCCTTGGGAAAGAGGAAGTCCTTCAGTTCCAGAAAAGGAAGAGAAGGGGCACCATGTTGAGAGCTCTTCTGGAAACCTACCTTCATATTATCAGTGAAGTGTAAAGAGGGAAAAATTCAAATGAGTACACATCATTAAAAATATATCTTCTTAAAATTAAGTAAACATATTTGTATGTCTCATAGAAAAAAACCTAACCGAAAAAAATCTACCACTTAAATATGGCTAAAGATTACAAACAATCAAGACACATTCCAAACAGCTCAGTAATCAATGAAGATTTATGAAGCAAACAATTTGACAGTGCAGTAGGAATATGGAGGAAAGGTTCACATCAAAATGACACCAGAACCTCCAGAGTAGATCTATTGGAACAACCTAAGAAGGCAAGTTCACTCATCATACTTCCAGACCAGCAACAGATGCCCCCAAGGCGGTAGCAGCTGGGTTGAGGCAACAACTGATTCTATTAGCCAAGATAAAAACTGACCTGTCAATACTCCAGGCATGTCGACACAAAGTGGCAGAGGCATTGTATAGTCAACATGAAGAAAGTGAACAATCCCATGGGGAAGGGTCCCCACTCAGGAAGTACAGGAATGAAAAGTAGCTAAAAAGGGAACCTGCCAAGACCTAATCATTATCATTAACTTATAAAAAGTGGGGTTTAGCCAGTAAGATAATGAGAGCCGTATAAGACAGCCAGGACACCAAGAATTGGAAATTCAGAGGATGTCCTGACAACTGACCGACCAACTCCAGAGGACAATGTCTCAGATATGGGAGAAGATAGGAAAGAGCAGATGACTATTCTATGGCTGCAGCTGAGGCAGCAGAGGGAAAGACCCATGGCCAACACACAGCCAGTGCTAGAAGATCTCAGGCGGACTAGACTGGAAGAAGAGACAGAAAGTGACACTTTTGCCTAGAAAGGCTAACCAGGCAAGGGAGTCAAGACTCCACTGCAAGAGGGACATAGCACAGGAAAGGAAGCTGCAGACATAGAGCAGGCAACTGCCTAGCGGGCAGAGGAAGACCCCAAGGAGTACCAACTCTAAGCTTAGATAGGATTAGGCCATAGGGAGAACTGTTTAGAGAAGCCTAGCCTACCTAGCAGGTGAGGGAGAACTCAAAAGGTAGGGTAAGAGGACTAGACAAGAGGAACATAGTTCCCAGTAGTCAGGTTATGGCCTAACAAGAAGGGGAAAGGGGCAGAGAAAACACCCAAGAGTGGTCTCTAAGGCAGCAGAGAGAGTTAGTCCAGGGAAGGAAAAAATCTAGCCTACCTAGTGCAAAGAAAGATAGCATACAAGTTATCCTATCCAAGGATGGAGACGAAGTGTATTTCAGCCGCCATAGGACTAGACAGGGTTGGGAACAAAGTTCTACAGTAAATAGGAACACTAACAGGCACATAGGTAAGGGAAAAAGGGGTGGTGGTGGGAGACTCAGAAATTGGTGAGGCGGCATGACAGGAAGGCCCAACTGCGACATTAGAACAGGAATAGTGTTCTAAGGGGTCTGTATTGATAAAGCACATAGGACAAGTCGTCACAACCAGGCATAGCCTACCAAAGACTAGGAGGGAAGTCTAAGAATGGTTAAGGCGACACAAGGGGGTCTACCTGCCACCATTAGAACAGGGGGTAAAGCATTCCAATGGGTAAACATAAATAGACACAGGGAATAAATTCCCAAGACCTGTGCCACCTCGCCACACACATAGGCTAAGTGGAAAATGAAAAAAGTCATCCTAGGACAACTGAAAACACTATCCAACTCACAGAGGGACCTTCAAGACTGACAAGTGGGAGAATAGACAAGTGGGAGAATAGACAGCCTCGCCAAACCAGAAAGGTTATGTGATAGAAAAGGGTAGTGCATAAGTGAAAATTTATCTGGCATGGCTGCCGGGTAGAGTAGTGAGCTAACCTAAGTCAATGCTAATAAAAAACACCAAAAAAGGGAGGTCGGATACCCATGATTATACCACACTGTAAAAGAATAATGTAAAACATATTACTACAATATTATGACTTAATAACTGAGCATTTATGAGCAATTTAGTATCATGGTGTAATGGCGCCGACCACATGCCGGCCAAAGGACGATAAAAACATATAAATCTAAAAATATACGGGGTGGAGACATGAAATTCTCGAACACACAAAAAGGAGGGTACTCAACTTTGTCGATGAGGAAAAAGCCGAAGCATCTATGATCAAAAATATCTCAAAAAGCTAAGAAAAACAAGCAGAAACTCCCCCTAGCAATCGTCAAAGATGACGCTGCAAAAAAGGAATGGATCAACAGAAAACGTGTTAGTTGTAGCACATTGAAATGGGGAGTTGTAACGGCTCATTTGCCGACATATCTTTTCTCTACCTTGTCCTTCGAGACAAGGTTAACTCTATTCGGGGAAGGATAACCATGGCTTCCTATTAACACGACCCTGATTTATACACGATATCTCTCGGGTTATTCGCTACGGAGGTCATAACTCCTTTGATACCTCTAAGGTAAAATTTCTCTAGTATATCACTCGCAGAAATATCCCAAGTAGAATGAATGAATATACACACACACACACACACACACACACACAATATATATATATATATATATATATATATATATATATATATATATATATATATATATATAGGTAGTGGGTTGGTCTGGCACCAGCCACCCGTTGAGATACTACCGCTAGAGAGTTATGGGGTCTTTTGACTGGCCAGACTGTAGTATAATGGATCCTTGTCTCTGGTTACGGTTCATTTTCCTTTTGCCTACACACACACACACCCCGAATAGTCTGGCCTATTCTTTACATGTTCTCCTCTGCCTCATAAACCTGACAACACTGAGATTACCAAACAATTCTTCTTCCTGCACAGTAACTGTTCAGCGGCCACTTTCCTCCTTGTTAGGGTAGAAGAGACTCTTTAGCTATAGTAAGTAGCTCTTCTAGAAGGACACTCCAAAATCAAATCATTGTTCTCTAATCTTGGGTAGTGCCATAGCCTCTGTACCATGGTCTTCCACTGTCCTGGGTTAGAGTTCTCTTGCTTGAGGGTACACTCGGGCACACTATTCTATCTTAATTCTCTTCCTCTTGTTTTGTTAAAGTTCTTATAGTTTATATAGGAGATATTTATAGCATCCTGCTTTTCCAACTAGGGTCGTAGCTTAGCAAATAATAATAATAATAATAATAATAATAATATTATATATATATAATTTTATATACATATATATACATATATATACACATATATACATAAATATACATATATATACATTTATATACATATATACTGTACATTATTAAGTCTGAGCAAAACATAGATCATGACAAAAAGCATGTCTACACTCTGAAAAATATATAATCACTTATTTAAATTTAAAATTTTACACCAATATTTAAGCTTTATACTTAATGAAAATAGATAAACTTCAACACTCTCATGCTTAAACTTTTAAAGAAATTACATAAAGTAACTGATAAACTTACAAATTTAGCTCGCACGAAGTTAACCAGATACCGATACAAATATACTTCAAGTTTGTACATAAATCTCCCTGGGCCAGTTACAAAGATTTAGACAATACCAGCACTCATCACAACACAATAAATTTAAAATTTCTTTCCAATTTGTAGTAACGACTTAACACACTACAAACGATATACGTTGGGCACAAAATCATTTTGGAGAGGACACTCTCGAGGCACTTTGAGAGAGGAGTATGGACTTTTGACTCGTTCACAGGATAGGCTGGTTCTTTTCTGCCCTACACATCCCTAGGGGCACATACTGTATATATGACTTAGTTACCTCTAGATTCTTCTAAGTCAGAGATCTGGAAGCTTGGGGGTTGGCTTAGCGACCCCAGTGTTACCAACTATCTCTATCAGACAACATCCGTGCACAAGAGAGACGACTCTCTCAGCTAGTTCTGTCCACCTACCGTTCTTGGAAATAGAAAAAATAAATAAATTTAACACTGGAGTTTTCTAGAACCATCCAAAACACGTGGCAAAAACAAGAATTGTGTATTTTCTCACAAACATGACGCAATATCTCATGAAAACAAACGAAAATTACATAAGCCCTCGTTTATACCTGTTATAGTCATATAGCACTCTTAAACAGATACGTAAGACCTCGTAACAAAATATATGTGAAATAAAAAGTCAAATTCTTAAAAATAACGTAAATTTACGCCTACTGACTTGAATGAAGAATACAATAAAATTAGCAACAAAAGTCACGTAATTTACATATAAAACTTATACTTCCATGAGAGGAAATCACCGTATGAGTTGGCTATTCCCCTCTAAATATACAAATGAAATACATAAATAAAATACATGAATAAATTATTTACTCTACACTAGACCAGCTTCATAAGAATATATATATATATATATATATATATATATATATATATATATATATATATATATATACATATATATACATATACATGCATATTTTTACACACACATATATATATATATATAAATATATATTCATACATATATTACATACACACACACAAACACACACACACACACACTCACATATATATATATATATATATATATATATATATACACATACATATATATATATATATACTATTTCGATTAGTGAATTATGTAAAGTCCCAGGCTATAAACTCATCTGCTTTACTTTACAGAAATCTGATACACACGAGAATACCTCAGAGCTCTAAGAAGAATACACAACTACCGGATGTTAATATATATGAACATTGTATATCTAAAGGTCTCTTTACTTTACACTCAAAACAAAACTGGATGAGTACTTTACTTTTAACAGGAACTATTCTACAATCAATCTCTTACCTCGCTTCTAAGTCAGGGGTACAAGCAAGTCACTGGATTATTTATTTGTGATCGAAATAATACACACTATAAATATATATATATATATATATATATATATATATATATATATATATATATATATATATATATATATATAGCCTATATATATATATATATATATATATATAAATATATATATATATATATATATATATATATAGACATATATATATATATATATATATATATATATATATATATTTATATATATATATATACATATATATATATATATATATATATATATATATATATATTCTAAAAAAATAACAATTCAAAATCACTACTAAAATTAAGTTACTCGAAATTTAAATCTGAACTAGACCTTAGACTTATGACAAAATGACACTTCAAGAACAATAGAATCACTTGTTTCACAAGAAATTAATATAGTGAAATACTTAATTTTGACAATTAATGAAAAAATTATACTATAACACTACAGTATAGAAAATAAACAATACTTACACCTTTACATATACGTAACTGCTACTCCTACGACCTTAGGACGGTTAAGCAAATATTAATGCACTTCACTTCACTTTTTAACCAAATCACACAAGGCCAGTCACATAGTATAAATTTTACATAAAATGTACTCGCACAAATACACTTCACTTCTTTTAAATCAAGTACAAAAATAACACTAATGTTTGAACGCACTATACACGCATGAGAGAAAACACTTAGTGACTGGATAGATGCTGGTGAAAGATGTCGGACGTATGGCTCTGTCGGCAAATCAGGCTGGATCTCTCTCTCCTATGTAATGGTAGGCCCTTATATGTTGTCCTAAGTCATTCTGGTATCTTCCAGCTAATTCAAACAAGCATTCTTGATGCAGTCATCAGAGTTGCCAACGTTGTAGGCTAAATGTGGCAGTTTGAAGTATGGTTCTTCAGCTAACTCTGCTCACCTTCTCTTGTAATATTACAAAAAAAGAATAAGTTTAGTCAAGGACCTTCATGTAACTTCCAACCCCGTGGAAATATGATGCAATCCCTCGTGTGTGTCACAAGTAAAAATATATTAAAATATAAGGATATTGGAATGACGGTTATCTCAAATTGTCGCTCCCAGCTCTGTGCTGCTTAGCCTCCCAGACGAAAAAGTCAGGAGGTATGGCGCCCAGAGGTGTGGCGTCTGAAAAATGTTGAGAAGTCAATTTTGTTGTTTTCGAATTCCTCGTTACAGGCAAGGAGGTTGGAGGGAGCAGCAAAGAGAGTACGTTGACATAGATCTGAGGGGCATACCTCTACCTTGGACCCCCCCCAGGCAAGATGGGATAGACCCCCTAAGGCTCCCATGAATGACACCGCCCAAGATTACCATTCCTTGGGCCAGTTTGAAGATAGCCACGACTAACGGCTAACGTCCATTCCTCTTTGTGCAATTCAAGGTAAGAATCATTATCTTTTTGTAATGTAATCTAAGATTGATAAGCTCCCTTTGCTGTAGATCTCTCCACTGTCCGAGCCTTAAATTTGTATTGACATATGTAAGAGCACTTATTCAGTATTCAGACAAGGAAATTAACTATTTAAAAAATATTTGTCGCTACCAACTGTTGATTTATCTTCTGAAGTTATGACAAGTGCTCGAGTGACTTTGTAATTCTCCAATTGAAATTATACGAATTGAAAGAATGGAATAGCATCTATCTCATCCCCGTCTTTTTGATTAACTGTAGATTAATATTTGCCCCGTGATTGGGACATGTGTGTCATACAGCTTACCTTTTAACAAACTTACAGAAGACTTCGTAACAAACTACGTGAAATAAAAATACAATTCTTTAAAATAACTTAAATTTACATAAACAGAACTGAATGAAAATATAACTAAATGAATGACGAAAGACTTATTCAATCTACATACCTTTACTTAAACCTACATGAGTGGGACCCACCTTACGAGCTGGCTATACGTCCCTTAAATACACAAATGAAATACATAAATAAAATAATCTACTCTCATGTTAGACCAGCTTCATAAGATAGCTCCCCCCTAAAAAGATTATTTATTCCGGGCCTAAATCCACCGATTCAGCCCGAGATAAATAATCTGCAACCACGTTCTCTTTACTAGATATATGCTTTACATTAATATAATATGGCGGCAAACATAACAATCATCTACTTAACCTTCGATTATTATTCTTCATTTTATTAATAAAAGTTGAAGGATTATGATCTGGGTAAACCTTAATTTCTTCATTCTGTGGTCTATTTACATAAACTTCAAGCTTCCTTATCACTGTGATTAGCACTAGCAGTTCTTTTTTAATTGTCAAGTAGGCCTGTTAATGCTTCTTCAGCTTCAATGACATGAAACAGCCGTGGTGAATAATTCCTTCCTTGCCTTCTTGCAATAGGGACAGCCCTAATCCCATTGTCCGACGCATCCACTTAGATAAGGAACTTCTTGTTGAAATCCAGTGCTTGCAGTATCAGTTTCAATGCTAATATGGCTCTTATATTGTCGAAGGATTCATGGTACTCGTTGGTCTATACAACCTTTTTCTTGGGGCTAGTCAAATCGGTCAAGGGTGTGACTACCACCGAAAGAATTGGGCAAAACCGTCTGTAGATTCCTGCCATTCCTAAAAACTGTTGTAATTTGCTTCCTCGTTGTGGGGGATGAAGCTTTCCTTATTCCTTCAACGCCAGTGGCTACCGGGGAGATTTGCCCTCTTCTGACTTCAAATCCTAAGCACCGACCTGTTGCCTTTCTAAATTCGCTCTTCTCTAGGGTAATCATCAGATGTGCTCCTCACAGCTTTTGAAATACCTCCTCCAGGATTCGAAGATGTTCTTCCCAGGTCGATTAATATATTAAAATATCGTCGAGATATATGCCTACACCTTCAATCACTCCTAGAAGGTTATCCATCACTCGTTAGAAGGTGGTGGTGGGTGCGTTCATTAGACCAAATGGCATTATTGTGTACTGATATAACCAAAATAGGGCTATAAAAGCTGATAATAATTTTGCGTTGTTGTACAAAGGAATCTGGTAATAGCCTTTTAACAATTCGTTCTTAGAGACAAACCTCACTTGTCCAATGTTGTCGAGTAGTTGGTCTATGAGCGGCAATGGATAATTTAGCCCGAGATAAGTAATCTGCAACCACGTTCTCTTAACTAGATATATGCTTTACATTAATACAATATGGTTGCAAACATAACAATCATCTACTTAACCTTCGATTATTATTCTTCATTTTATTAACAAAAGTTAAAGGATTATGATCTGGGTAAACCTTAATTTCTTCATTCTGTGGTCTATTTACATAAACTTCAAACTTCCTTATCACTGTGATTAGCACTAGTAGTTCCTTTTCAATTGTCAAGAAGGCCTGTTGATGCTTCTTCAGCTTCAATGACATGAAACACGTGGTGAATAATTCCTTCCTTGCCTTCTTGCAATAGGACAGCCCCAATCCCATTGTCCGACGCATCCACTTAGATAAGGAATTTCTTGTTGAAATCCGGTGCTTGCATTATCAGTTTCGATGCTAATATGGCTCTTATATTGTCGAAGGATTCCTGGCACTCGTTGGTCTATACAAACTTTTTCTTGGGGCTAGTCAAATCGGTCAAGGGTGTGACTACCACTGAAAAATTTGGGCAAAACCGTCTGTAGATTCCTGCCATTCCTAAAAAACTGTTTTAATTTGCTTCCTCGTTGTGGGGGGGTGAAGCTTTCCTTTTTCCTTCAATGCCAGTGGCTACCGGGGAGATTTGCCCTCTTCTGACTTCAAATCCTAAGCACCGAACTGTTGCCTTTCTAAATTCACTCTTCTCCAGGTTAATCATCAGATGTGCTCCTCACAGCTTTTGAAATACCTCCCCCAGGAATCGAAGATGTTCTTCCCAGGTCGATTAATATATTAAAATATCGTCGAGATATATGCCTACGCCTTCAATCAATCCTAAAAGGTTATCCATCACTCGTTAGAAGGTGGTGGTGGATGCATTCATTAGACCAAATGGCATTATTGTGTACTGATATAACCAAAATGGTGTTATAAAAGCTGATAATAATTTTGCGTTGTCGTACAAAGGAATCTGATAATAGCCTTTTAACAATTCGATCTTAGAGACAAACCTCACTTGTCCAATGTTGTCGAGTAGTTGGTCTATGAGCGGCAATGGATGATCGTGAGCCACACTAATTGAATTAAACTTTTGATAGTCCGTACGCATCCTGAAAGATCCGTCAGGTTTTTCCCGAGCAAGCATGGAGAACTGTAAGGGCTGGGGCTTTGTTCAGCTAATCCGTTTTGCAACAACTAGTCCACTTCTTTTCTCATGACTTATCGATGATATGGCGACAGTTGATAAGCGTGTTGTTTGAGTGGTCTTTCTGTGATCTTAAGGTGTATCTCATGCCTCGTCAAGTTGGTTCGTTCCGGGACGTCCGAGACCATTTTAGGGGAAATTTTAATCAAACAACTTAATTCCTCTTGCTGCTCCTTGTTCAAATGAGTTAATTTCTCTTCTAAGTTACTAATGATGAACGAATTATTCACTTTGCGTCGTCGTCTTCCATTGGTGGAATGGTTTGCACCATACATACCTGTGAAGCTTCGGTCTCATTTTCGCTAAAGTATGGTCTCAATAAGTTAACGTGCACCTTCCTATGGTTTTTTCATTTTCCTGGTGTTTCAATAACGTAGGTCAGGTCACTGATCTCCAGAATGGAATGGTCCTTGGAACTTTATGGTGAGAGGGAATCTCCTTATCGGTGAGAAAACCAACACCTGTTGTCCTACTGCAAACTGTCTGTTCTCACTTTTCATATCAAACCTTTTCTTCACTTTTCCTTTGCTCATTTTCAGGTTTTCGAGGGAAAACCTTCTTATCTCGCCGATTCATTTCCTCAAGTTCTTGACATATTCTCAATTTGTTTCCTCTTGATCTTTCCATTTTTCGGCCAACATTCTAATCAGTTCTTTTGCTTCTCATCCAAACACCATTTCATTCGGGCTACATCTCATGCTTTCTTGGTAAGCATTGCACAATTCAAATAACATCAAAGGTAGTCTGATGTCCCATTCATTTCCTGTTTCATTGTAGTGCTTTGTTAACATACTCTTTACGGTTTTATGAGATCTCTCTGATGCACCTTGGGTCTCCGGGTGATAGGCAGTAGACAGTTGTCTTATATCCAACAGTTTCATCACGTCCTATGACAATTTTGACATGAAATTTGTTCCTCGGTCACTCTGAACAATATCCGGAATCCCAAACTTGGTAAAAACGTCATGTAACTTCTTAGCTATTACTTGACACTTGGTCGGAACGACGGTTTAAACTTCATATCCAAGGGGTGTTTACGAATGATAATATCATAATCTTCCCTCAGCGAAGTGGCTCTATCAAGTTTCTTTCTTCCCGTTCCTCCCGTTCTGCCATCATCTTCAACTTAATCTAATTCTCTGCCGCTGCAATTCGTCTAATCTCAGCCTCTACATTCATTTCCGTTTGTATCCCTTCAGTTTTTGGGTCAACTGGTACTTGCTTCTCTACAAATTCTTCTTCAGCCTTCTGCAAAAGCTTGTAAACTGCTGTAATATTTTCTTCTGTCAACTTTCCTGAGTTTATCAACGCTTTTAAGGTTAGACACTTGATTTGGGCTTTAATCATTCCACTAGTTGCATGGCTACCATATGCCATTAAAATAGCAAGCCACTAAGCTTTAGTTACATTAGCTTCTGACAATTCCTGAACAATTGGGTTTTCAAAAAAAATCCTGTACATTCAACTGACCCATTTTGTACTTTACAAAAAATTATACCTCTCCAAAAAATATATCCTAACAATACACGGAATCCTATCAACACTAAACTGGTCAAACTTTTAATCAAAACACAGCCCTGCTATCACCAATATTGAAAATACTCGCTCGATCCCGGGTCTGGGCACCAAAATATATATATTACGACTAGAGTATTATGTAAACTCCCAGGCTCCAAACTCACCTGCTTTATTTTACATATAATCTGATACAGACGAGAATACCTCCGAGTTCTGAGAATGATATGCAACTACCAGGAGTTACAATATATGAACACTGAATATCTAAAGGTCTCTTTACTTTGCACTCAAAACAAAACAGGATGAGTGCTTTACTTTTAACAGGAACTAAAAGTAAACTATTTTAAATTCAACCTCTTACTTCTGCTCTAAATCAGGGGTACGAGCAAGTCAGTGGATTAATTATTGGCGATCGAAATAATATACACTTTACAAATATATATATATATATATATATATATATATATATATATATATATACATATATATATATATATATATATATATATATATATATATATACTATAAAAAATAACAATTCAAAATTAACACCAAAATTAAATCACTAGAAATTTAAATCTGAACTATACCTTAAACTCATGACAAAATGACACTTCAAGAACAATATAATCACTTGTTTCACTAGAAATTAATGTATGGAAATATTTAATTTTGACAATTAATGAAAAAATGACACTTTAACACTTTAGAAAATAAACAATAATTACACCTTTACATATACGTAACTGTTACTCTTACAACCTTTGGGTTCACACAAGGTTGCAGAATGGTTAAACAAAAATAAATACATCACACGGGGCCAGTCACAAAAAAATAATTTTACAATATAAAATGATCTTAAATAAATGCACCTCACTTCTTTTAAATTAAACACAAAAATAACACCAATGTTTGAACGCACTGTACACGTTTGAGAGGAAACACTTAGTGGCTGGATAAATGCTGGTGAAAGGATGTCGGACGTAAG
The DNA here is from genome assembly GCF_036898095.1 of Palaemon carinicauda. Taxonomy (NCBI): domain Eukaryota; kingdom Metazoa; phylum Arthropoda; class Malacostraca; order Decapoda; family Palaemonidae; genus Palaemon; species Palaemon carinicauda. The sequence continues at coordinate 258,924,156 of NC_090725.1, read as the reverse complement.
GCTCTGACGGAATGTCAGGCTTGATCTCTCTCTCTCCTATGCAATGACAGGCCCTTATATGTAGTCCTAAGTCACTCTCGAATCTTCCAGCTAATTCAAGCAAGCATTCTCGATGAAGTCGTCAAGAGTTGCCAACATTGTAGACTAAACATGGCAATATGAAGTATGGTTCTATCGTCCCAGAACAATGGCATCCCCCTCAGCTAACTCCACCTAACTCCTCTCGTAAAATTAATAAAAAACTAATAAATTTAGTCGAGAACCTTCATGCAACTTCCAACCACGTGGAAACATGATGTAATCCCTTCTGTGTGTGTCATATAGCATACCTTTCAAAAAGATTACAAAAGACTTCCTAACAAACTACGTGAAATGAAAATACAATTCTTTAAAATAACATAAATTTACATATGCTGAACTAAATGAAAATATAAATAAATGAATAACAGAAGTCTTATGTAATTTACTTAATCCTATATGAGTGGGACCCACCTTACGAGCTGGCTATACATCTCTTAAATACACAAATGAAATGCGTGAATAAAATAATCTACTCTCATGTTAGACCAGCATCATAAGAATATATATATATATATATATATATATATATATATATATATATATATATATATATATATATATATATATATATATTCAAATAAGCCATATATATTTTTGATACATTAATGTCTGGATTCTCTTAACGACCTCGGGATCAGAGCCCCAGGCGAAATCACACAAAGACAAGAGCTTGGGTCCGGCCGGGAATCGAACCCTGGTCGGCAAGCTTGTATAGACAGTGACTAAACCACTTGGCCACGAAGAAAGATAAAAGTTGATGACAATTCTTCTGTACTTATACCTGTCGAATTCAGGTGTTTTGTACTTAGAATTGAAATCAACCCATCTTCACCATCGTAGCTAATTGGTAGTTTGTTACTTGGCATTCAATTAATGATAAATTTTGCACATTTAGACGTGTTTTTCATATTCAAATAAGCCATATATATTTTTGATACATTAATGTCTGGATTCTCTTAACGACCTCGGGATCAGAGCCCCAGGCGAAATCACACAAAGACAAGAGCTTGGGTCCGGCCGGGAATCGAACCCTGGTCAGCAAGCTTGTATAGACAGTGACTAAACCACTTGGCCACGAAGAAAGATAAAAGTTGATGACAATTCTTCTGTACTTATACCTGTCGAATTCAGGTGTTTTGTACTTAGAATTGAAATCAACCCATCTTCACCATCGTAGCTAATTGGTAGTTTGTTACTTGGCATTCAATTAATGATAAATTTTGCACATTTAGACGTGTTTTTCATATTCAAATAAGCCATATATATTTTTGATACATTAATGTCTGGATTCTCTTAACGACCTCGGGATCAGAGCCCCAGGCGAAATCACACAAAGACAAGAGCTTGGGTCCGGCCGGGAATCGAACCCTGGTCGGCAAGCTTGTATAGACAGTGACTAAACCACTGGGCCATGAAGAAAGATAAAAGTTGATGACAATTCTTCTGTACTTATACCTGTCAAATTCAGGTGTTTTGTACTTAGAATTGAAATCAACCCATCTTCACCATCGTAGCTAATTGGTAGTTTGTTACTTGGCATTCTTCGTGGCCAAGTGGTTTAGTCACTGTCTATACAAGTGGTTTAGTCACTGTCTATACAAGCTTGCTGACCAGGGTTCGATTCCCGGCCGGACCCAAGCTCTTGTCTTTGTGTGATTTCGCCTGGGGCTCTGATCCCGAGGTCGTTAAGAGAATCCAGACATTAATGTATCAAAAATATATATGGCTTATTTGAATATGAAAAACACGTCTAAATGTGCAAAATTTATCATTAATTGAATGCCAAGTAACAAACTACCAATTAGCTACGATGGTGAAGATGGGTTGATTTCAATTCTAAGTACAAAACACCTGAATTCGACAGGTATAAGTACAGAAGAATTGTCATCAACTTTTATCTTTCTTCGTGGCCAAGTGGTTTAGTCACTGTCTATACAAGCTTGCCGACCAGGGTTCGATTCCCGGCCGGACCCAAGCTCTTGTCTTTGTGTGATTTCGCCTGGGGCTCTGATCCCGAGGTCGTTAAGAGAATCCAGACATTAATGTATCAAAAATATATATGGCTTATTTGAATATGAAACACGTCTAAATGTGCAAAATTTATCATATATATATATGTACATATATATACATATATATATATATATATATATATACATATATATATATATATATATATATATATATATATATATATACATATATATATATACAGTATGCATATATATATATATATATATATATATATATATATATATATATATATATATATATATATATTCTTCTCTCAAGGGGTTAACTACTACACTGTAATTGTTCAGTGGCTACTTTCCTCTTAGTAAAGGTAGAAGAGACTCTTTAGCTATGGTAAGAAGCTCTTCCACGAGGGCACTCCAAAATCAAACCAATGTTCTCTAGTCTTGGGTAGTGCCATAGCCTCTGTAACATGGCCTTCCACTCTCTTGGGTTAGAGTTCTCTTCCTTGAGGGTACACTCAGGCACACTGCTCTGTCTTGTTTCTCTTCTTGTTTTGTTAAAGTTTTTATAGTTTATACAGGAAATACTTATTCTAGTGATGTTATTGTTCTTAGAATATTTTATTTTAATTGTTAATTTACTTCTCTTATTTCCTTGTTTTTCCTCACTGGGCTATTTTCCCTGTTGGAGCCCCTGGGCTTATAGCATCCTGCTTTTCTATCTAGGGTTGTAGCTTAGAAAGTAATAATAATAACAATAATAATAATAATATTAATAATAATAATAATAATAATAATAATAATAATATATATATATATATATATATATATATATATATATGTACACACACACACACACACACCCACACACACATATATATATATATATATATATATATATATATATATATATATGTATACACACATAATATATATATATATATATATATAAAAATATATATATATATATATATATATATATATATATATACATATATATATATAGATAGATAGATAGATAGATATATGTATATATATAGATATATATATATATATATATATATATATATATATATATATATATATATTATATACATACATACATATATATATATATATATATATATATATATATATATATATATATATATATATATATATCAGATTTTGAGCAAAGTAAAAAATCTATTTTTGGGCTCGGGCCATGTCGTCCTGATGGAAGGGTTCCTTTAGGTAGCCTTCTAAGTGATATTTACTACAGTGATACTCCCAGAGAAATAAACCGAAGGTCTCCAGGATTCTAACTCCTGGCGCGAGTATCCAATTAAGGATATCACATAGTATCAGGAGATGTATATTTTAGATACGAGACATAGCAATCTTCACCCAGAATAGATTTAATTCTATGATGTAAGGGGGGAGAGTGGCGAAAGAAGTGGGTGCCGTTCTAGGTACCCGGTGGATCTCCTATACGTACTACTACCGCGCACCGTTCCTTTACTTGTCGTTAAGCAGAAATAGCCGCATATAATAATTTCGGGTGGGGTCAGCAAAAGGGTGGGTCCATCAGGACGACATGGCACTCTCACCCAAAAATAGATTTTTCACTTTGATCAAAATCTGTTTTTTGGGCTCGGGCTATGTCGTCCTGATGGAAGCATACCAGAGAATTAACTTGAAAGTACTATAGCTGTGGGTTTGTTTATTTGCCTTCTACCTTGAATGGATTTCCTTATCTAGTCTCCTAGACCTGTATATGAAATTCCAGTTAACTGTCATTTCCACTAAGCCTGGAACTGGTTTAGTACTTCCTGCTCCCTGCAGGGAAAGTGTCGACTTCGACAATAAGGATTCAAGGTTTGTATCTTTATTTATAGGGATTAAATGAAACTCTGGAATGTTTTATTTGTATGCAACTGAGGTAGCAGTAATAAGACACATACATTTTTGTATCTATTTTGCAACTAAATTATCAAATGTAGTTACAATAGAGAATGAATCTGATCCAGCATTAATACACATCAGGATTCATATTTTCACCTGTAAGGGAACAATATATATAATTTCATTATCAGAATAATGCCACTCAATGGAGATGTGAAACCAAATCTGTCTGACTTGCTCAGATTTTGGACATGCGTAAACACCGTGATGCAAACGTTCACTCGGCACTGGTGTTATTGGTCAGATATGCACCTATATGGAACAGTCAGTTAATCATAATCATGATTTGCACTAGAAGGTACGTAACCCATGCATCCGATACACTGTTAAGTCCCAAAACAGTCCACTGTTCATCGCAGCACTAGACGACGGGTTGTATGACAATACTCGCCGCCGCCGCCACCACAAAATGTTTTATTTCATGTAATTGCTTCGCATAGTGTTTGTGGAAGACCCTGGATGATCTCCAGCTAATGTATGAGCGGAGTCTTTCAAAGTCCATATGTTGAAAGAAGTTCAACGAAGAAGCAACTTTCCTCGGATCATGACCTGCGGGTGTACTGTCAGGATACGCTCTGTGAATAAAGTGGGTGAGCTTTGCTCTCACTTGTCTTAAGGATAGGTTTGATCCTGAGGTTTCACCTCTGAAGAGCTGTCCTCCCTTGAAGTCTGAAGTTCTTTGAAGAAAGACCTTAAGACACTCTACTGGGCATAGAGAGACATCTTCCTTCAGTGGGCAGATTCTCCAAGGACCCCATCTCTTAGTGGGTAGCTCATTCTTGGCAAGAAAAGCAGGATCAGGAAAGAGGTTCAGATCTCCTGTGTCTAGGAACTGAATATGGCCTTTGTTTTTTGGATAAGGCCACTATTTCACTAACTCTAGCCCCTAAGGCTATCGCAAGACTTTGTCCAAAGACCACGTGATGGGCTTTGGTGGGATTGCTGGCTTGAGTCTAGCGCATGGTTTTGGGATCTTATTGAAGATTTCACTAGAGAGGTCCACCTCAAAGGCGTACCGAAGTGGTTTAGTCAGGGCCGACTTACACGAGGTAATCGTAGTAGAAGCCAGGCCTTGTTCGTGTAGGTATATGAAGAATGCGAGACAGAAATCTATCGATATTTCTGTTGGTTTCCTTGTTTTCACAAAGGACACCCATTTCTTCCATGACGATTCATATTGTCTCCTAGTCGAACTTGACTTACACTCTTCGATGAAGTCAACTTTATCCTTCGAGATTCTAAACTTTTTGTTCGCTGCTAGGGCAAGAAAATCATGAGATGTAGGTTGTTAGTTCTCGAGGATGAAGCGTAGACAGTCGACTTCTGGACCAGTTGGTATAAAACTGGGTCTGACAGATGAAACAGCTTCAGTTTCAATTCTAGAACTAGAGGGAACCAATTGCTTTTGGGCCACTTGGGGGCCATTACTGCTGCTGTCCCTCTGAAGGATCTTAGCTTGTCGAGGACTCTTAGCAGGAGATTGGTTGGTGGAAACAGGTAAATGCGATTCCACCTGTTCCAGTTGAAGGACATGACGTCCATCGCTTCTGCTTGAGCATCCATATAAGGGGCTACGTAACGAGGTAGTTTCTTGTTGTCGCTCTTTGCAAAGAGGTCGATCTGCAGTTCAAGGACTTTTTCCGAGATGAAAGAGAATGAGTCTGCGTCTAAGGACCATTTTGTCTCTATGGGCTTTCGCCTGGATAGAGCGTCTGCCGTCACATTGCGGAACCCTTGTAGGTGAACTGCTGATAGGTGCCATGCCCTTTTTCCTTGCCAGGTAGAAGATGGCTAATATCACATGGTTAATGTGAGGCGATCTCGAGCCTTGTCAATTTAGACATTTTATTATCACTTCATTGTCCAGGACCAATCTGATGTGGATTGCTCTGCGAGGGGATAGTTTCTTCAACGTCAGGAAAACTGCCATAACTTCCAAAATATTAATGTTTAAGGTGTTGAACTGGTGTGACCAATTCCTTTGCACTTTTCTCTAGTAAGAATAGCCTCCCCATCCTTCCAAGGAGGCGTCCGTGTGTATCACCACTGATGGTTGTGGCGGTTGCAAGGGAATTGTCCGTGCTAGGCTCTTGGCTGTTGACCATGGCCTTAACTGCATGTGCAATAGGGTTGGGGTCAACCTTAGTTGATCTCTTCGAACGTTTGATGCGTATCTTCTCCAGACTCCTAACGCATCTTTTAGACGTGCTTTTAGCACTGGGTCTGTCACTGCTGCGAACTGGAGAGAGCTCAATACTCTTTCCTGTTGGCGTCTTGAAATCCTCTTGTGACGCATTAGTCTCTTGACAGCTCCCGCTATCTCTCTCCTCTTCTTGGATGGAATGGAGAGGTGGTGTGACTAAGTCCCATTGGATTCCTAACCACTGGACCTTCTGAGCTGGAGAAAGGCGAGACTTTTTGCGACTGATCTTGAAGCACAGGTGTTCCAAGAACTGGATCACCTTTTTGGCTACCTGCAGACAAGTAGTCTTGGGTGCTGCCCACACCAGCCAATCGTCTAGATATGCTACCACTTGAACTCCTTCAGAGCGTAGCTGCTTGACGATTGTGTCTGCTAGCTTCGTGAATATCCTTGGGGCTGTGTTCAGTCCGAAGGGCATTGCTCTGAAGGCAAACTTCGTCTTCCATAGCTTGAATCCTTGGTAGGAGGAGAAGGGTCGGGTGACTGGCAGATGCCAGTAAGCATCTCCTAGGTCCATTGAGACTGTGTACGCCCCTTTTGGTAGAAGGGTCCTGATGTGTTGAAAAGTAAGCATTCGGAACTTGTTCTCGATGAACTTGTTGAGTGGAGACAAGTCTAGAATGACTCTGAGAGTGTCTGAGTCTTTCTTGGGAACACAAAACAGCCTTCACTGGAATTTGATGGACTTCACTTTCCTTATTACCTTCTTGTTCAAGAGTTCTGAGGTATATTCTTCTAACGAGGGGATGGAGTGTTGGAAGAATTCTGGAAAACGGGGTGGAGTTCTGTTCCATTTCCACCCGAGTCCATTCATGATTAGGCTGTGGGCCTAGGGATCGAAGGTCCAGCGATCCAGAAAGTGGTACAGCCTGCCCCCTACCTGGAGCCCCTCATTGCTCGGGGGGTCCTGAAGACTTGTTTCCGTGACCACGTCCTCCTCGGCCCAGAGAGGGGTTTCCGGAGGAACTTCTCCTTGGGCCTTTTCCTTTGCGAGGGGGAAAGGAAGTCGATTGCCTCTCAAAGCCATGGTTAAACACTGGCGACTGGGCTACCAGGTGTTGTGGGACCATCTGGAAGGTGGTCTGAGGCTGGGCTACCAGTTGAGGCATCGTGGTCGTGGTCACGGCAGGAAGTTGCGCAGGTCTGCGTGGTCTCCTTGCCTTTTTGTTCTTAGGCTGGGGACCTCTGTCTGAGGAAGATTTCCTCTTTGAGGTCATGCCCCACTTTTGGAGAAGGTTCCTATTCTCCGTGGCTGGTCTGGCTATGATCTATCGGACCAGTTCCTGTGGGAAAAGGTCCTTACCCCAGATGCGCGATGAAATCAGCTTCCTGGGTTCGTCTTTTACGGTCGCTGAGGCAAAAAACAAACTCTCTGCAGACTCTTCTTGCTCTGAGGAAAACATATAAGTCTTTCACAAGGGTTCCCATGTGAGACTTAGCCAGGAAAATGTACATTTCTGGGGTGTTATGTAGGGCTGCGCTCATTTCCAGGCAGTTCTGATGAGAAAGGGAGGCCGCAAGTCTCTCCTTCGTCTCCTGTTCCCTCCTCAGAAGATGGTCTGGCAACTTCGGAAAGTTCTCATTGAACTGCTGGCCTGCTGTCTCTGGATCCAACTTCGAGATGGAGAAGGTTAGGTGGACATCCTTCCACTTCTCCTCGCAGGCAGGAATTGCTAGAAAGAATGGTTTGCATTCCTCTAGGTTTGGGCAGGGTTTGCCCTCTTCGACTGCCTTGATGGCAAAGTCTAGTGCTTTCTCCGAAAAGGGGAAAGAGATGGAGGAAGGAGCAAGAAAGGTGGGGTGTCTCTTGCTCAGTGCTGAGACTTTGGATTAGGTGTACCCGGCTCCTTTCAAGGCTTTTAGGAGAATGGCTTGCGCCTCGTCATGCTCGAAGACAATGACTTCTTTGGGTACCGTTTCCTCACGGGCTACATGTTCATCCCACAGTCTCACATAATAGTCTGGGTAAGCTGAAAAGCTAGGCCAGAACTCGAGATCTTTCATTAGTTTGACTCCCAATTTCTCTGAAATGAATAATTTCCCATTCATCATGGGCATATGCTCCGCATACCTCCAGGGCTTGGTTTCAGAGGAGTGAGAGAGATCCAACACTCTAAGGGGCTTCTTAGTGGAGTCCCTGGAAGGTCCAGGGTGGTCCGCCCTTTCCTGTAGCAGTATCTGCTGTTGCTTAATTGACTGCTTCATCGTCTCTTGTTCCTTCCGGAATGATTCCAACATCCGCTGTATCAACGTGAGGATCGCTTTGCTCTTGTCGACATGTGCAACTGGTTGAGGAGTTGGGACTGAAGAGGTTGACGGTATAGGTTGTTATGCCGTCACGGCGAACTGACGGTCTTCGGTTGCCATTGAAACGGATCCTTCTTCCTCCGCTTATGGCTGTTCCACGTCTTCTTCAGGGCCTCCTTGCAGTAGGTCCTGCTCCATGTCAGTGGACACTTCTGACATCCTTTCTTGGTGGATGTCCATGCCTTCCAGTGCCTTGTTTATGTCAGCGTCGATATTCAGTTGTACAAGAGGAGGCTGGACCTGTTCCTTGGGCACTACCACGTTTGATAGAGCCTTGGGGAACAGAAGGCACCTTAGGGAGTCGTTGGGTAAGTATGGTCCAGGAGAGTTCTTTTGGAACCCTCCTACCCATTTGCGAAGGGTCTCCCTCGCTGTGTCCCTAATCTCTATGTTGACTGGGAGGGCTTCTCCAAAGCCGTTGGCACACAGGGTTGAGCAGGTGGGGCAACCCTTTGGGTCCCAGTTCTTCAGGACTCACGGCACGATGCAGCAGGAGGCATGAGTCCTGCACATCGTGTGTCAAGAAAAGTCTTTGCCCTTGTGGTTGCAGAACAATGCTGCACACTTCTCCATCGGCTCCTCCTGTAAAGGAAAAGGGCTCAATGAGTATCATGGTTTTTATATCACTGATATAAAAGCATACATTTTATTAACAATAGTAATCACTATTGTTTATAATAGCTTAGGATAGTAAGGTTGAAAGGAAGTAGAAAAGACACATATCTGTGTTTCCTTTCCCAGGCCATTGCTGAGACCTCCATCAGTAATATTTAGTTTCCCTGGTAGGGAGAATACAAGGTAGAAGAAACTCGAGGAACTAGAGTTAGAGTTAGTAAGTGTCTATACTAACATTATCCACCAGTAGTATATATTAATACTGATCGGTGATTTTTAGGGTCCTAATGATCGAAAAAACCATCTACGTGTTGAGGGAGTACTCAAACCTCAACATAATATCGTGGTTCCAACAATAGACTGCGATTGGAAACACAGATTATGTTAGAAAACATGTGTACTACTGTATAGTTGCATACTGTAGTTCAGCCGGCGGCACTGCCGGGGTTAGGTTAGTACCTGGCGGCACTAACTGCCAGAGAGAGAAAAAGCATTAAGGAAGGAGAGTTTCCTATTATTATGGTTTAGCACAATAATTGCAAGTGTAGGAGGACTATCAGGCTGCCTACTGTCTCCTTGCCAGAGTGAGAGTCCCAATGGAAGGGGTAAGAATCTATCTGATTCTGGCTTTCACCCATCCACAAAAGGCCTGCCGCCGGCTATACCACCGGCGGCAATAATTGTGGATGGCAGTCTAAGAGATGGCTGAAGACTTCCCAAAGTATGTTGGGCTGAAGACTTCCCAAAGTATGTTAGGTTTCCCACTGGCAGCCGTCAGGGCCGGCTCAATCTACCCCCTAATAATATTCACTTCCTGTGAAGGAAGGAAGTAAGGGGGAAGGTGACTGAGGCGTCTGAACTAACTGCCACCGGCAGGGCACCAGCCGGTAACGCAGTCAACCTAGCAAGCCGGGATGACTGTCACAATACCGGTGAAAGAGTATTGTGATGGCTATGACGTCACTAAAGGACAGAAGGGGGAAGGGTAAGGGTCTTATAGATCATTGAAATGAGGGGTGGCGGCAAGTATGCTGCCAACCTTCAACAGTGAACTGAGGAAGCATGGCTTCCTGTGCTGACGACATCGTCGGCAGCAGAGGAAACATGGTTCCCTTGCTGGCGACATCGTCGGCGGCAAGACAAGGGCACCCTGAGTTATTTACTATCTAACTCAAAGCCAGAGGTGGCAAGAACTCTGTTCTACTCGATGGCAATGAAGAAAGACAGTGGTTGCCGCCTGTAGCAGCGGCGACACTCAGGGAGGGAGGAAGGGCTTAGCCTCTTTTCTCAGAGAGAATGTATATCGAACCTTATCAATAGATTCTAGAGAATGTAAGTTCTCTTCCGAATCAATAAGGAACGATAGGGTGAAGCGAAACATGGGGAAATACTTTACTAACGTATATATGAGCAAGACTAGCCTAGCTCTGGTAGGATCCCCGGCCAAGGTTGGTTCCTGCCGCATACGAAAAGTAAAGTTACATAATAGGAAGAGGAATAATATATATGTATGCAAAATCTTCACTTGTATAATTTGCCTAACTAGCTAATATTATAGCTTAATACCGGGATTTGTCGCCCTACTGACTAAATAAAATGCAATAGTAACGGGTGACTGCAGTCGTAAAATGGCTGCCTCCGGTTCTTGGCAATGCTCAACCAAACGCACTTAAATTATTGAAATCTAACTGTGAGAAAGGAGCTTAAAATTATACACAGGAAAGAATTAATACTCAACTTTCTAAAAGATGAAAATGCTGGAGATTGCATGATGATTATTCCGAAAACTTGAAACAAAACACCGGGATAACGTGGGAGAACACCTACCTTATAGCACTACAAGTAAAGGAATGGCACGCGGTAGTAGTACGGATAGGAGGTCCACCGGGTACTTAGAACGGCACCCCCTTCTTTCGCCACTCTTCCCCCTTACATCAGGAGTTAAATCTATTCGGGGTGAAGATTGCTATGTGTTGTATCTAAAAAATATGTCCCCTGATATTATGCGATACCCTTAATTGGATACTCGCGCCAGGAGTTAGAATCCTGGAGACCTTCAGTTTATTTCACTGGGAGTATCACTGTAGCAAATATCCCTTTGAAGGCTACCTAAAGGAACCCTTCCATCAGGACGACATGGCCCGAGCCCAAAAATATTCATATATTATATATACACACATATATATATACTTATATGTGTGTATATATAGTATATATATATATATATATATATATATATACATACATATATATATATATATATATATATATATATATTATATATATATTGGGTGCTATATATATATATATTATATATACATATACATATATATATACATATATATCAATATATATTATATATATACATATATTATATATACATGCATTATATATACATATACATACATTTAATATATTATATATAT
>NC_090725.1:258877604-258905104 GCF_036898095.1 Palaemon carinicauda | reverse complement strand
TTCAAAGGCCATAGCAAATGTCCTTTGAAAGTAGTAGGCCTTAAAAGTGATAATGATACCTGGGTCCATAGCCAGAGCGAGGGCAGTGGCATAGGGTGGAAGGTAAACCACCTTGATAACTGGATCAAAGTTATCCAAGTGGGCAGGGTGTTCAGAGGCATTACCCAGCACTTGTAACACTTTGGAGGTCAAACGTTTGGAAGCACAGTACAGTTTAACTTCTAGAATAAGTTGGTGACCCAGTCTTTAAACACTTGATGTATCACCAAAGATGTGTTGTTGGGTTTTCAGATGAGGGGCAGTTGGCCCTCCCAAGTGCCCTTGAGTGCTATTATATTCTCAGCCAGATACACCAGCATAGACTTCATTTAGTAATCACCAGCAACATTACCCAGAAGAAGCAAATTCATTCTCACCTTACCAGATTTACAGCCTAGTTCTGTGTTCTTTTCCTAGCAGTGGAGGTAGGATTCAGCATACAGTTCCAAAATATACCTGTCTCAACCATATTAAAAACCTGTTGTCAGGTAACCCCTCACCTTAATTAGCTCAAACAACACATTAGCATACCCATGTGTTTCTCTCTAATCACCACTATCAGCTTCCCCCTTGAACTTTAATGTTATAATAGTTTGCCCACTCCATAAATTGCAAGAGCCAACCTTTCCTGGCCACAAACTGTTCACCTTTGCTCCCTTCTCCCTTTTCTTTTTTCAATGTTTCATAAATTGTTTTCGCTTTCACATTAATTACCATACGGCTCATTTGGATACCCTGTTGACTGTTCTTCTAACCAAAAAACTAACAATCTTTCTATCTTAATAATGTGATCATTATGCTGTTTTTTAATCATTATCGATTTTATAGGAGCAGAACCTTTCATGTGACCAAGGTTACAATTTTTATCCTTCATAATTACTGCGACAGTCAAACTTCACTTCCATGATGATGGCTTTCCTTTTCTTTGATACAGTGCCATCATTGTATGCCTTATGCTTGGGAGCCATGATGGAGAGCAAAAATTTACAAGAAAACGTAACCAGAAAAACAGGGGCAATAACAGATGAGGAAAGCTCAGACGCTGTTACTCTGCTCAGGTACTACATCACTCCATTTTCTTCCTCCACCAAAACTTGCAAAAAGGTCTGCTGCACTTGTACGAACTTGTCCAGCTGTTCGTAAAGACACAAGCGTTGGAGGTCAGGAAACATTTTCGTTATAGCTAATGTGTTGTATCCACGAAATGTTGTAAATGTTGTAAGACAAGACCATTGTAACCTGAGGACTACCTTCATTAACTACATTATATCTTGTTTTATGTATAGTGAGACTTAGTTCAGGATCATTTAGGTATGTCTTCTGATTTTTATACAATCTAGGGTTCAACAGTGCAAACCATGTCGTTGATTTTATTGAGGGAATAAAACTTCAAAATAAGCTTCAGTTCTTTCTGTTTCCTTCCCTTTGTTCTTAGACAAAGGTGAAGATTACATGGTTCAAACTTCTACTTTAGCAATTGTTTTGGCTGTTCAGACTTCCGATTCATTATGCACATTCAGTGTCCATAGTAGAAGTAGAGTATGGGTCCGGATTGCTTATGTACTTCCCAGTTCTTGACTTGTTTCTGTACCAAATACTGAAGATCAACCTTATTGTGGTTTACCAAATTCAATTGAACTCTGTTACCAGTCTAATTAAAAAGTTTGTTGGTCTACTGAATGTTCCTCTGGCACATTAATTATCAAGTGCTGTTGGGTAATGTTGCATTTATACATAGAAGATTCCACGCTGCCAGTATAAGTTCCTTTGGACCCTTGAAGACCTTATCTTCAACTATATCACTCACCCAGATGTTCAATTCCCATGAGATTTTATAATGTACTACCGGCGACCCTGGATTAACCTTTGGTCTTAGAATACTCGGAGACCCAAGGGAATTAGGAGAAAGTCTTTTTCATAACGGTCGACTGTACAGGTGTCTGTTTATCCCTCTGCCCTCTTCTTTATCTGGCTCGCGCTTGGTGCAGATCTAGACAGGGCCAGTGCTAGGTCGCGGGGGGAGGGTGTGAGCGTCTCTCTCTCTCTCTCTCTCTCTCTCTCTCTCTCCCTCTCTCTCTCTCTCTCTCTCTCTCTCTCTCTCTCTCTCTCTCTCTCTCTCTCTCTCTCTCTCTCTCTCTCTCTGCTTCATTTCAAATTTAATGTTTTCTATTGCCCATTTTATAATATCAAATATTACTAAAACATAGACTCTATGTACTGGAGTCTCTCTAAACCATCTTTATTGGTAATATCTGTATGCTGTATAAGTTTAGCACTGAATAGTTTGCAGGTGTTACCAATAAATTTATTATTTATGTTTGTAATTACTTTACTGTTATATAAGTTGAAACTACTATTGTTATACTAGTGATTTTTAGCCCTTGTAAATAAGGGGGGGGGGGAAACAAACAGAAGAAGATCGTCACAAACTGCACCAGACGCAACAGATAGGATGCAATGTGAATCAGGGAAAAAACGAAAAGATAACTCAAATATCCTGGGTCTCCTAATTGAATAACTAAAATAGTGAACTTAAAATCAGAGGTATGTCTGTATTTTGTATCATAATGAAAAAACTATGGTTTCGATATAATAAATAACATACTGTATAAGAAATAAGAAATTTACTTATAGAGTATTCTGGAAAGTTAGGGGCAAAGATCGACTATTAAATCACATATGAGACCACCCAATTCTGTGGTTAAATAAAACTTTCAACTCCGTCAACGGAGTAATATGTGGCACTTCCTATATGATTGCAAATACCCAAACTTACGGTATTATTTTAAAACCTATGAATTTCATTAGAGCATATAATTCTTTCATTTTACACTTTTTTATTCTTTTTTTTGGGGGGGGGTTACTTTCATTAATTGCATCACACAGTGTATGTTATATTACAAAACATTCGCATCATAAAAGCAAATTTATGATAGAATTTAGAGGTGTCCCAGGCTCAGTTTTCCTATTTTTTCCGGGAGAACTTAAATACCACCGTCTTCCTGGTAACTGGTAAGAATTTTGGTGGCGAGATGATGAATGGAGAAGATAGAGACGACTGGAGAAATCTAACCGAGCCCCTTTGCGTCAATAGGCTTAGGAGATGATGACTATAGAGTGGGGGATTATTCTCCTTTATTTTTTATATTCAGAGGTCGTATTCAGCAGTAAGGTTCATGGAAATATTCTACTTGAAAAATCCTGTTTACATTCAGAAACCTCAAAATTATGTCGAAGTTACAGTAAATAGTAGATGAATGAAGTTCCAATCAAATTTTTACTACAAATATTTAGCTCTGAGTTCTAGAAGTTCCTCACAGAATAAGGTATAAATACAATAACGCAGTTATAGGATAATGTGGCAGTGACTTAACTGAAGCCTCTTCCTCATTAAGACAATGATCTATTGATTATAACTACCATACTCCTCAATAATTCATATTACTTTTAATGATGTTTCAACTAATTTACTACATTATAAACACAGGAGTCTTACCCCTATTCCTATTGTTTCCATGGCTCTAAGGATAACCTCATCAGTGGGCAACTTCTTCCTATTCATCGAAGCTGCCCATTTCAAAACGCTGAGGGCTTCTTCATATCGTCCCTTCAAGATTAGCCAACGTGGTGATTCCGGTAGTATCCTTAGTAAGATAATAAGAGAGAAGATTACTTGTGGGTTTAATCATCAAACAAAATTGAACTAAAGCGGTATAGTTAACTGTTTAGTGACAAGGGAAGATACAATGACAAGAGAACTTTTGCTATTAATTTATCATATTCAGCTCATAATTTGTTCAGACATGATGTGTCCAACCATGCTAGTGGTATTTTTAGCTTTATTTCAGAAGCAGGTCTTTTGAAGGATATTTAACTTTTAAAATGACATATTTGCTTTTATGGTTTTAATTTAATATTCTTTTATTTTTTATTTACAGTAAACGATGTCGGCGTCAATGACCTTATATGTCAGGATGCCAGAAAACATCAAATCAATCAAATCAAATCAATCTCTCTCTCTAATAAAATGCAAAAATAAGCGATCATAACTTTCACTTACCAAAAATAAGCAATAAGAGATAAGGCTGGAACTGTGTAAGCAACCTGCATCCACTGCCAAGTCCTTATTAAATAAGCAATTCCTGGAACTGCCATGTAACCCAATGCCCAAGGCAACGTGAAGAGGGCACCCACCATGGAGCGTTTTTCTAATGAGCAGGTCTCCATAGCTGAAAAACAAATGCAAGTGGGATCCCATAATCAGCAATGAATTTATAATATTGAAAGTTTTCCATTGACTGCCTAAGTGCATAGAGGATTCATTGGATAGATTCATCAAAGGGTAGCCAGTTCCTTGTGATGCACACTACCAAAACTAACTAAGGCAAGTGACCCCTGCCGGTCCTTACAATTCCAGTAAGATCATCCGCCAGGTGTCAGGAGTATAAGCCAATGAGACATCTTGTTTATCGACTTAAACACAATTCATCACCCTAATCTTAGTGACTTCTTCAAGATTTAGGGGGCATTTCCTTCATACCTAAAGTTCTCGTTACTCCTCCAGGTTGCCCACCAGCTTATATGACCGTTGGCAAACATGGATTGCTATATATATATATATATATATATATATATATATATATATTGTATATATATATATATATATATATATGTATGTGTGTGTGTGTGTGTGTGTGTGTGTGTGGGTTTGTGTGGAGTTAAATGGCAGGACAGGATTAGAAATGTAACTATACGAGAGCTTACTCAATTGCCATATGTGGATGAGATCATGATGAGGGGTAGATGGAGATGTTTTGGGCATGCTCTTCACGCTCCCCCCAAGAGAAATTATTTCACCAAACGTTCAGCTGGGCTTCACAAGGCACTATAAGAGTTGGAAGACCCAGGCTTACATGGCTGAGGACTATGAAGTGCGAAGTAGGAGATGATGAAAGGAGAAGTATTGAATTAAAAGCTCAAGATAGAGACAACTGGCGAAATCTAACAGAGGCCCTTTGCATCAATAGGCGTAGGAAGAGATGATAAAGGTAGCTACAGGAAAAGAGGCTAAAAGGAAACCAGAAGCTCTTCTGATATTTTGTAGATCTAGGGAAAGCTTATGATATTAATAACATGAGTAGTGAGGTTTTGGTGCTTGAGTAAGAAGAAAGTCCCAGAGAAGTTGGTTAGAATGCTTGAGATGGTGTACAAAAGAACACGGACAAAAGTAATAACAGCAGTTGGGGGATCAGGAACTTTGAAATTGGTGTGAGATTACACCAAGGGTGTAATCTAACATTAATCTAGCATTAAGCCCGTTTTTATTTGTGGTGGTCCTGGATGTGTTAAGAGATAAAAAAGGACAAGTTATGAGAGTTGTTATACGCAGATGATTACTGATAAAAATAAGGAAGACTTACAAAGAAAGGTTGTAGAGTGGCAGGAGATTTTGGAAAAGGGCCCTCGAGAGTAAATATGGATAAGACTGAGTTTATGGTGAGCAGTAAGGAGCGTAAGGACTCAATAGCCGGACATGAAAGAAAAGGCTGTTATAAAACAGGTGGAACAATTTAGATACTTAAGATATACTATGTCAGAAGTGAGGATGTGAGACTGGAGTTAAGAATAGGATAAAAGTAGCCTTGGGGAGGTAGAGGGGGTTACTTGTGGGAGTGATATGTGATAAGAAAATGTCAATCAAGATAAAAGTCTAGATTTACAGCATAGTGATAAGACTAGTGTTCATGTATGGACTGGAAACGGGCTCTAAAACAAAAATAGAATGCAAAGCTTGAGGAAACATATATGAGAATGCTGAGGTGGATCCCTGTCTAACTCATTTTTCAATCTAAATTTTCTCACTCTCTTAATGTAGTTTTAGGATTGCTGTACTTCCCGTATAGATATCTTCAAGCGTTCTATCATGACATTCTTCTATTCCTAGATTTATAAGGGCTTCCATTAATGCTGATGTTTTGACAGAATAAAAAAAAAATTGTCTATAAATGTCATACATAATGGTTTGTCATACTGTTGATTTTTCCATTACCTGGTTAATTTAATGGATATGATCAGTTGTTGGATAGGCCTACCCACTTCTTAAGCCTGCCTGCTCTCTTGGCTAATTAAAACCTAGGTCTTCTGTGTTCCTTT
The DNA here is from genome assembly GCF_036898095.1 of Palaemon carinicauda. Lineage (NCBI taxonomy): Eukaryota > Metazoa > Arthropoda > Malacostraca > Decapoda > Palaemonidae > Palaemon > Palaemon carinicauda. The sequence continues at coordinate 258,898,912 of NC_090725.1, read as the reverse complement.
TTGTGAATTATTATAATGATAAAGTTTTTTTCCAAACTGTAAGTATAGAATATTCTTGCAGACATTTGGTGTAGAGTTCAGTCAGTTTCACTATGAAATTTCCTCCATCTATTATTACAACAATTGTTAAGCCATCTTCTCCTGCTGCTTTGCCTTTTTTATGCTTTTTAATACTTTCTTTCCTTTTTCTATTGTTATGTTTGGTACTGGCTCAGATGTTTCATTGTTTCTATTGGTGAAGGTATTTCTCATATCCCTATTGTATAGTATTGTATAGAAATCCACAGGAATTTTCATCACTCCATCTCTATTGTGGATAATATTTCCATTTTCATCCTTTAAAGCAAACACCTGTTGCCGCCCTGTTCCAAGTCTTCTTTTCATCAATTTGATGCTTTTCCCTTTCTTTAGTGTTTCCTCAATTTTAATCTGATTGTATTTACGAGTATCTTGGTTTTTTTTTTTATTATTTATTGTTTTGTATAATTCTGCTCATTCTATTTCATCTCTCTTGGATTTTACTCTCCTTTCCAATCTTTTCTTTATTGGGTTTTTGGTAATTTCTGATAGTTTTCCTTGATCTTGATATATGTATATATGTATATATGTATATATATATATATATATATATATATATATATTCACACACACAAACAAACAAATATACTATGACTCTAACAATTTATTTGACCCAATTCCAAAACGTTTAGTTTAGGCATCCATTATAATAGTTAGCCTATGATATTCAATATTTTATGATAATGATATTTTCTATTCACATACTTTGGTGGTTGTAAATAAAATTAAACTTATAAAAACCAGAAGGCTTTAGTACCTGATTGAAGTGATTAATAAATACATGACTACGCTTACAAAGCAATCAGCACGTATTTCCTAAAACCATGTGGTTCATTGGAAAATAGAACGTCACTGCCAAATTCATTACCAAACCTCTGAATCATGGATTAACTCCTTGTGCAGAAAATTTCCACAATATAAACACCATCATCAAATAATAAAGAGCTGAGTATCAAAGTTACCTGATAATCCATAGCATACCATTTACATCTATCATATGCTTCAATGACAGCCATATTGCTGCTTTAAAAAACGACTCTGTGAAAATGTCTTGTGACAGTGATATCAAACAAATAAAATTTAGAAACAAAGGTTTGGCAAACCAAGGGCTAAAGGTTTTTCATAAAAAAAGGTAAATAAGAATCTACAGAGCATATGCTTCCTATGAAAATAATGGGATATAGATCAGTTTTACTGCTGTTTATGATTATCTGTATACACGTAGAACTATATAACAGTATATAAAGATATTAAATGAAAAACAAGAGACAAGTTTAAACTTACACATCACAAAGCAGCCTAGGTAAACTCCTGACGTCATAGTCGTTATGACAATCTTGACCAAGATGTAAAATTCAGCATTAGGGGAAGCGGCAGACAAGAACCCAGAAATTATAGTTAGCGTCGAACAAATGAGAACAATAGGTCGACGGCCAAATCTGTTGAGATTATTTTACTAATTATCTCCCAAATCAATAGAACTAATCTACTATGCAAACTTACTGTGTGCAATAATTATTATTATTATTATTATTATTATTATTATTATTATTATTAAAATTATTGTTATTATCATTACGTACTGCATACAGGACTTCACAAATTTTTAATAAAATAAGGATTTTATTAACACTAGCAACCCCAATCGGGGTATGAGAGTACATTACAAAATATACAAAATTATAATTTGACTTACAATAATAGTGCCAGATGGCAGTAAAAAGAAGCAAAACTACTTCTATTCACATATCTATACAATACTGTACATACTGTATATCCGTATACCCATATATGCCATATATAATGGAGACATAAGCCCATATGGACTAGATAAAACTAATAATATATAACTAAAACTGTTCCATTATAATTTTTACAAATTTTGCTAGATTGTACAATTCTCTCTTATTTTCTTCTTTAAACAATTGACAAAACTTTAAACTATTTGGTCCGATGAAATATCTTTTTATATACAAGTCTCTGAGGCTACTGAAATAAGGACACACCAGAGTCTAGTGGTACTCAGGGATGTGTGTAGGATGGCGGCCACCTGCATGTATGATAGCGGCCGCCTTATTTTCAACTTTATCGGAAACTTGTATAGAATATTAACTGTTCAGAATGTTATAAATATCCAGGGTAAGTACTTACTATACCGATATACAAAGATTTTGAAAACCATCTAATTCGACGTGAAATTTATAAGTCGAACAAGCTCTGTACCTTGCCACGCAGTTTCTCGCTCCCATAGTTCCTAGAATTCCCTATAGATGACGTTCTGATCGAATCAACAGCGCCATAGCGGCGGAATTCTGAATTATTAATCGGCCGCGGCAATTTGAAACGACCCAATGGGACCCCACTTGACCTGGGGATTAACTAGGATTAACTTTTTCACCCAATCATAACTCATTTTTTCTAAAAATTCAAATACGGAAACGGGAGCACCCATCGAGGGTCAGAAATGCTCATTCTTTACCCACGCGGCGCGATGGCAACTAACCAGTGTGTAGATACTTGTGAATCTTTTTTCAATTCAGTCAATCCTAGTATGTTGAGGATTATGAACTTTACAACAAGTGCTGAGTTTACAAAATATTTATATAAAATGGGACTTTTAGGCGACTTTTCCGGCATTTGTGCAAAATGTCATATCGGTGAAATGCGCTACAAGTATGATGGAAAATCGGCGAATAGTGGAAAAGCCAAGTTTTTTTGCCGTTGTTCATATAGTTATTGCCGAAAGAAGATCGCCCCTAACCACGGTAGCTTTTTTTCACGATCAAAGCTACCGTACGAAGATGTGTTTGTTATATTAGCAGAAAGCCAATACCAGTTGAAAACTCGGACTTCAGTGACTTTGAATAAGTAGGGGGCCGTTGTAGAGGTTACGAATAAACCCGCAAGCTGAACAGGAAATAATGTAAGTACAACCCTCTCCGTTTCTGGTTTGTGTGATCGCGGCCACATGTATGCATGATGTCGGCCGATTAAGAATATGCTTGTGTGTATGAGTGATAGCGGCCACATGTATGCATGATGTCGGCCGATTAAGAATATGCTTGTGTGTATGAGTGATAGCGGCCACATGTATGTATGATGATTTCCGATTAAGAATAGGCAAGTGTAAGGGGGGTCGCAGGGGGGCGATAGCCCCCCCGTTTAGGTGTTTAAGAATAATTATACGGCTATGTACGGGGGGTCGCAGGGGGGCGTTAGCCCCCCCGTTAAGGAGAGACACGTGTTGTAGGTAAGGTTAGGTGGGCCCATTCAAGTTAGGCAGTGTTCTATTCTAGAGTTTTGGCAGAACATTCTGTTGTAGAACAACGGCCACGTCTTACGAAGGGTTAGAAAACGGGAAGAAATTCCCGTTTTCTATGTCCGCAGGAGGACCTGGCCGCTGATCTACAAAGGCTCCGGTACTCATCAGCCTGTTCCTGTGTGTGAAGAATTTTCTTCACTCTTCTTCTTTTAATCGTATTTTTAGCTCTCTTCTACTAATACTATAGCTACCCCTTAAACATTCTCTCCTACATCTAGTTTTCTTTAACGAAAATAGGGAGGACTAATCTAAACTTGTTGACAGTGGCGCACGCCATGCTCGTGACGTCACAGCTTAGATACGCACAACAGAGGGCCTTAGTGTAACCCCCGGCGTATGTTGGTTCTTTCCTTAAACTACGTGGGTCGAGATTAAATTCCTAAACTGAATTTTTAAATAAATTTCAATACTGCTGAATTAATGCATCTTATATTTCTCAATACCAATTAAGGTTTGTTAATTTTAAGATGTATGCCCATCGCACCAGTCCATTGCTAATTAATCATTTTAAATATTAATTTTTAGCAAGCCAGAATAGGTAGGATTGTTGTATATATAACCTCCCTCAGAGCAGCAAGATTTATCTGAGTATTTAGTACAAAATCCTGCCTCCTCTGCACTCCTTGCAACAATATATTGCCCTGTCCTTAAGTCCCGATATGGCACCCCCAATGGATTACCGCGCGCATCATGACCGTCACTTGTTTGGCAAGGTGAAGCCAGGTGATCTCCTCGACCTCAGTGTTGATCCCATTCATCAAGAAGCTGTCGTGACCGACTGACCGGCCCGGTCAGTAGTTAATCCGTGCACTTCTGGCTCACCCCCATCCCCCTCTCTCCCAAAACTCGACTCGCAAAAGATTGCTGCCGGTCGGAGAGATTGAGAAGAAGAGGACCCTGGTGTACCTAGATGCAGCCAAAGTGAGAATTTTTGGGGTGAGCCAGGCAAGAGTGTAAGGTGCCAATTAGTGCGACGTCCAGGTCAACAGCTATCACGGGCATAGGACTAATCTTAAAGGAGTGCAGGTACTACATCAATGGCCATTTAGTTTTCCCCCATTTTTTCTTAGCTTAGACTAATTTTAACTTGATAGGGAACCTGGCTAATTACACTATTCGGACTGTGTGTGGTGGGATTGTGTGTATATATTTTTTTCTATACAATTTTTTGCCTTTTGAGACTAACACAGTCTCTGGGTCACATGGGCCACGTGTCCGACCCCATTTTGATTTTTAATTATTGTAGACCACGCGTCTAATCAACTATTTTTCATTATTTGAATTGCATTTCTTTTGATACCATTTTTTGTGTTGTTAAGATGACCGTTTTCCTTTAATGTAAATTTGTGAATAAATCAATATTAGGTTAATTAAACCTTCTTAGTATTTTTGCTCCCTCATCTATTTAATGTTTAAACTGGGAATATTTGAAGAGTAAGTCTATAGGTGGTAACAGCGAGGAACTTTGCATTAATATATTTGCTTCGAAGGTAAAGATCCTTATCTTTATAAACTTTTAAACTACTTTACATCACTGCTCCCATTTTGGATTTTGTCTGATTACATTAACGTAAAATACCTGTCCAGCATTTCATTGGGGTAGCTGGGACGGAGCCGGAACAGAGCCTGAGAATGAGATGACTATAGACCTGACAAAGCTAGAGTAGGCCATAAATTATTGATATTTCTACGTGTGGAGTACTCCGGCCTCTGGACAGTAAATTTCCCTTTTGTATTTGAGAGTGATGGTTAGTGAATTGTGACAGTAAAGTATTAGCAGGGTGTTTGTGCCCCGAGAGTAAGTGCTCATATCTTCCCCTGTTGAACTTTACGTAACTGTTATAAGGAGACTTTCCCGGACTAAGTTCCCACTCAGAACATAACACATAAAAAATTCTCCACACTGTGTATTACATATTGGGCATGTTTTTGGCCCTTGGGAAGCAGAGTATCGCTTATCAGCAACAGGAAGCCTAAGGTTTCCCGGACTAAGTTCCCACTCAGAACATAACACATAAAAAATTCTCCACACTGTGTATTACATATTGGGCATGTTTTTGGCCCTTGGGAAGCAGAATATCGCTTATCAGCAACAGGAAGCCTAAGGTTACCACATCTAAATCTACTGAGATACTTCCAATCATTAAAATCTAATTCGGTTAAATATTTACTTAAGCCTAATTCAGTTTTAAGTACTTTATAGTTAGAGCATAACCTATTTTCATTAATTTCACATAATAAATTCTGCTTCTCTATATCCCAAATTCTGAGATCAACACATTTCCTAACCCATTTACTATTAAATTCACACGGGCTGTTCCAGATATTAGATAGACCACTCTTGTCTAGAATACTTTTAATTTTTACAATATTTGAATTCATTGCTATCGTGTAACTTTCTTAACTGTAAATACATGGTGTGGGTAACTTATGTTGTTTATCTTGACTGATCCTTATCCAAAAGTTTACCATTCTCTTTTCAATTTTGCTTGTTAAACAAAATTGACCAAGTTCTCCGTAAGCCATACAATTTGCTGACTGTTTCTTTATTTGAAGTATACTTTTTAGGAACGTTCTATGAAAAATCTCAACCTGGTCTAGCCTTTGGAACCCGTAAATTCCGCTTCCATATAAAAGAACTGGGATGACCAAATGGTCAAAGAGTTCACATTGTATATCCACTGGTAAAGACATTTTCTGGCCTTTGTCAGCAGACTATACATTGCTCTCTGGGCCTGTAACCTGTTTATTTATGGCCTTGCAATATGAACCATTAAAATTAAAAGTTGTACCTAAATATACATAATAATCCACTACTTCCAGCTCTGCCTTACCAAACATGAAAAGAGGATGTGATCTGAATTTGCCTCTGGAAACCATAACTATTTTTGTCTTAGAGGTGTTGAATGTTAGGTAGCAGGATTCACAATATTCATACACAGCAGTTATAGCATTGTGCAAATCTTCACCTGACTCAGCCATAACAATAGTATCACCAGCATACAAAAGGACATACATTCTTAAGAACTCCTCACCATCCTCATCACTGAGGTTTTTCCGTATTTCAGAAGCTCATAAATCAAGTCCTCTGTAGTTCCTACCAACAAATTGTTCAAAATCATTTAAGTACACAGCAAATAGAAGAGGCGGCAGGTTTTCTCCTTGTCTTACACCAATATTACATGGGAAAAATTCTGAAATTTAATTACCTACTTTGACAAAGGATTTAGCATTTTCATACATATTATATATAAGTGATGACCTTACCATTAATGCCAGAAGAAATTAGCTTACACCAAAGAGATGATCTATCCACCAAATCAAATGCTTTTTTGTAATCTACAAAAGCACAATAAATTTGCTAGTGTTTGAACAGGAATAATCGATGAGAGAATGCAGAACAAATATATGGTCGAGTGTACTGTAACCTTCTCTGAATCCTGCCTGTTCTATTCCTAAAACACCAGCACTCTCTAAGTAGGCTGTAAGGCGATCATTTAGACAAGCTGTAAAGAGTTTACAAACACAACTTAACAGTGTAATGCCACGATAGTTATCTTGGTCATCAATAGAACCTTTCCTTTTATACAGAGGTTTGATCATACCTATACACCAGTCAGATGGCACTATTCCGGTTGTTAGTAAAAAATTATACATCTTTACTACAATATTTATGACAGATTCAGGACAATTCTTAAGGTATTCATTGAGGATACTGTCAATTCCACATGCTTTATTGTTCTTCAATTTATGAATTAACCGAGAACAGTCCCTTCGATCCCAAAACTATTAATCACTCTAATAATGAACTCATCAATAGCCTAATTACCACCCTAGAAGTAAAACGGTTAATTCATAAATTGAAGAAAAATAAAGCATGTGGAAGTGACAGTATCCTCAATGAATACCTTAAGAATTGTCCTGAATCTATCATAAATATTGTAGTTAAGATGTTTAATATTTTACTTCTTCTTCTTCTTCTTCTTCTTCTTTGTCTGCATCTCTTCCCACTTTTATGTGGGGTCGATGTTTCTGGCCAGCGTTCTCTATCTACCTCTGTCCCAAACTTCATCCCTGGTTAATCCCTTTGATCGAAGATCATCCTTCATACAGTCCAGAGGTAGATAGAGAACGCTGGCCAGAAACATTGAAGTTCTGATCTCCGGAGCGAATATCACTAGAGATATCGTGTATAAATCAGGGACGTATTAACAAGCCATAGTTTTCCTTGCCCGAATATAGTTAACCTTGTCTCGAAGGAAAGGTGAGGGTAGGATACATAGGTAGGAGAGCCATTATAACTCCCGATCTCAATGTGCTACAACTAACACATTACCTCTTGATCCATTCCCCCTTTGCAGCGCCATCTTTATTGGTTTGCTTGGAAAGTTTCTGCTAGTTTTCTTAGCTTTTTGAATGATTTCTTATCATGGATGCTTCAGTTCCTTCCTCATCGACTAAGGTAAGTAACCCCCTTTTCGTGTGTTGGAGAATTTTGTGACTCCACCCTATATTTTTATTGTATTGTATGCTTTTATTGTCCCAAGGCCGGAATGCGTTCGGCGCCATTACATCAAGTTCCAAATCGCCCAGAAACGCTTAGTTATTAAGTCATTTTACTTTAGGAATATGTTTTGTTTTATCATTCTGAAGTATGATATAAAGTGGGGAATGTTTATGGTATCCCCCCACCTCCTTCCTTGGTGTTTTTTTTTTTTTTATCAGCACTGACTCAGGCTAGCCTTCCCTAGCCGGCATCCATGCCTAGTAAATTTTCACTATGCACCATACCCTTCTTTCACCAAATCTTACTGGTTGGCTGAGGCAATCTATCCCCCCATGCTATCGATTTGTCACGGCGGGGAGCTGTGGTCTTGAAGGTCCTTCTGGGAGTTGGATAGTGTTCTCAGTTGCCCTAGGGTGACTGTTTTCACTTTCCACTTAGCCTATATGTTTGGCGAAGCAGCAAAAGTCTTGGGATTTTGTTCCCTGAGTCTACTTATGTTTAACCATTGGAACGCCTTACCCCCTGTTCTGACGCTGACTAGTAGACCTCTTTGTGTCGCCTTGACCATTCTTAGGCTTCTCTCTTAGTCTTTGGTAAGCTATGCCTGGTTGTGAGGATTTGTCCTCTGTGCCCTATCACGGCAGCCCCTTTAAAACACTATTGCTGTTCTAATGTTGCTGTTGGGCCTTCCTGTCATGCTGCCTCACCATTTTCTGAGTCTCCCATCACCACCCCCTCCTTCCCCTTTCCTTGTGCCTGTTAGTGTGCCTACTTGTAGGCTATCTCTCCTGGCCTAGGTAGGTGAGATTTTCTCCTCCCCTGGTTAAAATCTTTCTGCCACCTTAGAGACCACCCTTGGGTATTTCTCTGTCCCTTCCCCCTTCTAGTTAGGCCATAACCTGACTGTACTGGGACTAGGATCCTCCTGACTAGTCATCTCACCCTAGCTTTTGAGCTTTCCCTCACCCTCTAGTTAGGCTAGGCTTGCCTACACAGTTCTCCCTATGGCCTAACCCTATCTAGGCATGGAGTTTGTACCCCTTGGGGTCCTCCTCTGCCGCCTTGGTAGTGCTTGTTCTATGTCTGCAACCTCTCTTTCAGTAATATATCCCTCTTGCTATGGAGTCTTGACTCCCTTGCCTGGTTAGTCTATCTAGGCAGAGGTGCCACCTTCTGTCTGCTTCCTGTCTTGTCAGCTTGAGATAGCCCTCTTGCCATGGAGACTTGGCCCCCTTGCCGGATTAGCCTATCTAGACAGAGGTGCCACCTCCTGTCTGTGCTTCCTGTCTTGTCAGCTTGAGTTCTTCTAGCACTGGCTATGGGTTACCCCCTCTGTCGCCTCAACTACTTCCTTAGACTAGTCATCTGCTCTTTCCCATCCCACATCAGAGGAACATTGTCGTCTAGAGTTGGTCGATTGTGTCAGACACTTGATTATTTTTGTATAAATTTCATATGCAGAAGGTTTATGTATGTTATTGATGTCTTTATTCATGAGTTTTATTAGTTAATAAGAAATAGAGAGACAAATGCAGGTAGCAATAATTGTAAAGATATAGAAAGAATTGTGGAGAGACATGAGAGTGAACGAGAAGTTAGGCAGGTTGTTTTCAGTTAATTTCGCTGAGTCCAGGGATACTTTCCGTAAACATCCTGTTCCCTTCTTGAATGACTCATGGGGCCCAGGAAAGGAGGCGCGAAAACCGAGCAAACAGTCACGTGATTAAGGATAGCTTGACACGCCCAGGACGACGATATATAAGCAACAGTGAGAGGTGATCTCTCTCTCTCCTTCCCCAAAAGTCACTAAGTATACCAGATCTAAGGATCTACTTTAACTAGCCGGACTCGAGGCGAACAACGAGTTGTGGCTGCACATACATTAACTGAAGGACGGCGTATATTCAGCACTGTTTAGCAGCCGAGGAATTAAGGGGAACCCTTTTATCCCTTGAAACGAAGGACGACAAACAGAACAATTACGCCCGCACCTGATAGACGGTGAGTGTGTTTGGCGTGACGAAGGCTCATATTTCAGCGACGGCAGAAGGCCTACGATTGACGTATAGGCCCAGTTAAACGAGGATACATCTAACTCTTCAGACAGTGTCAAGACTTTTGAATTCAACGCTACAGATTTATGTAAAACCCATTCTTTTTTATGACTGCTTTGTAAGTGACTGTTCAACCTTTTTATGTCTAGTAAAGGAAAAACTTGGCTACTAGTATCCCTCACCCACGTAACTTTTCTTATGATAACTTCTGAGAGAATCATTAAGTATTAAACAAGAATGGATTAAAATACAATTAAGAAATAGTAAGTAAAGGTAAAAATACTAGACAATTAATAAGAAGATTTATTGAGAAGCTTTATTACAAGGAGAACCAAAGGAATCATCACAAATGATTGCAACGTTAAGGGATACTTTGCCGAGTTATATTAAGTTTTTGAACTAATACTGGCTTTATTTCAGATACGTGTTGAACCTTTATACGTGTTGCTTTATAAGTTTTGAAGAATTTCGAAACATAATCTCAAGAAAATAGAGGGAAACAAAAGGAGTTTGTGAACCAATGGATATGTGAGTAGTTTGCATGCTTTCGTTCGCTTTCTTGTTTTGTATAATTAATGTCTCTCTATAGAATAGGAAGTTAGGGCATTTGTCTCTTGTAAGAAAAATTTTGGTGTTTTAATTTTCGTTTTTTTTAAAGTGGGCTATGAGTCTTGATAATATTGTCCAAAGACTCACACAATACCAGTACGACTTGAGATTAACTGCAGACAGACGGTCGCGAAGTGCTAGTGTAGGAAGACGTCAAAATTTGACTAGAAATACTAATTTGAGTGACCGAAGTTCGAGTCCTTTAAGAGCAAATATCGCCAATATGAATTCAGCTGGGTTGATCACACAAACCACACGGTTTTGTGGAAATGTTAAGTAGGGATAATCCCGACAAACAAAGATTAGAGAAATACAGTGTGGATAAGTGGTTATCGGATACAAAGAATAGGATCGCTAGTTTTAAAATAACTGATGAAGTAGCAAAAATCAAACAGGCCATGTTATTAGTCAACGTAGACGTAGGGGATGCTCACCCTACATTAAACGGTAAGGCTTTTGAAAACATTACAACTTTCAACAAGTTCAAGGAGGAATGCAGACTATTGTGGCGATCGGCCAAGGAGACCGATCGGTTGTTGAACTTGTATAGGTTTACCTCAGTTAAATTTGAAGGTGATTCCATGCCCAGTTTGTTTACCCAAGTTCTGAATCATGTAGGTGTAGTTAGGGAAGACACATTGTTATTACGCACAATCACGGTAGGAGACAGAACCAAGTTTAGTAAGGATAATAACAAGCTGGTAGATTTAGATGAATTTCTGACTCATGTGGTCTACGGTAAATTGTATGCAGCCTTTGCCCAGAAACTCACAAAAACTTTGAGCCAAATTCTGGAAGCGATACAGCAAAACGAGACCCAAATTGACGAGGTCACTTTTTCGGCGAATACCAAACAAAAGAGGTACTGTATCAGAATTACAGGGAAGATAAAAATAACGAGTCCAGTAAGAGTAAACATTACCATAAAAATTATCATTTTAATCAGCCCCCTTACAAGTCAAATGAACAAAGCAAAGGAAATTATAATGAAACATATAAATCTAGGGGAAATTATCATCATAAGGGAGCTAGACCAAAGAATAGGTATTGCCAGTATTGTCAGAGGAGATCACACAAACCAAGAATGTTGGTACTAAGGTAAGAAATATAATAAACCCTCAGACAGTACTCCTCAGGCACAAGCAAAGGATAACTCAAACCCTACAAATTACTCCGAAGAAAAACAAGGTAACAGAAAGTGACTAGAACAGCAGGAAAGGAGTCCAGGAAATAGGGAAACCAAAGAATGGAAGGATGTTACAGGTAGCGGAGGTACATCCACGTTGCCAGCAACATATTTATCCTTCCGACAGCAATCATTACCTAAAATAAATATCAAGATAGAAGGTAAAGAATGTCTTAGTTTGTTAGATTCAGGAAGTACTGTAAATATCATAGGGCTCCATACCTTAACTGATTATTTGAATATACCTATTTCCACGATTAGGAGTGAGGACACATTAGTTCAGGGAATAACTGACAATCAGGTTAACAATGTAGGAGCCATAGATTTAAACAATGAATTGTTAGAGAAGAAGTGTCAATTGCCATTTTTGGTCCTTCAAGAAGTAGCATTTCCCGCTCGAGCTTTGATTTCTTTTGAAACAATGCAAGATTTTGGCATAGTTTTTGATTGTCAAGACAGAAGACTAATTCTAAAGGAAAATAATCAGGCAGTCTGTTTCCAACTTGTCGATGACAAGTCCACTGCAAATTTGGCCAATTTGCAGGGGACCGCTTCGATAGTTGAAACACACTCCGGTTCAGAAAGAGAAAGGGAATTCAAAGTAGAATCAGAAGAAAGGGAGAAAGAAGAAAATTTAGCAATTGCACATAAAAAGGGAGAAATTACTTCTTGTGAAGGCAGCATAAATACTAAGGAAGGAAATGTCGACAAAGAATCTGTGAGAATAAATAAAAAGGAATTCCAAGAAGTTTTGCTGCTAGGCACATTGAACTCACAAGAGTTAAGACACTTAAGAGAAACAGAATCTAATGGCAAAGGAGATGAAGATTCATGTTTTTGTACTCAAGTACAAACTGGGGAAATAAGTCTGATCAGCACAGCAGATGAAAACAAAATAAGTTTTAGGTTAGCTAGAGATGTAGTACTACTGCCCAAAACTCTTACTAGAGTATATTTAATAACCCGCCTACACACAAATAATGATGTAATATTGACCCCAGAAAGTTTGCCAGAATACGTCAGAATGGATAATTCATTAGTTCAGATGGAAGGATTAGCCTGTACTACTATGTCATGAATTATTCTGATAAAAGACTCCATTTGTTAGCGGGTACCGAATTTTGTACAGGAATAGAAGTTACACATAAGATGATTCCGTCAGAGGAGGAAGCATTCTTTACTATAGGAAACATTGATGCAGGAATAGATAGGGAGATAGATAACACAGATTTTCCTGAGTACAGAAAAACATTAATAGAAACCTTAAATAAATATAGGCAGGGCATAGCAATTACAGGTAATAGGTTAGATAGGACCGAGGTGTTAAGACATAAGATAATCCTAGATAATGGAGCCAAACACTTTTTCATACCTAATTATAGATTACCTATCAGCCAACGTCCAATAGTAGATAAAATGATAGAAGAAATGAAGGAAGAAGGAGTGGTCATACCCTCTAAATCACCTTATAATTCTCCCCTGTTGTTAATTCCAAAGAAAGATGGAAGTTACAGATTAGTGATTGATTATCGCAAGTTGAATGCGAACACAGTTCCTGATAGAATGCCCATGCCTGTAATAAATGATGTTTTGGCTCAATTAGGAGGAGCAAAGATCTTCTCATCCTTAGATCTACTAAGTGGATATTGGCAAGTACCTTTAGACGAAGAATCTAAGCCATTAACTGCTTTCAGCACACATAAAGAACATTTAGAATTTCAGGTAATGACATTTGGATTAACATCAGCTCCATTTACTTTTGTAAGATTAATGTTACAGATCTTAGGAGACATAAAGAATGTGTCAGTCTATTTAGATGATGTCATTATATTTAGCAAAGATATGGAGAGCCATTTCAGAACAATAGAAATCGTTTTAGAACGGTTAAGACAGGCAGGATTAAAGATAAAGATTAAGAAATGTCAATTCTTGAGGAAATCTTTAGAATATATAGGACATGTGATCAGTGCTGATGGATTGCGCATGCAAGAAGGGAAAATAAAGGCTATTGCGGAATATCCTGCTCCACAAAATCTGAAAAGTGTAAGAAGATTTTTAAGAATGATAGGATACTATAGACCATTTGTCAAAAATTTTGCAACTATAGCTAAACCATTGACAGAATTAACTTAGAAGGATGTAGAGTTTGAATGGAAAGCAGAACAAGAGGAGGCTTTCAAGAGTTGAAAGAGAAATTAATCCAAGATCCTAGTGGTCGGTATCACTTGCGAAATAGACATTAAAAGTGGGGCCTTGATACAAACACATGAAAAAGGTGAACTTTTAACGGATTTTTCTGTAGTAAAGATCAATGTCAATTCAATATTAGAAAGGAAAGAACATTTGAAACAGATAAAGAAATACGAACGTGCATACTAACCCATAGTGATTCTGCCTTTGTAGAATTATTAAGAAACTTACAAGGTAAAATTGAAGACATTGTCAGGCCTCAAAGAAACAAGAGATTATTACCTGGTTGTAGGTAGTACATTTAGTGCTTTGTTTGGAGTGGCTACAGAAAACGATGTTAAAGGTTTAACTGATTGTGTAGAACTAATCGAGAAATGGGCTAACCAGAAGGGTAATCTTATAAGTACTCTAATAGAAAATAATAATAAGAATGTAGAAAACATAAAAAAGATGGTGGAATTTTTTAATCAAGTTAATGTAAATGTTTCTAACAAGATAGATGACCTAGAACAAGTGTTTATGATATTTCATGAAGTGGAAATTGAGATTAGTGACGATAAGGAATCTGTAAACGGACTAATAAATGCACAAAAAGGAATACTTAGCCCTGCTATCATTTCTCCAAAAACTTTGAAAGAAATCATAGATTGGTGTACAGTAAATAGCCATTCCAAGCCTTTGATAGAAGATATATTTTGGTATTATACTATGTCAACGGTGAAGGTAATAAAAGGGTATTTGTTGGTATTGATTCCTTTTAAGGGTATGAATTTATTTGACCTATATACAATACATCCTTTCCCAGTTAAAATAGGAAATGCAACAGTAATTTGGAACCATCCCAAGGTTAGTCTAGCATTGGATAAGAATAAATTGTTGATGATTATTTTAGAAGGAGGTGAACTAGAACATGTGTATTGATAAGTGAAAGTCAATCCATGTGCAATTTTGTGCAAATTAAACAACCTATAAACAATTTTCCATGTATACAAGGTATTTTCTTTGAGAATTATGAATTGTTGAGAAAGTGTAAATTTGAAACTTTCAGTTTGCCATACAGAGCATTACATTTAGGTAATGAAATCTTTGTTTACGTTCAAAATACTAAAACTGCAGAAGTTACTTGTAATAGGAAGACTCGACCATTTAAGATAGAAAACGTGAAATCATTTACAGATTCTTGCTCAGTAGTAATTCCTGATTGTCTCTATTATGTACCAAGTGTGTTTTACATTATGAATTAAATCAGTCTTCAATTGCAAAGAGTTATGAAACCAAGATTAACCATTTTAAGCTAGACAAATTAAGTGGTAGAAAATATGACAATGCCACTTGATAATGATTATGTTCTATTTTACAAGCAAGATGTTGCACTATTTCTAACTATGTGTAATGTATTTTTGATTGTTCTTATTACTGTGGTAACCTATAATGTGGTGAAGTATTTGATTTTCAAAAAGTTAGAAAGGATTAGTGAGTTACTACTAGTTATTACTGGGAAACCTAAGGAATAAGTTTGTTATTTTGTGGTATGAGGATTCTATAAGAATCCTTGTAGCTGGCCGAGTGGTGTCAGACAAATGATTATTTTTGGATAAATTTCATATGCAGAAGGTTTATGTATGTTATTGATGCCTTTATTAATGAGTTTTATTAGTTAATAAGAAATAGAGAGACAAATGCAGTTAGTAGTAATTGTAAAGATATAGAAAGAATTGTGGAGAGACATGAGAGTGAACGAGAAGTTAGGCAGGTTGTTATCAGTTAATTTCGCTGAGTCCAGGGATACTTTTCGTAAACATCTCCCGACATCCTGTTCCCTTCTTGAATGACTCATGGGGCCCAGGAAAGGAGGCACAAAAACCGAGCAAATAGTCACGTGATTAAGGATAGCTTGACACGCCCAGGACGACGATATATAAGCAACAGTGAGAGGTGATCTCTCTCTCTCCTTCCCCAAAAGTCACTAAGTATACCAGGTCTAAGGACCTACTTTAACTAGCCGGACTCGAGGCGAACAACGAGTTGTGGCTGCACATATATTAACTGGAGGACGGCATATATTCAGCACCGTTTAGCAGCCGAGGAATTAAGGGGAACCATTTTATCCCTTGAAACGAAAGACGACAAACAGAACTATTACGCCCGCACCTGATAGACTGTATGTGTGTTTGGCGTGACGTCCCAGAGTGACCAAGGTGACTAGAACATCGCGCCAGCCTTCCCAACACCTGACAAAGGCTCATACTTCAGCGACGGCAGAAGTCCTACGATTGACGTATAGGCCCAGTTAAACAAGGATACATCTAACTCTTCAGCCAGTGTCAAGACTTTTGAATTCAACGCTACGGATTTATGAAAAACCCATTCTTTTTTATAACTGCTTTGTAAGTGACTGTTCAACCTTTTATATCTAGTAAAGGAAAAACTTGGCTACTAGTATCCCTCACCCAAATAACTTTTCTTATGATAACTTCTGAGAGAATCATTAAGTATTAAACAAGAATGGATTAAAATACAATTAAGAAATTAGTACGTAAAGGTAAAAATACTAGACAATTAATAAAAAGATTTATTGAGAAGCTTTATTACAAGAAGAACCAAAGGAATCATCACAATTGGATCCTGCTTGATTGCCAGGACATCCTTTGAATTTATAATTCTTAGCATTCTGGCTGTCTTGTACAGCTCTCATTACCTTACAGGCTGCACCCCCACTTTCCATAAGTTAAATATAATGATCAGGTCTTGTCAGGCTCACTCATTAACTGCCTTTGATTCCTGTACTTCCCCTGAGTGTGGACCCTTACCTATGGAATTGTTCACTCTCCCCCTGATGACATGCCTCGGGTATTGACAGGTCAGGTCAGTTTTTTACTGGCTACTAGAAGTAGTTACCGTCTCCCAGCTGCAGCAGCCTCAGGGGCAGCTGTTGCTGATCTGGGCCGTATGATGAGTGAACTTGCTTTCTTAGACTGTTCTAACAAACCTACTCTGGGTGTTCTGGTGTTCTTTTGATGTGATCCTTTCCTCCATATTCCTACCACACCGTCATTATGTTTTGCTTCATAAATTGCTACAGATTTCTGAGCTGTTTAGCAGGTGTTTTAATTAATTTTTAGATTTAGCCATTCTTTAGGGGTAGGTTTATTTAGGTTAAGATTGTTTTCTTTCACTAATTTTAAGAAGATATGATTTTTAATATGTACTCTTCAATTCTTATCTTTACAGGTCGCTGATGACATGGAATTTTTGCCATGTTTCCAAGGGATCCGTTGCAATCTGGGACCCTACCAACTGCCAGGTTTGCACAGATCTCCTTCAAACCGGCTTCTATACGAGTGACGTCTTCTTGGACGTTTGAGATCGACGTCGGAGGACGTTCGAGATTGATGTCGGAGGACACTCCGATACTGGGTAAGAGGTTTCATGAAGAGCTTTCAACAATGGGCCCCTTATCTTCCTTCCCTGGAACTGAAGGACCTCCTCTTTCCCAAGGCTGAGGTGTCCTCTGCATTTGGTCACCAGTTACCTACAATCCAACTCCCGCTGGTACCAGCAGATCATGCGGATGATGAAGTCCGGGACACTCTGCAAGTCATGAGCCTTGACGCCGACAACATGTCAACTACTTCAACTGTGTCGTCGGAGAGGGAGAGGATCCTGCTGACCACAGAAGCCTCATAAGAGTCATTGGATGTACATCAGGTGAGTACAGCTCCCAGTGCCTCTTTACTTTCTACCCAAGCCCCAGCTTCCACCTCCACCCCGGTTCCGATGTTAGACAAACCTTCGCTTCCCAGTAACTAGGAACTAAAGGTGTCCATGAAAGCTTTCATGGAGAACCTAACTGCCAAGTATGAATGTTCTCAAGCATATCTAACAGCGAGAATAGAAGCTTCACAACAGGCATCTGTTTCTAAGGCTCCCCCAGCTTTGAGCCTACCTGAATGCACAGTTAAGAACCCTTGGCCCTATGCTGAGCATAGATACTTAACCAAAGGGTTCCTTTATATTGAGGATGGTTTGGGTTCCAAGCCAGACTCGGATTGGAATTCTTTCCATCGATCGGTAGCTATCCTTACTGCTACGTAAGGTTTAACTCGGAAGTGCCCATTAGTAATGATACAATCACAAAGGAAAAATAATTTTGGATCATGGAAAGACTCAATCCTTTTTGGTTAGGGAGTTAAAGATGGCTGAATTCACCAATACCCAGCTTTCTGACTCTAGCAGGAAACAGGCCACTTTTGTTGCCCCCAAGGATACTGTCTTCCCTTATGCCTCTAGAAGCTTTGAGGCCGTGATGAAAGCAGTAATGGAAAACAGGACATTCCCAGTGCTAGAAGAATGTAAACCTGTCTCTCTAGCCCTTCCTTATGATTCGAACATCTGGGAGGACGTCCAATATACCTTCACAGTTGGAAAACTAGATAAAGACATTGGAGGCAAACAGCTTAATGAGAAACTGCTTAGGATTTCAGAATCCCTACTGAAGGGAGAACTGGAAGCTAAAGAGAGACTTTCTGCCTCTTTATACTTCCAATCTTATCTGGAGATGCTTATTGGGAACTATTCCAAATATGATCTCTTCCCTGGCTTGGTAAAGACTCACCTAATCATGTTTCAAAGGGATCTCCCTGCTTTCTGCTTAGCTAGATGAGCATGTAGAGAATACATCCTAGCTGCTGCTAAGATCAGACATAAACCTAGAAAAGTGATCAAGTCCAATATCTGGGGAAAGGATCAATTCCCTGAGAAATTGGTTAAAGAAGTCATGGACAAAGCGACTCCGGAGAATAAGAGCCTTATCGACAAGTGGGGTATTTCTTCTAAACGAAAATTTACCCCTAATGAAGGACCTCAACCCAAGGGCAAGAGGCCCAGAAGTCAGGGAAGGAAATCCTTTCCTGTTGCAGCAGCCTCAGTTGCCGCCATCCCTCAGACTGTGTACACAGGTCTCCAGCAGTATGTTTCACAGTCTCCAGGCTTCAACCTGCTGTATGAGAGGTTGAAGTATGGTTCCAACCTGCCAAAGCTCATAAGAAGGGCTCCAGTAACAGGGGAAGGTCTTGAAGATGCGGTCAAACTAGAGGCCGAGGAAGTAGAGACAAGATGAGTAAAGTTGCTGGTCCTTCGCAACAACAATGCGGAGCTTCCACTAGAGAGACGACTTCACCTTTTCAGGGATCAATGAGAGTTCAATCCTGGGGCTCACAGCATAGTCTCAAAAGGGCTAGGCTGGAAATTAAGACAGAAACCACCACAGTTCAAGAGGTTCTTTCAACCCACAACCCCGTTTTTGGAGGATTATGTTCAGGACCTTCTCTGGAAGGGAGTCATCCAATGCACAAAATCCATGAACCTTCAAGGGTGGCTATTCTGCATCCCAAAGAAAGATTAAAACACTCTTCTAGCTATTCTAGACTTGTCCCCACTAAACAAATTCTTTCTGAATGACAAGTTCCAGATGCTGACTATCTTGTAAATACAGTCTCTACTACACCAGGGGCCTACAACGTCTACATAGATCTTACAGACGCCTATTAGCATCTTCCGATAGGTTGACGCTTCTCCCCCTACCTTGGTTTCAGACTGGCAAGAAAGGGCTACGTATTCAAAGCTATGCCTTTCGGGTACAGTATAGCTCCAACAACTTTCACAAAACTAGTTGAGGCAATTGTCCAACAATTTCGGAACAGAGGCCTTCAGGTGATGGTGTACCTGGACAACTAGTTATTCTGGGCTGCAACAAAGTCGCAATGTTTTCAAACAGCCCAAGAGGTCATGAACTTCCTACAATCTCTGGGCTTACAAATCAACCTCAAGAAGTCATGGCTATCTCCAGCTCGGAAATTCCAGTGGCTGGAATCTACAGTCACACGCCCTCTCTTTATCACAAAGCCAGTAATAGCAGATCGCAAACTCGGTAAGGTGCCTACTTCATTCACAAGTACTCACCAGACGGCAACAAGAAAGGGTCTTGGGGTCGTTACAGTTCGCTGCCATGACAGACCCAATCCTGAAAGCAAGACTCAAAGATGCCAAGAGAGTCTGGAGAAGAAAGGCATCCCATGCTCAGAGATATCATCGCCACAAAACCCCGGTGTTACTGCAGAAGCAGCTCAAACCATGGTCCACTGCCAAAAATCTATCAAACGACGTCCCTCTACAGTACCATCCTCCTTTAGTGTCTATTGACACCGACGCCTCGGAACAAGGTTGGGGGGGACATACCTCTTTCAAGAAAGTGCAGGGTCAGTGGTCGATCGTATTTCAAAAGTTTCGCATCAGTGTTCTAGAAGCTATGACACTGTTTCTGACTATGAAGAGACTATGCCAAAAGACGAAATCACACATCAGATTGGTCATCGACAACAACACAATAGTACACTATGTCTACGAAAAGGGCTCCAGATATCCTCAGATCAACCATGTAATCCTAGTCATTCTCTCTTTAGCAAAAAGGAGGAGATGGCATCTTTCAGTGGTTCACCTCGAAGGGGTTCGCAATGTGAAGGCAGACGCCCTGTAAGATCCAAGCCTCAGGAAACAAAATGGTCTCTGGACACAAAATCATTCTGTTTCATTCAAGAGTAAGTCCCGGTGCTGCAAATCGATCTCTTTGCGACAAACTTCAACAAGAGGGTTCCCTGGTATGTAGCACCAAACTTAGATATGGAAGCGACAGGAATGGATGCAATGTCTCTGGATTGGAACCTATTTCCTCCATTCAACCTCCTACTGAAAGTACTGAACAAACTGCCAATTTTCAGAGGAACAGCAGCTCTGGTGGCTCCCAAGAAGCCCAAGAGCAATTGGTACCCTCTTGTTCTGGAACTCAAACCCCTCCAGATCCCTCTACCATCTCCAGTGCTGTCCCAGGTTGTTCAACAGACGACTGTCTTCACTTCCTCTTGGATAACGAAAACTCTTCAGCTAATAATTTTCTTGCCCTCGTGGCTCAAAGAAAATTCGGAGTTGCGAGGGAAAGAATTGACTTCATAGATGAGTACAAGTCCAATACCATAAAACAACAATATTAGTCTTCCTGGAAAAAATGGGTTGCGTTCGTGAAAAGTCATCAGCCCTCTTCTATTTCTATGGACTGCTGTATTTCTTTCTTTACTTCACAACACAATCAAGGTCTAGCCTCTACAACTATAGCCTCATGTAAGTCGGCACTAACTAGATTGATCACGTATGCTTTTGATATCGAACTCAATCACGAGCTGTTCAATAAGATCACGAAGGCTTGTGCTAAACTGAACCTAATGCTCCTCCCAAGGCTATCCCTCTCTGAGGGATCTTACTCAAAAGTCTATCTTTTTGCTTGCTATGGCCTCTGGTGCTAGTCATTGA
>NC_090725.1:258860104-258875104 GCF_036898095.1 Palaemon carinicauda | reverse complement strand
TCCATCAGGACGACATGGCACTCTCACCAAAAAATAGATTTTTGCTTTGCTCAAAATCCGTTTTTTGGGCTCAGCCATGTCGTCCTGATGGAAGCATACCAGAGAATTACTTGAAAGTACTATATCTGTGGATTTGTATAAGTGCCTTTTCTTTGAATGAGTTTCTTATATGTCTCCTAGACCTTTATTTATGACATTACCGTTCTTTGTCATATCCACTAAGCTTGGAACTAGCTTAGGGCTTCCTGCCCCCCGCAGGGAAAGTGTCGACTT
Source organism: Palaemon carinicauda (assembly GCF_036898095.1). Taxonomy (NCBI): domain Eukaryota; kingdom Metazoa; phylum Arthropoda; class Malacostraca; order Decapoda; family Palaemonidae; genus Palaemon; species Palaemon carinicauda. The sequence goes on along the minus strand of NC_090725.1, from coordinate 258,874,831 downwards.
CGACTATAAGGATTCAAAGTTTGTATCTCCATAGGGGCGGACGGTAAATCTCAGAGATTACCTTTTCATCCCTTGGAAATCTGTACTCTGATTTCAAGTTGGGTCCTTCTAGGGTTTAATTAAAACTCTAGTATACTTTATTCGTCTGTAACTGAGATAGCAGCAATAAGACGCGAATACGTTCAGTATTTTACCTTGTAATTAGATTATCAATTGTAGTTACTATTAAGTATGAATCTGATCTGGCATTGAAAACACATCAGGGCCCATATTTTCTCCTGTCGGAAAAATATGTAATTTCATCGAAATGATGCCACTCAATGGAGATGTGAAACCAAATCTGACTGATTTGTACAGATTTTGGAAATGCATGAAAACCATGACGCAACGTTCACTCGGCACTGGTGTTATCGGTCATATATGCACCTATATGGAACTGTGCGTTAATCATCATTGTGATTTGCACTTGAGGGTAAATGTACCCATGCACCCGATGCAGTTCACTGTTCATCGCAGGCTTAGACAACGGCTTTCTAAAACTACCCGCCGCCACCACAACATGTCTTATTTTATGTACTTGCTTCGTATAGTATTGGAAGAAGTCCCTGTAGAAGCAATTTTCTTAGGATCATGAACATCGGGTGAGCTGTCAGGATCCGCTCTGCGAATAAGTAGGAGAGCATTGCTCTCAGTAATTTTAGGGATAGATTTTGATCCTGATGTTTCACCTCAGAAGAGCTGTCCTTCCTTGAAGTCTGAAGTTCTACGAAGATAGACCTTAAGACACCCTAATGGGTATAGGGAGACATCTTCCTTCAGTGGGTAGATTTTCCAAGGACCCCACCTTTTGGTGGGCAGCTCATTTTTGGCGAGAAAGTAGGATCGGGGAAAGGATTAAGTTCTCCCTCTTCTGTGAGCTGAATATGGCCTACATCCCTGATATGGCTAATATTTCACTAACTCTAGCCCCTGAGGCTATTGCGAACAGAAAATTGAGTTTCCGTGTTAGCTCTTCTAAAGTACAATCCTCACTGTTCAGGTTTGAAGCATAGTGCAAGACTTGACCAACGCCCATGTAATGGGCTTTGGAGGGGTTGCCGGCTTGGGTCTAGTGCATGCTTTGGTACCTTAAAAAGGGTTCGCTTATGAGGTTCGTCTCAAAGGCGTATAGAAGAGGTCTAGTCAGGGCCAACTTCCACGTGGTTATCGTAGTGGAATTCAGGCCTTGTTCAAGTAGGTAAAAGAAAAAAGGGAGACAGAAACCTGTTGAAATTTCTGTTGGTCCCCTTGTTTTCACGAGGGTTACCCCTCTCTTCCAAGACAATCCACATTGTCTCCTGGTTGGACTTAACATGTACTCTACAATAAGGTCAGCCACATTCTTCGAGATCCTAAACTCTTCTTCGCTGCTAGGGCAAAAAAATCATGAGATGCAGGTTGTTGGTTCTCAAGGATGAAATGTAACAGCCGACTTGTGCAACAGTTTGGATAAAACTGGGTACGGCAGAGGAAACAGCTTCAGTTTCAATTCTAGAACTAGAGGATACCAATTGTTTTTGGGCCATTTGGGGGCCACTACAGGAGATGTTCCTCTGCAGGATCCTAGCTTGTCGAGGACTTTTAGCAGGAGATTGGTTGGTGGAAACAGATAAATTCGATTCCATCCATTCCAGTTGAGAGATATGATGTCTATCGCTTGTGCTTAAGGTTCTCGTAAGTGGCTACATAATGAGGTAGGTTCTTATTGTCGCTCGTTGCGAAGAGGTTGATCTGCAGTTCCGGGACTTTTATCGAAAATAAAGGAGAATGAGTCTACGTCTAGGGGCCATTCTGTCTCGATCGGCTTTCGCCCGGATAGAGCATCTGCCGTCACATTGCGAAACCCTTGAAGGAGAACTGCTTGATAAATGCTATCTTCTCTTCCTTGCCAGGCAGAAGATGGCTAACATCACGTGGTTGATGCGAGGTGAACTCGAGCCTTGTCAATTAGACATATTACTATCACCTCGTTGTTGAGAGCCAATCTGATGTGGACTGTTCTGCGAGGGGATAGTCTCCTCAAAGTCAGGAGGACTGTCATAGCCTCCAAGATGTTGATGCGAAAGTTTTTTTAACTGGAATGATCAATTTCTTGCCCTTTCCTTTCATGCGGGTGGCCTCCCCATTCTTTCAGGGAGGCTTCCGTGTGTATCGCCACTAATGTTTGTGGTGGTTGCAAGAGAATTGTCTGTGCTAGGCTCTTATTCGTTGACCACGGCCTTAATGGAGTGCACAATCGGGTCGGTGTCAACCTTGTTGATCTCTTCGAGCGTTTGATGCGTATCTTCTCCAGACTCCTGGCGCATCCTTTGGCTGTGCTTCTAGCATCGGGTCTGTCACTACTGCGAACCAGAGAGAGCCCAGTACTCTTTCCTGTTGGCATTTTGAAATCCTCTTGTGTTGGATTAGTCTCTTGAAAGATGCCACTATTTCTCACCTCTTCTTTAACAAAATGGAGAGGTGGTGTGACTGCAAGTTCCCATGGATTCCTAACCATTGAAACTTGTAAGCTGGAGAAAGGCGAGACTTCTAGCGATTGATCTTGAGACCCAGGTGTTCCAGGAACTGGATCACCTTTCTGGCCACTTGCAGACAAGTAGCCTTGGATGCTGCCCGCACCCACCAATCGACCTATTATGCTACTACCTGTACTCCTTCAGAGCGTAGGTGCTGGACGATCGTGTCCGTTAGCTTTGTGAATACCTTTGGGGCTATGTTTAGTCCAAAGGGCATGGCTGTGAAGACAAATTTTGTCTTTTGTAGCCTGAATCCTAGGTAAGAGGAGAGAGGGCGACTGACTGGTAGGTGTCAGTAAGCAACTGCCAGGTCTATTGAAACTGTATACGCCCTTTTTTGGTAGAAGGGTCCTTATATGTTGCACTGTAAGCTTCCGGAACTTGTTGTTCTCGATGAACCTGTTGAGTGGAGACAAATCTAGAATGACTCTGGGTTTGTCAGAGTCTTTCTTAGGAACACAAAACAGCCTTCCTGAATTTTGATGGACTTCGTTTTCCTCATTACCTTCTTGTTCAAGAGTTCTGAGGTATATTCTTCCAATAAGAATTTTGGAAAGGTGGATTTTTGTTCCATTTCCAACCAAGTCCATTCGTAATTTGGTTGTGGACCCAGGGATCGAAGGTCCAATGATCCCGAAAGGGGAAAAGTCTACCTCCTACCTGGAACCTCTCATTGTTTAAGAGGTTCCTGAGGACATGTTTCAGTGACCACGTCCTCCTCCACCCTTGGGGGATTTCCGGAGGATCCGCTTTTGGGGCCCTTACCTTTGTAGGGCCGAAAGGTGGTCGAGTGCCTTTCAAAGCCTGGATCAAATATAGGTAACTGGCTACCAGCTGATGAGAGACCATCTGGAAGGTGGTTTACAGCTGGACTACCATTTGAGGCACCGTGGTCAAGGTCACGGTCGGAAATTGTGCAGTTCCAATGACGATTTTCTCTTTGAGGACATGCCCCACTTTTGGAGCAGGTTCCTACTCTCCGTGGTGGCTTTGGTAATGACTTCTTGGACCACTTCCTGTGGGAAAGGGTCTAGGCCCCAGATACACGATGAAATCAGTTTTCTGGTTCATATTTCACCGTTGTTGCGGCAAACGGAGAAGGTTAGATGTACCTCTTTCTAATTCTCCTCGCAGGTGGGCGTAGCTAGAGGTAATGGTTTGCATTTCTCTAGGATTCGGTAGGGTTTTCCCTCTTCAACTGCTCTCATGACACAGTCTAGGGCTTTCCCCGAAAGGGGGAAGGCTCAGGAGGAAGGAGCAATGAAGGTTGGAAGCTTCTTGCTCAATGCTGAGACTTTGGAGTTAGTATATCCGGCCCCTTTCCGGGTTTTGCTAAGGATGGCTTGTGCCTTGTCATGTTCGAGGACAATGACTTCCTTCGGTATAGTCTCCTCACGGGATGTAGGTTCATCTCGCAGTCTCATATAGAAATCTGGGTACGCTGAAAGCTGGGCCAGCATTGAAGCTCTTCAAGGGGATTGGACCCCAACTTCTAGGAGATATAAAGCTTCCCATTCAACATGGGCAGGTGTTCCGTCTACCTACAAGGGTTGGTTCAGAGCAGTGAGGGAGATCAGATATTTTAAGGGGCTTAGCGGAGCCCCTGGAAGCGGCAGGGCGTTTCCTTCCCTGTACCTCTCTCTTCATCTCTTTGAGATCTTGCTTATTCTCCCCTCGTTCCTTCCGGAACAGTGTCAGCGTCTGCTGGATTGACTCTCCTGCCGACTTGTCTAGTCAGTTGGGGATTTGGGGCTGAAGAGGTTGACGGCATAAGTTGATATGCCGGCACAGTGAGCTGAGGGACCTCAGTCACCGTCAAAACGGATCCTTCTTCCTCCGTGGGTGGTTGAACCACTCCTTATTTAGGGCCTTCTAGCAGTAGGTCCTGTCCGGTGTCAGTGGACACCTCTGACATCCTATCTTGGTGGATGTCTAAGCTTTGCAGTGCCTGTTGATATCCGTGTCCACTGTCCGTTGGATAGAGGGATGCTGGACCTGTGCCTGAGGCACAAACGTATTCAATTGAGCCTTAGGGAACAGTAGGCACTACAAAGATTTGTTAGGTAGGTAAGGTCCCGGAGAGTTCTTCTGGAAGCCTCATACTCACCTTTGGTGGGTTTCCCTTGCTGTATCCCTTGACTCTATAGTGTCAAGGATATCTTTTACAAAGCTGTCAGTCAGCAAAGTCAGGCGATTGGAGCGACCCTTCGGGTCACAGAACCTCGGGATCCAGATACAATGCAGCAGGGGCATTAAACCTGTACATCGTATGCCCACAAAAGTGCTTACTCTTGTGGTTGCAGAATACAATTGGACACTTCACCATTGGCTCCTCCTGTAAGGAAGAAAAAGGGTGAATGAGTACTAGATTGTTTATATCATTGATATAATATATGCTTAAAATACGGGTCCTAGTACCTCAGGGATCCGGATACGATGCAGCAGGGGGCATGAGACCTGCACATCTTGTGGCCACAATAGTCCCTACTTTTGTGGTTGCAGAATAGGACTGCACACTCCACCTTAGCTTCCTCCTGTAAGGAAAAAAAGTGAAATGAGTATAGGGTAATTTATCTCACTGATAAATTTACACATGCATAAATAGTATACTTTACTATTATTTATCATAGCTCAGGATAGTAAGCTAGAAAAGAAGTAGAAAAGACACATATCTGTTTCCCCTCCAGGGAATTGCTGTGACTTCCTACAATATTAATATTTTCATTTTCCTTATCAGAGAAAATACAGAGTGGAATAACTCTCGTATGTAGAGCCGGAGTCAGTGGATACTAACACTAACTCCACCACTTGTAAAATATTAATACTGACAGGTAATCATTGGTGTTCCGATGATCTAGGATTCATCAGAATGTTGAAGGAATACTTCCCCTCTAACGTTTTTTAAAACGGTCTCAACAATGGACTGTGAAAGAATACACAGAGTATGTTGGAAATTTCATACTACTGTATCATTATATACAGTAGTTTTCTAACTGTTGTATTGTTATGTTGCAGGAATACTGGCTACTGTATTGTCTTATACTGCAGTTTTGCCGGTATGCTACCGGGTTACGCTAGTACCTGGCAGCACTAGCTGACAGAGAGAAAGAAAGGAAAGAAGGACTACTATATTACTATAGTTTAGTACAATAATCAAGGGTGTAGGGACTACTGTCTCTGCTGCCTTCTTTCCAGAATGAGGATTCAAATGGAAGGGAAGGAATACATTGATTCTAGCTTCAATCCAGCCCAATTTCTGTTGCCGGCTGTACTGCCGGTTACAGGGTTTTTGGATGGCAGTTCAAGAGAGGACTGAAGAATACTCAAAAGTATAATGAGTTTCCCACCGCCAGCCGTCAGGGCCGGCTCAACCTTTCCCGGAGCTTAGCTTCCATTAGGGAGATGGTCGAAGTGGCAACTTAACCGCCTTTGTAGGAGCCCGGCCGGTAACCCAGTCAGCCCGGCAAGCGGGGTGATTGTAGAATACCGGCCACAGGAATCGTGACGGCTAGGCCGTCATTAGAGGACAGAAGGGGAAGGGAAAGGGTCTTATATTTTACAGAGAAAGGTGGTGGCAGGTATGCCTCCTACTTTCGGCTATAAATCAAGGAAACATGGTTTCCTATACCAGCGCCGTCTTGGGAGGCAGAGGAATAATGATTCCCTAGCCTGAGACATTGCCTGATATAACACACGTCTTCTAGTCCACAAGGGAGAAAGGTGGCAGCAATTATGCCACCCACTTTCGGTTGTGGACTAGGGAAGCTGAACTTCCTATGCCGACAACGATGTAACTGGCAGGGGAATGACTATTCCTTTATCGGTAGGGTCGTCGGCAACAAGACAGAATACCCTGAGTTACTGTTGTATTCTAAAGCCGGGATACTCGCCAGCAAAGAAGATCGACAGAAAACAATATCCAAGTCAAGCCGGAGTACACTACTTGATGGCGATAACAGAAGATAGGGTTGTCGCCTGGGCTAAAGGCACTCAGGGGGAAGGAAGGGTTTATCCTCATTTCTCTAAAAGAGAAGCATATCGAATTATACTAGTAATTCTAGGAGATATTTATATCTCCGACCAAATTGATAAAAATGATACAAGAGGTTAAACGGGGAATAACGTTACTAAAGTGAACTAAAACGAGTTAGGCTAACCTGACCCGAGTCGGGATCTCTGCTACGCTAGGACCACTGAGGCCCTATCGTAAACGATAGAAACGTTTATTAGGAAGAGGAAATATTGAAAGGAAGGGTTTATCCTCATTTCTCTAAAAGAGAAGCGTATCAAATTATACTAGTAATTCTAGGAGATATTTATATCTCCGACCAAATTAATAAAAATGATACAAGAGGTTAAACGGGGGACAATGTTACTAAAGTATACTAAAACGAACTAGGCTAACCTAACCTGAGTCGGGATCTCGGCTACGCTAGTACCACCGAGGCCCTATCGTAAACGATAGAAAAGTTTGTTAGGAAGAGGAAATATTACATGTGTAAAGCTTATCTTCACTAGCATAATTTTGCCTCACTAGCTAGAAATTCTTTATAGCTAATTACCGGGAACGCCGTACTACTAACTAAATAACGGATTTTGAGCGAAGCGAAAAATCTATTTTAGGGTGAGATAGCCATGTCGTCCTGACGGAAGGTTCCTTCAGTAGCTTCCTAAGGATATATATGACTACAGTAGATATCCCAGAGAATTAAACTAAAGGTTTCACAGAATTTTAACTTCTGGCGCAAGTACCCATAAGGTTTCCTTTTAGGATATCGTATAATAACAGGGGACGTATGCTAGACACGCCACATAGCTATCTGCACCCCACATAACGTTTACGCTTCGAGGGGGAAGTGCGGCAAGTTATGGGAGGAGCCGTTACTAAGTTCTCCTCCTCCGTTACACTTTCGGTACTCGGTGAGGTCATAACCGGTCGCCATGTTGGCTGCCATCTTCGTTGACGTCACCGTTGCCCGCCATCCTCATTCCTTCCGGCGTTTGGGCCAGCCTCCATGATACAATAGGATTGGGAGGGGTCTGACAAGGCCAGAATAGAAAACAAGGGCGGGCCCATCAGGACGACATGGCTATCTCACCCAAAAATAGATTTTTCGCTCAAGCCATGTCGTCCTGATGGAAGTGTACCAGAGAATTAATGTATCATGGATTTTTCCCTTTTGTAGTGCCTTCGACTTCTAAACAATATTCCTTTGGTCTGATGACCACAGAGACCTGTGACATTTCCGTTACGTCACTTCAGATAAGCATATACTATGTTACCGCTTTCTGCCCCCCCTGGCAGGGAAGTCCTATTTGGACGTAAGGAACATCTTGAAGTTACTTGATAAAGGAACTCACCTAGTGTCAGAGATACCTGCCGGTCCCAGGGTCTGATAGAAGGTGGTAAGTACAACGTGTTGGAACAAATTACCTTGGTCTAGATGAGTTTGCATCAAGAAGGAACAATATTATAACATTGTTCATACCATTATTCAAATAATGAGGTAAATAAAATTCTCTAAAAGTGTTTTTATTCCATGTTTTAGGGCGAAATAAGATGCACAGGTTAACAAAATTCTATTTTATTCAGTAAAATAAGAATTAACATGTAATAAGCAAAATCGTAATGGAATGCAATTAGTAACATAGACTTAAGACATCAGTAGAAGTGGATGTGGAATCTGAAAAGGAAAACTTGCCATTACACACATTAGTTCCAGAGGAACTATAAAGTCTTCTAGAAAGTCTTATATACACTTCATGTTAAAAACGTGGCACACATGTTTCTGTCTATGTGACTTCACCTTTGTAGAAGAACAGTCCTTAGTGTCACAAGGTGGCACTTAAAATCACTATGTTTTGCACTAGGGTCAACACAGGCACCCATGGAGTTAGAGTCCCGAATAACTCACTGTTCTACGCAGCACTAAGCAGCAGGTTTTAGCACACTACCTGCTGCTACCACGTAACGCTTAAGCTCGTGCACCTGCTTCGCGTAGTGTTTGAAAAACACTTAGGTGGATTTCCAGCCCGTGAAAGAGCAAAGACTTTCCAAGTCCATCGACTGAAAAAAATTCATGGAAGAGGCGACTTTCCTGGGATCATGACCTGCGGGTGTACTGTCAGGATCCGCTCTGCGAATAAAGTAGGTGATCTTCGCCCTTAGTTGTTTGAGTAACAAATCGGACCCCGATGTTTCTCTTTTAAAGAGCTGTCCTCCGCCAAAGTCTGAAGTTCTTCGAAGATAGAACTTTAGACTCTCCACTGGGCATAGAGAGACATCTTCCTTCAGAGGACAGATTCTCCAGGGGCCCCCCCTTTTGGTGGGAAGCTCGTTCTTGGCGAGAAACGTTGGGTCAGGAAAGAGGGTAAGCTCGCCTGTTTCAGCGAACTGTATCTGGCCCTCTTCTCTTGATAAAGTCACAATTTCACTGACTCGGGCACCCAAGGCAAGAGCAAAAAGGAAAATAACTTTTTGAGTCAAATCTTTCAGAGGGCAAGACTCATTGTCCAGACTTGAGGCAAAGTGGAGCACCTTGTCAAGAAACCAGGAGATGGGTCTCGGTGGAGGTGCAGGTTGGAGTCTAGCACGTGCCTTTGGCAGCTTGTTAAAGATATCGTCGGACAGGTCTATCTGGAAGGCATAAAGTAATGGTCTTTTCAAGGCTGATTTGCAGGTGGAAATCGTGTTGGCTGCCAAGCCTTGTCCATGAAGGTGAATAAAGAAGGACAGACAAAAGTCTATAGAGATTTCTGTAGGATTTTTAGCCTTGACGAAGGACACCCATTTCTTCCAGGATGACTCGTATTGCCTTCTGGTAGATTTTGTTTTGTATTCCTCTAAGAAGTCCAAACATCTCTTCGAGATCCCAAACCTCTTCTTTACGGCTAGGGAGAGAAAATCATGAGATGAAGGTCTCGGGTCTTCCTTGATGAAGCGAAGACAGTAGACTTCTGAACTTGCTGGGAGAGAACTGGGTCTGACAGGGGAATTAGCTTGGGTTGTAACTCCAGGATTAGTGGGAACCACTTGCTCCGGGACCACTTGGGTGCCACTAGGGCTGCTGTTCCTTGGAAGGTTCTCAGCTTGGTGAGGACTTTCAGCAGAAGGTTGGGTGGAGGGAACAGGTAAATCTTGGACCATCTGTTCCAATCTAGGGACATCTGCAGTTCCGGGACTTGTAGGGAGATGAAGGAGAATGAGTCTGCGTCTAGGGACCATTCCGACTGTTGGGGTTGTCCTTGATATAACATACGCCGTCCCGTTGCCGAATCCTTGTATGTGAACTGCTGAAAGGTGCCATCTTTTCTTGTCCGCCAAGCGGAAGATTGGCAGCAACACTTGGTTGAGTTGGGGCGATCTTGAGCTCTGACGGTTGAGACATCTGACCACAACGGCGCTGTCCAGAGTTAGACGGATGTAGACTGAGGGACGTGGAGACAGCCTCTTCAGAGTAAGAAGGACCGCCATGGCCTCCAAGATGTTGATGTGGAATGTCTTGAATAGGGGAGACCATGTTCCTTGAACTTGTTGTTGATGGGAGTGACCCTCCAATCCCTCTAGCGATGCATCCGTATGTATAACGACTGAAGGAGGTGGTGGTTGAAGAGGAACTGATTTTCTCAGGTTTTTTGCCTCCGACCATGACTAAGAGTGAGCGAAGCCTGGTTGGCAGAGGTCTCATGAGATCTCTTCGAGCGATGGATACGTATCTTCTCCAGACTCCTGATGCATCCTTTAGCTGTGGTCGCAGCACTGGGTCTGTCAATGAAGCGAACTGGAGGGAGCCGAGCACCTATTTCTGTTGTCATCTTGAAATCCGTTTGGATTTCAGGAGTCTCCTGACAGATCCCGCTATTTCCTTCCTTTTCTTCAGAGGGATGGAAAGACGGTGTGACTGAAGGTTCCAATGGATTCCTAGCCATTGAAACTTCTGAGCTGGAGAAATTCAAGACTTTTTGGTGTTGATCTTGAAACCCAGATGTTCCAGGAACTGGGTCACCTTTCTGGAAGCTTGCAAGCATTCTTCTGAGGATGCTGCCCATACCAGCCAATCGTCCAGGTAAGCCGTCACCTGGACGCCTTGTAAGCGTAGCTCTTAGACGACCGTTTCTGCGAGCTTCGTGAAGATCCTTGGGGCTATGTTGAGTCTGAAGGGCATGGCTTTGAAAGCGTACTGCCTTCTTTGAAGCCTGAATCCTAGGTAGGAGAAGGCCTGGTGATTCATTGGAATGTGCCAGTAGGCGTCCGCCAAGTCTATTGAGACTGTGTATGCCTTTTGAGGCAGTAGGGCTCTTATGTGCTGAAGAGTTAGCATCTTGAATTTGTTGTTCACTATGAACTTGTTGAGAGGGGACAAGTCCAGAATGACTCTGAGTTTGTCGGAGTCCTTCTTGGGAACACAGAATAGTCTTCCTTGGAACCTGATGGACTTTACCCTCTTGATCATCTTCTTGTTCGAGTTCTTGGACGTATTCTTCCAGGATGGGGGTGGAGTGTTGGAAGAATTGGTGGAAGGTTGGAGGTGGTGTTACCCAGCTCCACCCTAGTCCATTCTTGATGATGCTGTGAGCCCAAGGATCGAAGGTCCAACAATCCTGGAAGAGGCGGAGTCTCTCTCCCACCGGAAGCATCTCATTGCTTCTGGTTTCCCGAGGGTTTACCACCTTGGCCGCCTGCTCCCTTTCCTCCTCTCCCTCTGGATGGACATGGAGAGGAGTCTTTGCTGGAGCCTCTACCTTTGGGACGAAAGGTAGTTGACTATCTTTCGTAGGCTGGCGTGAAGACTGGTGACTGAGCCACCACCTGCTGAGGGACCAGCTGAAAGGTCTGTTGGGGCTGAGCCACCAACTGGGGAGCAGCGGGTGCCGGAAATTGGCGTTTAGCCTGCCGCTGCTGGGGTCTGGGCTTATTCAATTTCTTCTTAGGTTGGGGGCCCTCATCCTGAGAAGATTTCCACTTCTTCGACATGCCCCACTTGTGGAGAAGGTTCCGGTTCTCCGTGGCGGCTCTGTCAACGATCTCTTTCATGAGGTCGTTAGAGAAGAGATCTTTCCCCCAAATGTTGGAGGAAATCAGTTTCCGGGGTTCGTGTTTGACGGTGGCATCCACAAACACGAATTCTCTACAGGCTCTCCGGGCCCTGATGAAGCTGTAAAAGTCCTTCGTCAGGGTGGCGAGATGGGTCTTAGCCAAGGCCATGTAGAAGCCTGGGGTTCGAGTGTCCCCGACCATCGTCTCCAATTGAACTTGATGAGAAAGGGAGGCAGCCAGCCTCTCTTTCGTGTCCAGCTCCCGACGCAGAAGGAATTCGGAGAACTTAGGGAGGTTCTCATTGAACTGTCGTCCTCCGACGTCAGCTTCCAACTTTCCTACGGAGAAAGTTAACTGGATGTCTTTCCAGTTCTTGTCGTCGGGAGGGAGGGCGAGGGAGAGGGGCCTACATTCCTCCAATGTAGGGCAGGGTTTCCCTTCCTCCACCGCCTTCAACACTGCCAACAGGGATTTTTCGGCGAAGGGAAAGACCATGGTGGCAGGAGCAAGAAAGGATGGGTGTTTCTTGCTTAGGGCCGGCACCTTGGAATTGGTGTAGCCCTTACTCTTAAGGCAGCCGGCCAGAAGAGCTTGAGCCTTTGCATGGTCAAAGACGATGACCTCCTTAGGCTCGGTTTCCTCCTTGGAAACTGGCTCGGACTTGGGACGGATGTAACAGTCCGAGTATGCTTCGAAACTAGGCCAAAACTCCACCTCTTCAAGGGGGATGTGTTCTGCATGCCTCAATGGATTGGTCACTGAGCAAGGGGGAAGATCCTCAACGTTGATCTTCCTCGGGGTCTGTTTCGACAGACGGAGGATCTCCATCTTAAGGTCTTCGTCTCTCTTATGAAACCTTTTGTCCAGGAGTGCCACCAAGGCCTGGAGGCTATCCTGGTTGTCCACTACCACCGGCGCGGGAGTGGATGAACTAGAGGGGACAGGTTCCGAAATAGCTACGGAACTAACAGGGGGCGCGGGCCCCATCGCCCTCGGAGTCAGGAGCCTCCGCATGCTCCTACTCTTCTTCACCCTCGGCCATCAGGGTCCTTTCGGTGGTGTCCGACACTTCCGACATACGCTCCACCTCGTCAAGATGGAAGTCTTGAAGCGCGTCCGATACATCCGGTTCAAACGTCAGCTGGACGCAGGCGATCTCTTGCTTGGGGATAACAGCATCCGCAGATACCTTTGGAAAGAGCAAAGCTCTCATCTTCTCGTTTGGGAGATAGGGCCCCATGGCGTTCTTCTGGAAACCATGCACACATTTGCGTAGTTTCTCTCGGGCGATGTCCCTGGCCTCCGCTGATGGGGGGTCCTCGAACGCCTCATGGAGCAGCTCTTTGCAGACAGTGTAAACCTGCGAGTCTCAATACCAGAGAGTTCCTTGGGCAACGGAACAGCTGGCGTGGGTTCGGCATGCCAGGTGGCCATAGAAGTCCGGGCGCCGAACGCTGCAGAAGGTGCTCTCACACCGGATGTACTCCTCCTGTAAAAGAAAGGGGCACAAGAGACTACAGAAGTCTTTTACATTGACTTAAAGTAATCTTTGATTAGTCTTAAAGTTATTTAAACTTACAATATAAGATTCCTTTCCAAGTGTAGGCTTAGGATAGGTAAGCTGGAAATTAAGCAGAAAAGACACATACTTGTGTATCCCGCCCAGCCAATTGCCGTGACCCCACACCACAACTATTTCTAGGGGCTCCGTAAGAGCCTTAAGAGGGGGAAGGAATATCCACATTGGATAAAGCATAGCTTAGACTTCCTCCAGGGTATTAGTCATGGTGAGAGGGGGAGCTGAGTTCATTCAGCATAGAAGAAAGGGGGAGAAATGATTCTTCCCAATTCAGATAGGTCCCGGCAAGGGACTGTGCATGGTTGCACAGAGTATGCTAGAAGAATTTACTGCACAACTATACACCATAGTTTTCTGCCTAGGGTATGTACTATACCATAGATGTACTGGCTATCGTATATAACTATACAATAGACCCTGCCGGCGCAAGGCCGGCAGGGAAGAGGTAACAGTCCACTGAAGTAGTATGATTAGGTGGCGCCGGCAGTGCGATGGCATGCCGGAAGTGTGCTGGGCACCGGCAAATCTCCATCGAGGGGGGAACTCCTCCCTGTCATCAGTCTATGTGGCAGAAAGAGGGCGAAACCTCAGGATGATGGCAGATCGCCGGCAAGTCGAGGGCCCCCGGCAGTCGGCAAACAACCGGCGAAGGTATTCCAACACTGACGTCAATCAATGAGACAGAGAGGATACCGGGTTACGCTGACGGCTGTTGCCGGCAGGGTAGTGATGGCAGTGGACCGGCACTGATCAGATAGAGAGAAAGGATAGAAGAAGAAAGAGGGAAGGGCAGTAGCTCACAACCCAAACCTCGTCTTCTTCCGGAAGGAGTGTTCAAATGAAAGGAAGAGGGTGGCAACCTTTCATCCAGACGCAGCGGAGCCGGCAGTCGGCTAGAGTTGTGGGTGGCGGCCCAAGGGAGGATCAAAGAACACTTTAAGATAGTGAGGTCTTCCGCCGGCAGACCGACCTGTCGTATGCTATCCCATAGTTCGACTATATGAGGTAAGCCTAGCAGTTCGGACTAACCAACGAAAGGAACGAGCCGACCCCACAACCCACTGGCACACGGTGGAGTTATAGGACAGCGGACAGAGGTGTGATGGCTAGGCCAACACTAAAGGACAGAGGGGGGAGGGGCGAGGGTCCTGAGGGGGAGTGTAGGGGAAGGCGTAAGCCCTCACCGACACTCCAGGGGGGGAGGGATCTGTTTCAGTACCAGCACTATCCTAGGTGTAAGAAGAATTCATTCTCCAGCCTAGTGTAGGTTAGTACAGTGAAGGTACAGCACTAATGTACTGTCCTAAACAACAAAGAAACAGAATCCCCTGGCCTGCTTAACCTAGTCTAGGGAAATAAGTCCCCAGACCAGGGAAGGCAGGTGTAGGACAAGTCGCTAGACCACAAGGAGGAAGGGTCGTAACCCTAGCAGGTGTGGATTAGGGAGAAGGGCAGATCCCCCCCACCTTCGCCGACCAGCAGACACGAAAAGGAGAGTTCATTCACCTAATGATGTAGCTGGGGGGCAAACGACTGGTATTCTGAGGTTCTGTCCC
>NC_090725.1:258837604-258855104 GCF_036898095.1 Palaemon carinicauda | reverse complement strand
TAGGTAAAATCAAAAAGGAAATGTGAGAAAAGGAAGAAAATAAGCACTGTTAATAACAGACCAAACAGAGGACAACCACACGATACACACAAGAACAGAGAACTGAGCGCTCGACACTCAATGGCGTAATGTTTACTTCGTATGTTGGAGCAACACTTTGGATGTCGAGGCAGAAATTTGGTCGAATTTTACTTCGTATGTTGGAAAATTCGTATGTTGGGACATTCATATGTAGAGGTACCACTATCACAAACGCAAAAACGGATTTTGAAGCAAAGTGAAAAATCTATTTTTGGGTGAGATGGCCATGTCATCCTGATGGAAGCTTCCTATTGGCAGCTTTCTAAGGGATAATTGGCTACAGTGATACTCCCAGAGAATTGACCATAGGTCTCCAGAATTCTAACTCCTGGCATGGGTATCCTTAGAATTTTTCTTAAGGATATCACATAATATCAGGGGACGTATTTCTTGATACGACACATGGCGATCTTCCCCCTGAATAGAGTTTTTGCTCTAACAAAATTGAAGGGGAGCCGTTATCAAGGTTACCCTAAGTGGATCCCCTTCCCGTACTAATACAGGATCCAATATGGCTACCCATTATTATCATTATTATTATTATTGTTATTATTATTATTATTACTAGCCAAGCTACAACCCTAGTTGGAAAAGCAAGATGCTATAAGCCCGAGGGCTCCAAAAATAGCCCAGTGCGGAAAGGAAATAAGGAAATAGATAAATGATGCGAATATTATTATTATTATTATTATTATTACTTACTAAGCTACAACCCTAGTTGGAAAAGCAGTATGCTACAAGCCCAGGGGCTCCAACAGGGAAAATAGCTCAGTGCGGAAAGGAAAAAAGGAAAATAAAATATTCTAAGAAGAGTAACAACAATAAATATCTCCTATATAAACTATAAAAACTTTAACAAAACAAGAGGAAGAGATATAAGATAGGAGAGTGTGCTCGAGTGTACCCTCAAGCAAGAGAACTCTAACCCAAGACAGTGAAAGGCCATGGTACAGAGGCTATGGCACTACCCAAGACTAGAGAACAGTGGTTTGATTTTGGAGTGTCCTTCTCCTAGAAGAGCTGCTTACCATAGCTAAAGAGTCTCTTCTACCCTTACCAAGAGGAAAGTGGCACTGAACAATTACAGTGCAGTAACCCCTTGGGTGATGAAGAATTGTTTGGTAATCTGTGTTGTCAGGTGTATGAGGATAGAGGAGAATATGTAAAGAATATGCCAGACTATTCAGTGTGTATGTAGGCAAAGGGAAAATGAACCGTAACCAGAGAGGAGGATCCAATGTAGTACTGTCTGGCCAGTCAAAAGACCCCATAACTCTCTAGCGGTAGTATCTCAACGGGTGGCTGGTGCCCTGGCCAACCTACTACCTACAATATATTATATATTAACAATAAATCATTCTAAAAACAGTAACAACGTCAAAACAGATATGTCCAATATAAACTATTAACAACGTCAAAAACCGATACGTCATATATAAACTATAAAAAGACTCATGTCAGCCTGGTCAACATAAAAACATTTGCTCCAACTTTGAACTTTTGAAGTTCTACTGATTCAACTACCCGATTAGGAAGATCATTCCACAACTTGGTAACAGCTGGAATAAAACTTCTAGAATACTGTGTAGTATTGAGCCTCATGATGGAGAAGGCCTGACTATTAGAATTAACTGCCTGCCTAGTATTACGAACAGGAAAGAATTGTCCAAGGAGATCTGAATGTAAAGGATGGTCAGAGGTATGAAAAATCTTATGTAACATGCATAATGAACTAATTGAACGACGGTGCCAAAGATTAATATCTAGATCAGGAATAAGAAATTTAATAGACCGTAAGTTTTGGTCCAACAAATTAAGATGAGAATCAGCAGCTGAACACCAGACAGGAGAACTATACTCAAAACAAGGTAGAGTGAAAGAATTAAAACACTTCTTCAGAATAGATTGATCACCGAAAATCTTGTAAGACTTTCTCAATAAGCCAATTTTTTGCGCAATTGAAGAAGCGACAGACCTAATGTGTTTCTCAAAAGTAAATTTGCTGTCGAGAATCACACCTAAAATTTGAAGAGAGTCATACAAATTTAAAGAAACATTATCAATACTGAGATCCAGATGTTGAGGAGCCACCGTCCTTGACCAACTGTACTTACAATCATACTTCGAGTTTTATTAGGATTCAACTTCATACCCCATAATTTGCACCATGCACCAATTTTAGCTAAATCTCTATTAAGGGATTCACCAACCCCAGATCTACATTCAGGGGATGGAATTGATGCAAAGAGAGTAGCATCATCTGCATATGCAACAAGCTTGTTTTCTAGGCCAAACCACATGTCATGTGTATATAGTATGAAAAGTAATGGGCCAAGAACACTACCCTGTGGAACACCGGATATCACATTCGTATACTATGGTGCCCATCAACAACAACTCTTTGAGATCTATTACTTAAAAAATCAATAATAATGCTAAGAAACGACCCACCCACTCCCAACTGTTTCATTTTGAAAAAAAGGGCCTCATGAATAACACGGTCAAAGGCAGCACTAAAATCAAGGCCAATCATACGAACTTCCATCAAGGGAATTCTGTACAGCATTGGAGATTGTAAGAAGGGCATCACATGCTCCAAGGCCTTTACGAAAACCAAATTGCAAACAAGGGAGTAGATGATTACCGTCAGCAAACCTATCAAGACGTTTTGCCAGAAGACGTTCAAAAACTTTAGATAATATGGGAGTTATGGAAATTGGGCGGTAATCAGGGGAACTTGAGCTACCACGAACACATTTACATAGAGGAGTAACATTACCAATTCTCCAACAAGTGCTAAAAGCTCCTCTTCTTGCTAACTTGCGCAAAATAACAGATAACTTTGGAGCTAAAAAATCTGCTGTCTTTATAAAAAACAAAGGAAAAATGCCATTTGGGTATACACCTCCATAAGCATCAAGGTCCATCAACAGAGCTTTAATCTCACAAGATTGAAAAGTTAAATTAGTTAGTTTAGCCTCAGGAAAACAGGAATGAGGAAGTTCAAGTTTTTCATTACTCTGTTTACTGTCAAAAACATCAGCCAAAAGGGTTGCCTTTTCCTTTGGACAGTGACTGACTGAGCCATCTGGCTTTAGTAAAGGAGGAACTGTTGCATCTACACCAAAGAGTGCAGATTTAAGGGTAGATCACCATTTATGTTCCTGAGTTGTACCAGAAAGGGTTACTTTTATGATTAAATTGTATTCCTTTTCAGTTGAGGCACAAACTCTCTGAGCAAATGCTCGAAGCTGAGTATAGTTGTTCCAGGTCAAATCTGATCTGTTATCCTTCCAAAGATGAAAGACCTCCTGCTTCTCCAAATAAGCACATCTACAATCATCATTGAACCACGGTTTGTCCTTCACTCGGTACCTTAGCACACGAGAAGGAATACGCCTATCAATTATTTTGACTAGATTCTCATTCAAAGGGACAACAGGATCTACACTACTATATAATTGTGACCAATTCAAGCACAAAAGATCATGCAAAATCCCATTCCAGTCTCCTTGTAGCAATTAAGCATGGTGCTACAGATAGAGTAGTTTCGGGTGGGGATTGATATATAATCCTTTTATTAGAAAAGGAGGGTGGGTCCATCAGAACGACATGGCCATCTCACCCAAAAATAGATTTTCCCCTTTGCTTCAAAATCCATTTTTTGGGCTCAAGCCATGTCGTCCTGATGGAAGTTTACCAGAGAATTACTTGAAAGTACTGTATCTATCGGTTTGTATAAGTGCCTCAACCTTGGGTCAGCTACTATATGGTCATCCAGACCACAGAAATATATGACGATACCGTTATACGTCACCACCACTAAGCATGGAACAATGTTAGGGCTTCCTGCCCCCTGCAGGGAAATGTCGTACTTGACAGCAGAAGCAACAAGGTTTGTATCTGTATAGGAACAAATGTACATATCATTCAGATATTTTGTTCAAATATATAAGTACCCTCAAGCGTGAACTTTACATAGGAAAATAAGTAAAATACTCCAGCTAATTTTAATCAACTACATTTGGGGCGAATAAGACGCAATTACACACATTATACATTTATTGAACAGACAACTTAAATGTAACAGAAGGTGTAATGAAAATTAGCAATAGAATTATACATCCAACATATAAAAGATAAATATATTTTCTACCTGAAAGGGAAGAAAAGTCATAAGCCACTCGAAAACATGAAAAATTATTAAGATAATTTCACTGCAAATGTTGGACAATTATCAACACTGCATACAAGTGTACACATGGCACTGGTGTCATTGGTATAATTCTGGACTTATAAAGAACAGTCCTAGTGTCACCAGGGTGACACTTAATAAAAAGGGTATTGCACTGCAAGGTGTCAACACCTTTTCACCCAAACTGACAGTCCCAAACAGTTCACTGTTCATCGCAGCACTGGACGACAGGTTTCACAACACTACCTGCCGCCACCACAAAATGTTTTAAGGCGGGCACTTGCTTCACATAATGTTTATAGAAGACTCTGGTGGATTTCCAACCGGTGTATGAGCGGAGTCGCTCAAAGTCCATATACTGAAAAAAGTTCAGCGAGGAAGCAATCTTTCTCGGATCATGACCTGCGGGTGTACTATCAGGATCCGCTCTGCAAATGAAGTAGGTGAGTTTCACCCTCAGGTGTTTTAGGGATAAGTTTGATCCGGAGGTTTTGCCTTTGAAGAACTTTCCTCCCCTGAAGTCCGAAGTTCTTCGAAGACAGACCTTTAGACACTCTGCTGGACATAGAGAGACATCTTCCTTCAGAGGGCAGATTCTCCAGGGACTCCACCTTTTGGTGGGTAGCTCATTTTTAGCAGGAGAAATGTAGGATCAGGAAAGAGATTCAGTTCTCCCACTTCTGTGAACTGAATATGGCCCTCGTCTCTTGATAGGGCTACTATTTCACTAACTCTAACCCCTGAGGCTATAGCAATCAGGATTATCTCTTTTTGTGTTAGATCCTTTAGAGAGCAATCTTCATTGTTCAAGGTTGAAGCATAGTGTAAGACTTTGTCCACAGACCATAAAATGGGCTTCGGAGGGGCTGCTGGTTTAATTCTAGAGCATGCCATCGGAATCTTGTTGAAGATTTCGTTCGCCAGGTCCACCTGGAAGGCGTATAGAAGAGGTCTAGTCAAAGCTGACTTACACGTAGTTATCGTGGTGGCAGCCAAGCCTAGTTCATGAAGGTGGATGAAGAAGGACAGGCAGAAGTCTATTGAGATTTCTTCCGGCTTTTTTGCTTAAACAAAAGCAACCCACTTCTTCTAAGACGATTCATATTGTCTTCTGGTTGATTTTGACTTGTATTCTTCTTGGAAGTCTATACTGCCTTTCCAGATCCCAAACCTTTTCTTGAATGCTAAGGTGAGAAAATCATGAGATGAATGGTTTGGGTTCTCTGTAATGAAGCAAAGACAGTAGACTTCTGAACCAATTGGGATAGAGCTGGGTTCGGTAGAGGGACCAGCCTCAGCTTCAGGTCCATCACCAGAGGGAACCAATTGCTCTTGGGCTTGGGCCACTTGGGGGCCACTACTGCTGCAGTTCCCTTGAAGGATCTCAGCTTATTGAGGACCTTCAGCAGGAGATTCGTTGGCGGGAACAGGTAGATCCGCGTCCATCTGTTCCAAACTAGGGACATGGCGTCCATCGCCTCTGCCAGAGGGTCCTTGTATGGAGCTACGTATCAAGGTAGTTTCTTGTTGTCGCTCATCGCGAAGAGGTCAATCTGCATTTCTGGGACTTTTTCCAAGATGAAGGAGAATGAGTCTGCGTCTAGGGACCATTCCGACTCTATCAGCTTTAGCCTGGATAGAGCGTCCGCTGTCACATTACGGAACCCTTGTGGGTGAACTGCCGATAAGTGCCATCTCTTCTTTTTCGCTAAACAAAAGATGGCTAACATCACATGGTTGATGTGGGGCGATCTCGAGCCTTGTCGGTTTAAACATCTCACTATCACTTCGCTGTCCAAGACCAGCCTGATGTGGGCTGATCTGTGAGGGGATAGTTTCTTCAGCATCAAAAGGACTGCCATGGCTTCCAGAATATTAATGTGAAAGGTCTTGAACAGGGATGACTAGGTCCCTTGCGCTTTCCATTGATGGGAGTGACCTCCCCATCCTTCCGTCGAGGCATCCATGTGGATGGTCACTGATGGGGTAGGTGGTTGCAAGAGAACGGTCCTCATTAGGCTCTTGACCTTCGACCACGTCTTGAGAAGTGATCGTAGTAAGGTCGGTACCGGTCTCTGTAGATCTCTTCGAGCGTTTGATGCGTATCTTCTCCAGACTCCAGACGCATCTTTCAGCTGTGCTCTTACCACTGGGTCTGTTACTGCTGCAAACTGGAGAGAGCCCAGTATTCTTTCCTGTTGGCGTCTTGAGATCCTGTTGGATTTCAGTAGTCTCTTGACAGAACACGCGATCTCTCTCCTCTTCTTTTGTGGAATGGAGAGGCGGTGTGACTTCAAGTTCCAATGGATTCCCAGCCATTGAAACTCCTGAGCTGGAGAGAGGCGAGACTTCTTGAAGTTGATCTTGAATCCCAGATGTTCCAGAAACTGGATCACTTTCTTGGATGCTTGCAGACAAGCAGTCTTGGATGCTGCCCACACCAGCCAGTCGTTCAGGTACGCTGTTACCTGAACGCCTTCTAGGCGTCGTTGTTGTACGACTGCTTCCACAAGTTTTGTGAAGATCCTTGGGGCTATGTTTAGTCCAAAGGGCATGGCTCTGAGGACATACTTTGTCTTCTGTAGCTTGAATCCTAGGTAGGAGGAGATGGGGGCGGCTGACTGGAAGGTGCCGGTAAGCATCTGCCAGGTCTATTGAGATTGTGTACGCCCCTTTCGGTAACAGGGTCCTGATGTGTGGTAGGGTTAACATCCTGAACTTCTTGTTCTCGATGAATTTGTTGAGTGGCGACAAATCCAGACTGACTCTGAGTTTGTCCGAGTCCTTCTTGGGAACACAGAACAGCCTTCCCTGGAATTTGATGGACTTTGCTTTCCTTATAACCTTCTTGTTCAAGAGTTCTAAGGTATATTCTTCCAATAAGGGGGTGGAGTGTTGGAAGAACTGAGGAAATGAAGATGGAGATTTGTTCCATTTCCATCCTAGTCCATTTTTAATTAGGCTGTGGGCCCAGGGATCGAAGGCCCGACAATCCCGAAAGTGTTGGAGTCTCCCTCCTACCTGGAGCATCTCATTGCTTAGATGGTCTTGAGGGCTTGCCACCCTGAGGGCTTGCCACCCTGACCGCGTCCTCCCCTGCCTCGTGTTGGGTTTCTTGAGGAGCCCCGTAGAGATCCTCTTCCTTTCGGACAAAGGGTAGTAATGTGCCTCTCAAACCCTGGGTTGAAGGCTGGAAACTGGGCTGCCAGCTATTGAGGCACCACTTGGAAGGTGGTCTGTGGTTGAGCGACCACTTGGGGCATCGTGGTCATGGTGACCGTGGGATGCTGCTGAGCAGGCCGAGAAGGTAGTCTTGGCTTCTTTGTCTTCTTCTTGGGTTTGGGACCAGCATCCAGGGAAAACTTCCTCTTTGAGGAGATGCCCCACTTTTGGAGAAGGTTCCTATTCTCCATGGCGGCTATCTCTACTACCTCTTGGACCACTTCCTTTGGGAAGAGGTCCTTACCCCAGATACAGGAAGAAATCAGCTTCCTGGGTTCGTGTTTCACCATTGTACCGGCAAAAACGAACTCCCTACAGGCCATCCTGGCCTTCACAAAGGCGTACAGGTCCTTGACGAGGGTGGCCATGTTCATCTTGGCCATGACTGTGTTCATATCTGGGGTGCTGGTATTGCCTACACACAGGTCCATACAGTTCTGGAGGGAAAGGGAGGCGGCTAGCCTCTCCTTTGTCTCTTGCTCCCTTCACAAGAGAAAGTCTGATAGCTTCGGTAGGTTCTCGCTGAACTGCTGTCCCGCGATATCTGCGTCAAGCTTCGCTACTGAGAAGGTTAGGTGGACCTCCTTCCATTCCTTCTCATCTGTGGACAAAGCCAGAGACAAGGGCCTACACTCCTCTAGTGTAGGGTATGGTTTGCCTGCCTCAGCGGCCTTGAGGACACTCAGAAAAGCCTTCGACATGAAGGGGAAGGCTCTCGAAGAAGGAGTAAGAAACGTAGGGTGTTTCTTGCTCAGTACAGAAACTCGCAAGATAGTGTATCCTGCCTTCTTCAGGCTACTCGGCTCTCCTTTTCGTGGTCGAATACCATGACCTCCTTTGGTTCCGTCTTTTCTCTGGATGCTGGCTCACGCTTCAGCCGGATGAAGCACTCTGGGTAAGCGTTAAAATTAGGCCAAAACTCAATGTCGTCCAGGTGGATGCCTACCAAATTTTCCGAGATGTAGAGTTTGCCTTTAGTGATTGGCATAAACTCCGCATACCTTCAGGGATTGGCCTCGGAGCAGGGTGGCAGGTCCTTCACTCTGGGTCGCTTGTAAGACCCTCGGGAAGTGACGATCCAAGTCGCTTCACGAAACTCTTTCGTCATAATTTCTTGCAAACCTACGTTCTCCTTACGTAGATTTTCCATTAGGGTGGTAGTGTGGGCCAAAACTGCATGACCCATCGCGTCTAATGGAGGGGTAGGAGCCGAAGACGTAGACGGTGTTGGCTCTGCTGCTGGCACAGGCAGAAGGGGCTCCTCCGCTTCTGTCGAGTCGTAGTCCTCATCTCCTCCGGGTGGTAGAGTAGACTCTTCTTCAGGATCATCTCGAAGAAGATCCTTCTCCGTGTCCGTGGACACTTCAGACATCCTTTCCTTCTGGTGGATGTCCATGCCTTGCAAGGCTTCAATGACATATGCCTCGACTGCAATCTGGACGCAGGGAGGCCCGGGTCGTGCCTGGGGTACGACAGCATCAGCTGTTGCCTTTGGGAACAGCAAGCTTCGCATCCTATGGTTGGGGAGGTACGGTCCAGGAGAGTTCTTTTAGAACCCTCGTACCCATTTCTGAAGCTTCTCACGTGCTGCATCCTTCGACTCCGTTGACTTGGGGGCGCCGAAACCCTCGGTCACCAAGGCCGAGCAGACGTTACAGTCCTTGGGGTCCAAATACCTCAAGGTTTCGGTTGTCACTACGCAGGCGGCATGAGACCTGCACATAGTGTGACCACAAAAGTTCATACTTTTGTGGTTATAGTACATCACCTCGCATTCAGTTTCTGGTCCTCCTGTAAAGAAAAGAAATTGAAATAAGTATGCAGTAATTTATCACACTTGACAAATTAATATAATCTCATGCATTAATTTTTGGTATCATCTTAACCATTATAGCTAAGGATAGTAAGTTAGAAAGGAAATAGGAAAGACACATACTTGTGCCTCCTGTCCAGCCAATTGCTGTGACCCCCCTCAATATTAATATTAGAATTTCCTTATTAGGAGAAAACTAGAGTAGAAGGGTTCTAACTTCTAGAGTTAGAATTAGTGTATACTAGCACTAACCCTTTCATAAAAAGTATTAATATTGTGGGGTAAAATATGATCTGATGACTATGATTTATCAGTGTATTGAAGGAATACTTCACTTCAATATTATAATTGGTCTCAACAATGGACTGTGAAAGGATACACAGGGTATGTTGGAAAATATAAACTACTGTATAATATATACTATAGTTTTCTGCCTGCAGTATGTACTATACTGCAGAAATACTGGCTACTGTATAAGCATATACTGTAGTTCAGCCGGCATGTTGCCAGCTAGGCTAGTACCTGGCGGCACCGGTCCAGCCGGCATGCTGCTGGTTAGGTTAGTACCTGACGGCACTAGCCGACAGAGAGAGAGAGAAAGCATGGAGAGAAGGGCTACCTTATTATTATAGTTTAGTACAATAAATATGGGTGTAGGTACTACTGTCCCTACTGCCTTCTTCCAGAATGAGGGTTCAAATGGAAGGGGGGAATGAAACATTCTAGCTTCCACTCAGCCACAAGATTTGTTTCCAGCCACTGCCGGTTCCAGGGATGTGGATGGCAGTCCAAGGAAGGACTGAAGAACACTTAAGGACATTAGGGTCTCCCACCGGCAGCCGTCATGGCCGGCACAACCTTTCCCGGAGCCCAGAGCGGCTATCAAGTAGCCTGTGTAGGAGCCCGGCCGGCACGCGGGGAGATTGTAGGACACCGGCCAAAGACATGTGATGGCTAGGCTAACGCTAAAGGACAGAGAGAGGCAGAGAAAGGGTCTTGTGTGTTGTATCGGGAGAAGGCGGCAGGATTGCCAGCCATTTCCAGTCACAAATCAGAAACCTCGTTTCAATATCAGCGCCGTCCTGGGCAGCAGAAGAATATCTATTCTTCAGGCCAGGACCTTGCCAAAACAAGACTTGTGTTCTAGGCCCCAAGGGAGAAGGTGGCAGCATTGTACCACCACTTCGGATGCGGTCTAGGGAAGCTAGGCTTCCTATGCCTGCAACTGTAAGCCGGCAGGGGAGTGACTACTCCCCTGGCAACCAAGTTGTTGGCATAAAGACTGAATATTCTGAGTTACTGTCGTAAAGCCAAACCGGGATACTCGCCGTCAAGGGGGAAGACAGAAAACACTAGCCTAGGCAAGCCGGAGTATACTACACTATGGCAAGACCAAGATAGGGTTGTCGCCTAATGGCGACACTCAGAGGGAAGGAGGGTTTACTCTTAAATCCTTAAAAGAGACGAGTATCGAATTATATAAATAGTTCTAAGAGATATACTATCTCCTGTCGAATTGATAAAACAATACGCGAGGGTAAACGGGGATAATGTACGAAAGTATACTAAAGCGCGTAGGCTAGGTTAGTCTAGCGCGGGGCGAAATCTCAACTACGCTATATCACCGAGACTCTAACGTATACGATAGTTATATTGAGGGAAGAGGAAATATGTGCATGATCTTATCTTCACTAGTATAATTTTTGCCTAAATAGCTGAAAGCAATTAAAGCTAAATACCAGGAATGTCATTCTACTGACTAAATAAGGCATGTATGGCGAACGGCAGCGTCCAAAATGGCGCCTCCGGTTACCGGCTACGCTCCGATAAACACATCTAAATTATGCTAATTTAACTGTGAGAAGGGAGCCAAAAATTATACACAGGAATGATTAAATATTCAACTTTCCAGAGGCAGAAGGTGCTGGAGAATGCATGATAAATCCTCGAAAATAGCGATCTAGAACACTAGAGCAAGCAGGGAGTACACCGTGCGTAAAGCGCTACAAAACAAGGAATGGGTAGCCATACTGGATCCTGTATTAGTACGGGAAGGGGATCCACTTAGGGTAACCTTGATAACGGCTCCCCCTCAATTTTGCCACTCTTCTCCCTTAGAGCGAAAACTCTATTCGGGTGAAGATTGCCATGTGTCATATCAAGAAATACGTCCCCTGATATTATGCGATATCCTTAAAAAAATTTTAAGGATACTCCCGCCAGGAGTTAGAATTCTGGAGACCTATGGTCAATTCTCTGGGAGTATCACTGTAGCCAAATATCCCTTAGAAAGCTGCCAATAGGAAGCTTCCATCAGGACGACATGGCTTGAGTCAAAAAAAGCCATATCAAAATACTCGTCTATTCATAAGTTTGAGGCAAAGGGATACAAGTGGACAAGGCTGATTTCCTAACTTTTTAACTAAGCCAAGAATAGGTGTTTGGATATTTTCAATAAATAAAGACCACATTCAAAAAGCACAAGAGTAAAATGCATTAATCTACAAATTATGGTACTACAATATATTGCCAAAAATTATCAAAGGGTTTAAAACCACCTAGGCCAAAATATCAAGATATAGCTGATAATTAAAAGGATATAAAAAAACTATGTGACAACGGGTTTGAAATAGATGAGTCTTTCATCAATTTTCGGTTATAATTTTTGTTAACCTCAAGATGAAAGGATTTGGTATTGTTTTCATAAAATCGTTTTTATATATCCTAAATGGTCCGGGGGTTTTTCCCTTTCTCATTTTCACTAGAGATAGTTCTCTACTGTAACCACTATTATGCCAAAATCTCCTTCCATTATACAGGCATCTATATTTAAACCTTTTATAAATTTTGTATCATGTTCAGTCTTACATTTTCCTTGGTCACTTTGTTATCTTGCCAAATGCCTTTGTCCAAGTCTATCTCAATCCCTAAACATATAAAATATGCGTTGGTATACTTTATCAGTATTTGTATAAACATATATTGTACTCTGTATTTTCACATACTCTATGTTTCATGAGGTTATGCTATCACTATAAACGAAGACCTATTTCAGTCTTAAATAATCTCATTTTTTCTAGTAAGGTAAAGGAAGAATTGGTGATTTATAGTCATAATTCTCAGTAACATAAAAACACCTTTACCTGTGACAAATACTGAACATGCTGACAGTTATCATCTGGCACATATCAAGAGCAGCTTTTCAGAATTGAAAATGTATATATTTACACCTATATAAATTCAAAGTTAAGCATAAAAGGGAAATGATTACTAGGAAAACCTTCTGACTTGCTATGGTTATAAACTACAGTTATGAGCCAACTTGCAATGTATGATAGCCTAAAGATCCAAGTTTATGAGAGTTCAAGTCTACAAGCTTTGTAACGTATTTTAGTACCTGTATTTTTTGTATTCAAAATGTAAGAAGTTTCTTTAATGTTTGAAGAATGAATCATTAGTAATTCTCATGGTTAAAAGATATACTGTACTTACTTATCTAATAAATATCCCGTGAAGAAATATCCAACAAATTTTCCAGCTTGTGCAGCTGCCTGGGTTGTTGAGTAGAGAACACGCTTCTCACAAACCAAATCCCACTAGAAGAATAAAAAGATAACAATATATCCCGTAAGCATCATAAATTCATAGATGGGTAAATCACAGAAATAAAGCATCATTTTAACATTAAATTGAAATGTCAGTCAGAGTTTTAGAGGAACAGGAAACACTAGGAATTGCTGTAACATGTAGAATTTATTATAATGCTCTTACTATTCTTAAACTTCTTTTGTAGTGTATTTCCTTATTTTCTTTCCTCACTGAGCTATTTTCCCTGTTGGAGCACTTGGGCTTATACCATCCTGTTTTTCTAGCTACAGCTGTGGATTAGCAAGTAATAATAATTATAATAACTATAGTAGATGGCTTCCTTATGAGCTTTTCCAGTAAAGTCCTCAGAGAGAGAGAGAGAGAGAGAGAGAGAGAGAGAGAGAGAGAGAGAGAGAGAGAGAGAGAGAGAGAGAGAAAGCACCCAAACATAAAAAAAGAGAATAAAATGTAAAATATAATTAAAAATAACAAAATTAAAATAACAAAAACAAAATTATGATGACTATGTACAGAGAGAAGGACATTAGCGATGGTTCCTAAAATGTAAACCAAATTTGAAGATAAAAAAAAAAAGCATAAAAAGTACAACCTTTTGATAAACCACCCAGCCAATATATTGTTTGCAAAGAAAAAGCTGGCAAGTGAGCCCTAAACAAGATACCTCTGACCACAAACAGTTGAAGGCTATGGTTATGGGGCTATTACCCTATACAAAACTGGAGAATACTATTTTAACTACAGTGTCCTTCTCTTAGAAGATCCGTTTACCATACCTAACGGCTGTTCTACCTTTACTGCATGGGAAAATAGAAAGAGAACAATTACTGTATTAAGCCACTCAAGTTAGAATGTAAGAATGTATAAGGAACAGGCCAGGGTATTTGATTTGTGTTGACAAAGAAGGATCAAACATCAAACTTTCAATGATCTTACAACTTTACAATGGTAGTATTTCCATGGAAGGCTAGAGTCTTAACCAATATAATACCTAAATGAGCAAGTTATAATAGTAAGAAGCAGGAAGAGACTCCCTCAAAGTGTATGTGAGAGGGATGGCCTGATAGGTGTCTTGAGGCCATTTAACAGATAAATACTTCTCCCATTGAACTCGGTGAACTGGAACTGTAATAATGCCCATATAATATACTGTATATAGAGTAAAACCACCTTGTGCCATACATACATACATATACATACATATATATATATATATTTTTGGGCTCAAGCCATGGCGTCCTGATGGAAGGTTCCTTTTTGGTAGCTTCCTTGGGTAACTAACTACTAGATATTCCCAGAGAATTTAACCACAGGTTATCACAGAATTCTAACTTCTGGAGCGAGTATCCTAAAGGTTTCCCTTTAAGACATCGTATATCAACAGGGGACGCATGTATTAACGCGCCACATAGCTATCTGCACCCCACATAGAGTTAACACTTCGATGTGTAGGGGCGGAGAATAGCTGGGGAGCCGTTCCACAGCTAATCTCGTCCGTGGCTACTTTTGGTACTCGAGATGTAAACAAACGGGCGCCATTGCTAAATGACGTCACGTCCGTCCTCATCCTTCGCATAGTAGCTTGCCTTACTAAGACGGATTTTCCCTGTGCTTACTTTATCGACTTGCATCTTAGCCATGTCTCTACCCTCGGCCTCGCCTTCTTCTGGAAAGTTGAGTACCAGGTTTCAGTATTGTTTAAATAAGCTCTGACCGTAAAGTAACTTTTACTTTTCGAGATATTTAATGCTTTTTGGCAGAGCTGTGCTGCTACCAGACACGCCATTTTATGGCGTCGCTGTTGTCTTGCATGCCTTATTTAGCTAGCCTCAACAGCTTCTCCGGCCTTATTAACTAATCGATACTATTAGTAATTTAGTCTTCATAGCTAGGAACTTTATATATCGTGTTTTGACGCTCTTTTATCGGTCATCGCCTGACCCCATACCAGATCACTAGCCTAGCCCCTAGGCCAGAGTGCCTATCATTAGTGTTCATGCATGATATATTACAGTGATCCTAGGTTAAGTTATGAAGATAGTGGCATTATTTTATGATACTGTTTACTGTGATGCAAGTGTTTTCGCCTTCAGGGACCATATAGGGGATAGGTTTGATAGTGTGCCTTTCTAACCTAACCTAAATGTAGGACCCCTATATGCTCCCTTCACCCCCTGCCTTAGGGCATTCCCTCTGTGTAGCCTTGCTCCCCCTACCACGTAAGGGGATCAAGCTCATATCAGAGTACCTATCGCTTCTCTGTCCTCCCTAAGGGAATGATCCCCCCTTAGGGTTGCGTCCGAGAATGAGGAACGGCCTGCCCTTCCGGACTGTTACGTCCGACTTCGATCCGAACCTGCCTCTAAAGAAGAGACCAAACCGAAGGAGGTGATTGTGTTCGATCTCCCGAAGGCCCAGGCTATGCTGGCCAATACAGTAAAAAGTAGGGGTTTTACCTGCTCAAAACTTCCGGCGCTTAGCAAGAAGCACCCTACTACGTCGCACCAGACGATGCGACCCTCCCCTTCTTGGAAAAGGCCTTCGCTGCGGTACATAAGGCAGTGGAAGAAGGAAAACCTTGCCCTGCACTGGAGGAGTGCAGACCCTTCTCCCTGATTACTCCCCCCGATGTTCGACACTGGAAAGATGTCCAGCATACATTCGTGGTAGGGAAACTAGAACCTGACGTAGCTGGCCGTCAGTTTAACGAAGACCTCCCGAAACTTAATGACCATCTCCTTCGTCGGGAACATGACACGAAGGAAAGGCTCGCCGCATCCATGTCCCTCCAGGTACAGCTCGACGTCATGGCCGGTGACACTAGAGTCCCTGACTACTACATGGTTCTCGCCAAAACACATTTGGCGACCGTAGTAAAAGACCTGTACAGCCTCACGAAGGCTCGTAGACCCTGTCGTGAATTCGTGTTCTCCAGTGCCACAGTGAGACACGAACCCCGGAGGCTGATTTCCTCCAACATCTGGGGTAAGCACCTCTTTCTCTCCTCCCTTGTGAAAGAGATCACCGACAAGGCCGCCACGGAGAACAGGAACCTTCTCCACAAGTGGGGCATGTCGAAGAAAAGGAAATCCTCTCAGGACGACGGCCCTCAGCCTAAGAGGAAATCCTCCAAGCCGAAACCCCAGCAACGTCAACACAGACGGAAGTTTCCGGGATCCGCTACTCCCCAAGTGGCAGCTCAGCCACAGCAGACCTTTCAGCTGGTCACCCAACCGGTCTTGTCACAGTCGCCGGTTTTCACCCCTGCTTTCGAGCAATAGTCAACTACCTTTCGTCCCAAAGGTAGAGGCTCAAACAGAGGTGCAGGCAGAGAAGCATCTCGCCGTCCCTCCAGAGGCAGAGGAGGAAGGGGAGCTAGCGGCCGAGGCAGTAAACCCTCGGGACACCAGAAGCAATGAAGTGCTTCCGGTGGGAGGAAGACTCCGCCAATTCCAGGATCGTTGGACCTTCGATCCCTGGGCACACATCATCGTCAAGAAGGGTCTAGGCTGGAGTTGGACTCAACCACCCCCAACCTTCCAGCAATTCCTCCAACAATCAACCCCCCTTCTGGAAGAATATGTCCTAGATCTCTTGAACAAGAAGGTGATAAGGAGGGTAAAGTCAACCAGGTTCCAAGGGAGATTGTTTTGTGTCCCCAAGAAGGACTCCGACAAACTCAGAGTCATTCTAGACTTATCCCCCCTCAACAAGTTCATAGCGAACAACAAGTTCAAGATGCTGACTCTCCAACAGATAAGGACCCTTCGGCCTCAAGGTTCCTACACGGTCTCCATAGACCTGGCGGATGCCTACTGGCACGTTCCAATGAACCACCACGCTTCCTCCTACCTAGGATTTCGAATCCAAAGGAAAAGCTACGCCTTCAGGGCCATGCCCTTCGGCCTCAACGTGGCCCCTCGGATCTTCACAAAGCTGGCAGACGCCATCGTTCAACAGCTTCGCCTCCGAGGCGTCCAGGTGATGGCCTACCTCGACGACTGGCTGGTCTGGGCTCCATCACCCGAGGATTGTTTAAGATCCTGCAACAAAGTTACCCAGTTCCTAGAACACCTGGAATTCAAGATAAACGCAAAGAAATCTCGCATCTCTCCAGCTCAGAAGTTCCAATGGTTAGGAATCCAGTGGAACCTTCAGTCACACCGCCTTTCCATCCCCCAGAAGAAAAGGAAGGAAATAGCAGGGTCTGTCAAGCGACTGCTGAAATCCAAACGGATCTCAAGACGTCAGCAGGAACGAGTTCTAGGCTCTCTACAGTTCGCCTCAGTGACAAACCCGGTGCTACGTGCACAGCTAAAGGATGCCGCGGGAGTCTGGAGACGTTCCGCATCCATCGCTCGAAGAGACCTCAAGAGACGGCTCCCAAACAGACTTCGGTTACTCCTAAAGCCGTGGTCGGAAGCAAAGGCCCTGAAAAGGTCCATCCCTCTTCAACACCCACCTCCATCACTCAACATCCACACGGACGCTTCGCTGGAGGGTTGGGGAGGTCACTCCCACCGAAAAAAGGCTCAAGGGACATGGTCTCCCCTATTCAAGACGTTTCACATCAACATCTTGGA
>NC_090725.1:258795104-258832604 GCF_036898095.1 Palaemon carinicauda | reverse complement strand
ATATTGCCAACTCCCACACTTACAGGTTTTGGGTAGCCAGTGAAGGAGTGAGATAGGGCATTTAGTTTTTATAATAAATTAAATACCATCCTACACTTACCTTTGGTCTAACCTTCATATGGAATTTTTAAAATTATTTTAGCACTGAATTACTTTTATACTGTAGCAGTGTAGAATAAAAAACTTCACCAGAACCCGAAATTGTAATTTTACCAAACCGGCCACTTACATTCACCATTCTATCAGACTATACACCACAGGTCACTATAGGTCCCAAGTAAAAAAAAAAAAAAACCTAAAGTAAAGTTAAAATCAGTACCTGTTGTTATATCGGATGGTGATCAACTGCTTTAAGCTACAATGGAATCATTCTTGCCCTTATCAAAGAATAAAGCACAACTACAGTGTTTCATGATATCCTGGAGAAAAGCAAACTATTCAGACTGCAAACCAATATATCTGGCAGGAGCAGATACTCTTGACAGTGTTCTAATACAATCCAGTGATTGTATCACAATACCAGAGTTAATTTGTGAACATGAGGAGGCAGATAACAGAATTATTTTTCTTTTACATCATCTAGTGACAAACTGAGAAACATGGCACAAATTGGGTCACAAACATTTGTGGTTAAACAAAGGGTCTGGAACTAAAAGAAAGATCCAACCTATTCATAGTCTTGTTCATAACATTAGAAATGATATTGTAATACATAAACCTACAGCACATGTTCTCACTGGAGCAGATATGACATCAAAACTTGGCACCAAGAATTCTCTGATGAAAAGAGCTGGAACTCTCAAACTACATGAAGGTTTTAGATTGTCAGAGTTATCAGAGATGTTTCAGAAGGTAGAATATTTTTTAGTTTGTTTTACAGGCACAAAAGCTGACTGCAATAACTTTAATGAACTTAGAATTGAGTTATATAACACTCACAGCAAAAATCTAAATCTGCAAAAAAAAGGCCCTGCACAACTGTGGCATTACAAGAACATATATAACAGTCATATCGTCAAGCCAATTTGTGGATGACTGCCTCAATGGCAACAAGACCAATACTTGATAATACAGAAATGTATGGATGGACTCAAGGTGATACTAGAAAACTTTATGCCACATTACTTCCAGCAGGAATGCTTACCCGCCCAGCAAGCTTACCAGATCCATGTATTTGTGGCCAGTGAGCCTTTGGAAATATATGCAATTATAAAATAAATGGTATAAAGTGTTGCAGATTTTGTAGATAAAATAAGGTGTAAAAATCTATATTATATTATCATTAACCTCAACACTATTTTTTCAAAATAACTGGAAAGAACTACTGTATATATAACAGCAATATCAATGTACATCATAGACTATTCATTGACTAGAAGTTTAATATTTGAAGGTAGATTGATCATATTCTTTATTTTAATGCTAGGGGGTTGATCCAATTGTTTTATTGTTTTTGCCCCTCACTGAAATATAGACTTTAGCTCTTTATCTAAGAATAAATGCTTTAGATCTCTAATTTTTTTTGTACATCTATAAATAATGCTTCATTTAATTTTAAATTCTTTTTAAGGGCTTTTGTGGATCTGTTATAACAACAGAAGATGAAGAAAGACAACGTTAGATGGAACATTTTAGTGAGATTATGAATAGAAGATACGATGGGAATAATTTGATTGATATACCTGAAGTTGATGACCTTGATGTGCCCATGAAGGGATTCAGTGTGTTTGAAGTCGAAGCTAGCATTAAAAAATTCAAGAGATGGAAAGCTCCTTGATACGATGGAATAACTGATGAGATGATATTGGCTGAAAATTAAGTGACCCCCAGAATACTTACAAGATTATTTTGAAGAATGTGGCATGAAGAGGCAAAACTTGATGAATGGGAGTTAGGTGTGTTGGTGAAAAGGGCAAAAAAAGGAGACCTGACTGATTGCAATAATTACAGAAGCATCACACTTATGTGAGACATCACACCTATGTCAGTTGTTATGAAAATATATAGTATGCTTATCCTAAAGAGACTGGAGAGAAAGACTGATGAATAGCTGAGAGATGAACTAGAAGGATTTAGAAAAGGTAAGTTATACTAGTCAAATTTTCATTTTGACACATGATGTACAGCAATGCGTAAAATATAGAAATCCACTTTTGATGGCATTTGAGGATTATAAAAAAAGCCTTTGATAAGTGTGCACCAGCCATTTTTGTGGAGAGTCCGGAGCTATTATAGAATTCCTCTTAAATATGTGAATTTGATTAAGTCTGTTCATGAGCATAGCAAGTGCAAAATTAATGTTAATGGAGTCCTATCAAATGAATTTCCAAAGAACTGCGGAGTACTACAAGGGAATGTGTTGTCACCAATGTTGTTTATCATCCTCATGGATTTTGTAATGCATAGAACAGTCACAGATGGTGGAGAAGAATTGGACTGGATTGGTAATAGGAAATTAGCAGACCTAGAGTATGCTGATGACGCCGTCCTTATTAGCTTAACACCACAGGATCTGCAATGCTTGCTCACCAGAATGCATGAAATATCACAAGAAGTTGGGTTTAAAATACAAGAAAGACAGATGATTAGAACGGAGTATGCAATGGAAGGTGAAATATCATTGGAAGGAGAAAGGATTAATGAGGTAGAATCATTTAAGTATTTAGGAACTATGATCTCCAATACAGGGTCTTTAGAATTAGAGTTTGTTGAAAGATTAAAACAAGAAAATCAGACAATGGCCTGGGTAAGTAAAATTTTGAAATCAAATCGCCTGAAATTACATATAAAAACCAGACTATAGATCAGTTAAGTGAAATCGGTGTTACTGTATGGACATGAGTCGTGGTATGATAATGAAACAATCTCCAATAGATTTAGTAGATTTGAGAACAAAGCCATCAGAAGGATATTAGGAGTTAAATGAAACTATAAGAAAGATCATTCGAGTGCCATATGTGGATGAGATTATGGTGAGGGGTAGATGGAGATGGTTTGGGCATGATCTTTGCACTCCCCAAGAGAGATTAGTTCACTAAACGTTTAGCTGGGCTCCACAAGGTACTAGAAGAGATGAAAGACCCAGACCTACATAGATGAGGACTATGAAGAGGAGATGGAGATGATGAATAGAGAAGTATAGAGTTAGAAGATCAAGATAGAGACAACTGGCGAAATCTGACAGAGGCCCTTTGCATCAATAGGCGTAGGAGATGATGATGATGATGATGCTCACCAAATGCAAGTATTTGTACGTAGTTTATTACAAATTAGAATATCGTCACACCTTTGGGAACACATAAACGCCATTATTTGACACACAAGAATTATGACACCAATTAATTCAGTTTCAGTACCTTTGAATTAACTAAAAACCATTAAGTAACTTAGGGCATCTTACAGTGCAAACCCCCCCCCCCCCCCCCCCGAGCTTCTCTACTACACATTACAGGCTACATTGTTTCTACGCAATCCACTAATTGTACTGTAGGTCTTATTACAGTAATTGTATAATAAAGTACTTTACAAATTATTTCTACATCCATTCCTCAATAAACTCCTAAATCATCTATAACACTAAATACACTATTTTACAATTTCATTCTATTCTCTTCACAATATCAAATAATTAAAATTAAATTTTTCACTTCTATAAAGTTTAATGTTATATAAAATTCAGTTATAATTTATTTCAATTTTAAAAGATTTGAGAGAGAGAGAGAGAGAGAGAGAGAGAGAGAGAGAGAGAGAGAGAGAGAGAGAGAGAGAGAGAGAGAGAGAGAGAGAGAGAGAGAGAGAGAGAGAGAGAGAGAGAGAGAGAGAGAGAGAGAGAGAATTCAAGGATTTTGGATGTCTCAAAGACTTTTTAGTCCATCCGGGGAGACTCCATTTGCTTTTTGGTAGAGTGATGTGGTTTGCACATTTAGTGTGTGTTTATGATCTCGTCTAACTTATTCTTGAACTCGTTTACCGTGTTACTGTTTACTATATCTCCTGGAAGTCTGTTCCATGTACTTGCTATTTTGTATGTAAAGAAATTACCACATTAAGTGATGGTGTATATTTTCAGTTGAGTTTACATCTATTACCTCTGGACTGATTTGTGCTAAGCGTGAACAGATTGTTGTAATCGACATTTGTTATTCCTTTAAGAATTTTGAATGTCTCTATTAACTGTCTCCTTAGTCGTCGAGTTTGTAGATCAAATAAGTTCAAACATTCCATCCTCCGTCTATATTCAAATTGCCTTAGTGTTGAAGATAGTTTTGTGGCCCTAGCTTGTACTGCTTCCAGTCCATCTATATCTTTCTGAATACTTGGAGCCCAGAATTGGACTCCCTATTCTAGATGGGGTCTTACTAATGACGTGTCCCGCTGAAGTACTATGCTTTTGTTTCTGTATTTGCATTGGCTATTTATGTAACCTAATAGTTTTTGTGCTTTCTTTTCAGCTTTTATGATCTGTTTGGTGACCTACAAATCCTTGCTAATAATAATCCCGAGATCTTCCTCTTGGTTCGCACTTTCTATTTCCTTACCCAGCAATGAGTAATCTGTTTGTGGGTTACTATAACCTATGTGCAAAACTGCCTTTCCCACAGTTGAAAGGCATTTGCCATTCTGCGGTCCTTTCACCTAACTTAATTAGATCCTCTCTTAAGGCTTCTACATCTTCCAAGTTCGCTGCATTTATGCCCAGTTTAGTATCGTCGGCAAATATGGCTATTCTACTTGTTAATCATAAATCTATGTCACTAATGTAAATCAGAAATAGTAATGGGCCAAGGGCAGATCCTTGAGGTACTCCGCTTCTAACAGCTGCCCACTCTGAAACTTCTCCATTTGTTACAACTTTCTGTTTTCTGTTTGTCAGCCAACCTACGATCCATTCTCCTGGCTCGTCAATGATGCCTAGTGCTCTAATTTTGACCATTAATTCTTTTATGAGGACTTTTGTCAAAAGCCTTTTGAAAGTCTAGGTATATGATGTCTATTGCCCTGCTTTTGTCATAAATTTTAAAGAGGTCGTGGAAAAATTCCAACAGATTTGTCTCACAGGATCTCTTTTGTCTAAAACCATGCTGGCTGTCTATCAGAAGATTGTTTTCCTCTAAATGTTCTACTAATGAATCTACTATAATTGATTAAAAAAATTGGCAAAGCACTGAAGGTAGACACACAGGTCTGTAGTTGCCAGGTTCTTCTTTTGGTCCTTTCTTGTAGATTGGAGGAACATTGCATAGTTTCCATCCTCATGGTGCCTTTCTTTCATGGGTTGTCTTTCGGAACATTTTGTAAACGTGTGGAGTTATCCTTTCTTCTAGTTCTATAATCTCTCTTGGATGAATATCATCTGAACCTGGTACCTTAGACTTACCGAGTCTCTTTATTTACTTTTTGACATTGTAAAGGTGATTTTTTTCAGTGGTTGTGTCCCTTCGTATTTGATAGTTGGTTAGGGGAGGGTCAGTGATTCTTCCCTAGTGAATATGGTTGTGAAATATGCATTCATCAGTTCGGTTTTTACCAAATAATTTGTTATAAGATTACAATCACAGTCTCTTAATTGGGTAATTTTGTTTTTTGTTGGTTTTCTACTGTTACATATGAAAAAAAAAATTTTCGGGTTTTCTTTATTAGCTGAAGCCACTCTTTTCTCTTCATTTATCTTGACATTTCTATCTATCGAGATTTCTGCTCAACTTTTTGTGCTCGGAAATTTCACGAATTGAATGGTGGACTCATTGACTTATGTTTCCTGCCTCTGCTTCTTATTGCATCGGCTATTTCTCATTTGGGTTGTGGAGTTCCATTTGATAATTCTTCAATGGGGTATAGATGTCACCCCTTTTTTCTTCATATATTTTTACAAAGACGCCCCATTGTGTATCTATGTTCCCTGTTTTGTCATATTCTAAATTATTGGTGTATTATTTCAGTTGCATTCACTTACCCTGTCTGTAGTCTAGCTCTTTCATAATTTTCCTTTTTTTTTATGAGGAATATTTACCTGGAACCTAACAATTCTGTGGTCACTTTTACAAATATTTCCCCCTACTGAGACACTGAATACTAAATTTTCTTCTGTTGTTAGCACAATATCTGATATGTTGTTTGTCCTAGTTGTTTTATCGACCCACTGCTGGAAGAATTCATTGTTGACAAATTCTAGTAGTCTGTGTCCCTCCGTGCATGATATAGAATTCATAGTGTCCCAGTTTACTGCTCCATTGAAGTCTCCCATTACGACAGCTAGCTTATTATTCATTTCTTTTCAAACTTGTCTGTACAGCTTTTCATCCTGTTCTTGAAATTAATGTGATGGTCTGTATATTACTAGTATGGACATCTCTTCTCCTATGGTGTTAATATTTGCACCTATCACTTCATATTCGGTTTCTAATTTAATTTCTAATGGGTTTAGGTGATTTTTGACATAGAGCATTACCCCTTCACCTTTAAGGATCTTCTTGAAAACTGAAAAACCTGGGATTTTGTATTCTCTAACAAAATACTTTGTTTTTCCTTGAATCCAGGTCTCGGTAATACCAATGACATCTAGTTCCATACTATATATATGTATAAACCTCTTTTAATAATCTTTATTATTAGAATTTCTGTGCGGAGGGTTTATCACCAAATCATTTAAATATGATAACGATAAAATTATCATGTTTATTTGTTTGTTTTTCATTACTGTGTTTTGCTAGTGGAAGGTTAGGAAACAGCGCAAAGGTCAGGTGTAGCAAAGTGCAGGCCATTTGAAAATGTCACACTACGTGCAGCAGTTCTAACCGTGAGAAATCTAAACTTTATCTAAATTATTTCGCGGATCTCTGTATCATGAACGGAGGGCCGACTAATCTATTCTATGATGTAACTAAACTTTTTTTATTGTTTACACTACATATAGGACTTAAAGAGTGTATTTGATTAATTGACTCATACATACAAGTGAGATATTAATCCCGACTTTTACCTGGTAAGAGAAAATGTGTGATGAACTAGAGGTCGAGCTTATAAGACAAAAGCGCACATAGCCAAGCAAACATGCGGCAATAAAACGGATTTTGAGCGAAGCGAAAAATCTATTTTGGGTGAGATGGCCATGTCGTCCTGATGGAAGTTCCTATAAGTAGCTTCCTAAGGGATATATGTACTACAGTGATATTCCCTGAGAATTTTACCTTTAGGTATCCAGAATTCTAACTCCTGGCACGAATATCCTTAAATTTCTTTCAAGGATATCGCATAATATCAGAAGACGTATTCTTGACACGCCACATAGCAATCTGCACCCCTAATAGCATTTACGCTTCGAGGGGGAAGTGGCAGAATAGAAGGGGAGCCGTATCAAGGTTACCCTAGTTCTCATACCATTGAGTATCACAACAGCGCCATATCCAAGATGGCGAACATTCCTTATTTTGTAGCAAATTCGCTCGGTGGTGTTCCCTGTTGATCTGACATTTTCGATTGATTTTCACGGATTTTTATTATGCATTCTCCAGCTTCTTTTGCTTCTGAGAAGTTGAGTATTGAATCTTTACAATATGTGGTTTTTAGTTCCTGTCTCACAGTGAAATTAGAGTAATTTATTGTGATTAGGAGCTAGGCCAGTTACCGGAGGCGCCATGGGCGCTGTGGTTCGTTGAGTGTGTTATTTAGTTAGTAGAACGACATTCCCGGTTTTTAAAATAGCATTAATAAATTATTTATAAAGCTATTTGGGCATTTTTATAATTGTAAAGATATTCATATGCATAATTTTTCCTTTTCCTGCGTCGATCATATATGTCAGAGTTTCGGTGATTTAGGTAACCGAGATCTCGCCTTGCCTAGGTAACCTAACCTAGGCAACATATACTTTCGACATTTCCCCCGGTTACCCTCGTGTATTGGTTATCAATTCATTGGAGATAGATATCTGGAATTATTATATAACCGATACTCGTCTCTATTAGAGATTTAAGGGAATCCCTCTTCCCTCTGAGTGTATCCTTTGGCTACAACCCTAATGGGTCGGCCTTGAATTTTTAATTCAGGCATGACTAACCTAGGGTTTTTCTGTCTCGTCCCTTAACTGCAGATGGCAAGTTTTGGGATTTGGTCAGAAACTCAGAGTATTTAGTCTTGTGTCGGCAGTCGGCCGGCAGGGTGAATAGTCATTCCCCTGCCGGCTAAGCTTCCGGCATACGAGGCTAGCCCTCCCTTGGCTACACCTGAAGTGGTTGTATGATGCCGCCATCTTCTCCCTGTGGCCTAGTAGACTAGTCCTTTACTCGTTGACCCTTGGCTGAAGTGTAGTATCTTCTTAGGCCTAGGATGGCGTGGCACTGGAACTCTGTTTCTCCCTTGTTGAGAGGAGGTGGCACTGCTGCCATCCCCTTAACTGTATTGGCACACCCTAGGCTGGAGAATTCTCCTGCCGCCTGGGATGGCGCCAATACTGAAACAGAGTTTCTTCAAGGTGTTTAGGTCTGGCAAAATTGCCGGCTCCTACCACACCTCATATAGGACCCTTTTCCCTCCCCGTTTGTTCTTTTATGATACTGGTGTCCTGCAACCTTACCAATGCCAGTGGGTTTCCGGTGCTGGCCAGACTCCCTCCCCACTTCCGTTGTCCGGCTGCCAACGGCTATGACAGCTGCATGCAGCCATGACAACTGCCGGCGGCCAAATTGGATGCCGGCGACTATGTGTCTTTCATCTGTCGGCAGCTATGACAGCTGCCGGCGGCGATGCATACTGCTAGTAGCCATGCCAATTGTCGGCAGCCATGACGGCTGTCGGCGGCTGCCGGCAACCATGATGGCTGGGAATGGGAAGTCCCTTCTGTCTCTAGGGTTCTTCAGTTCTCCTTTGAACTGCTAGCCACAAGTTCTATTGCCGGATACCGCCGGCCAGACCGGCACAGATAGGTGCTGACTCAGCCGGCACCATGCCGACTGTACTAGTACTGCCGGAGGCTAGCCTGCCGGCAGTGTGTTGGCGGGACCTTGCCGGCAATAGTACTGTGGCTAGATGGAAGCCTGAATGTTACATTCTCCCCTCCCATTTGAACATTATTTCTGGAGAAAGGCAGTAAAATTAGACTTTACATCCTTAATTACTGCATACATACAGAGTAATAGGTAGCCTTCACTCCATGCTATCTATCTCTCTTTTAGCTATCATACTGGATGTGCCGGCAAGAACTAGCTATGCCGGCTGATCTACAGTATATGTTTATACAGGTAGTCAGTATATTTTCAGTATAGGATATACTGCAGATAGAAAACTACTTTATATATTATACTAGTAGTTATTTCCAATATATCTCTGGTATCCCTACCCAGGTATTTGCTGAGCCAAATCCTAAACAAATCAATTCAAAATGAAAAAAAAATTGGCCTAAGGGAAGGCTACTATTGTCACTCCATCCACCTAATAAAAGAGTTAAAAGGGTTTATGACATCAAAAGGGGTGATATGATATCAAGACTACAATCACGGCAAATATGTAATAAGTGGCTTCTGAGCTTATACTAAAGAAGCAAAGATGTTAAACTCTTAAGCATTACCATCACCATTGCCTCTATATGCCAGTAACCTAGCCTTCTCCAGATTACCCCTGAGCTAAGCTTTCTTTATACTTTAAACTTTAATCTATCATAAATCATACTTCCCAGAGGAAAAGTGAGGCCTACACACTTCTCACAAGAACCTCTTGTTTCTAGGCATTAGAAATAATGAGAAAGTTGTTTATGACCACCCAAAAACTATTCTTAATAATCTGAACCTAACATCATGCTAATAAATCTGGAGAAGACATACTAAAAACCCTAAAATCAGTATAAAAACAGACAAATGCCTGACATCTGGAGCGGGGGAGCAGACGTTGTTGCTGTTCCATGTCCACTTTAGAAACTATCTGCTATTAGACGATGGTCTCAATGCTTCGCTAGAGACATTGGTGTATTAGAAAGAAAGAAAATGGGAAAATTTCTTAATTTTAGGGATTAACATCCACAACCCATGCTTCTGGAGACAAAGTCAATATGAACACCAGGAGGGGTACATAGATATAATCATTATCTCTAAAGCTTCTCCCAACCTTACTTATCACATTCACTTTTGAAATCCACATACCACTTCTATTATGGAGAGTTAGCTCAGCAAAACTTTATACATTCAAACATTGACCTTAATTAACTCGCCCATTATCTGAAAAAAATTATGTAACATTTGGGGAACCTTTTCTGTGACTCACACGTTCTTATACTACCATCATTTGATATATTTACTCCGTAATGCTTATCCTGTATAACCTTTTTTTTCCATTCTTGAACTCATATAAATATTCACTGTCATAGTCTTCCTCTTGCACATATTTAGAAGTCTCAACTTTTTCCTTTCGGAAACACATTTAAATTCCTCCACCGGTCTCTGCTGTTTCTCTTACCTAAATAAAATCTGCTCTGCAGTACCTGTAAATATCAGCCATTCCACAATTCATTAACGACATATTTTCAATTTTGCACCCACAATGATCTACTTTTCTCTGAATTCTGTTATAATTTCATAAATTTAGTTACTAAACTTCAATCATAACAGACCATTATTCTACTTTCAATATTACATCAAACAGGTCACGATGCCAGTGTAACAAATTCTAACTCGACCTTCACTTAGCATAAAAATTATTAACAAGCCATATCTTTATTACAGAACTAATTTGTGCATGGAAAAAAGGTAAATTGGGAGCATATGACCTTAAAAACTGAATAATTATGGAGTTTGGGTTGTATAATCTGGACCAGGGACTGTGGAGGGCATTCACTGTAGTCATGGTAAACTATGAAATTAATCTTAATTATAAAATGACAAATGCATAGCCTACAGACAAGCACATAAAAATATAATAAATCTTTACATGTCATTATTTTAGATAATTAAAAAAATTAAGATTAATGTATTTATAAACTGACCTCTGTAGTGACTGTTGATTTATACTGGCTTGAATTGAAGTCTCTCACAGAACAAGAAACAATATTGCTCTGCTTAATTTCATTTTCAAACAAGAGGGCCTCCTTGAAGCTTAAATCAGCAATTTTGGTAAAATTGTAGTCGTACACTTTACAGAAATCTCGTTTGTCTGCATCATCCCTAAGTGAAAATAGAGTATCATTAGTTGCGAGATAAAATTTTAAAAATATTATTTCATCGGGCAAATATTTAAATATGACTGTTCATTACCATTGCCAAAGAAATCAAACAGTATTCGGGACTATTTAAAAAAAAAAAAAAAAAAAAAAGTCATAATATAGGCATACTTCCAATGGGGAATCTTGCACAGTAGTAACTTTATAATTCTGTACTAACTTCAAAGGCACTGCAATACTGATGATATCCTCTGCAGTCCAGTTGGCACTGACTAAAGAATCAACATGACACCAGTAGTCAGGAGTGGCTCCCAAAAACTGGTATGGAAGAGTTTGCAAAGCAGACACAAATGCACCTGAAAAGTTAGGAAGTATGTAATGTAAGGTTTAACAGGTTATTTTATACATGTGAACTGAAATTAAAAACTATATATTGACCAACAAAAAGAGAATAATTTATAGATATTAATGGAAAAATCCTAAGAATCACATTGAAATAACGCGAGCCTTTACATGTATGTGTATATGTGAACACGATAATCTAGTCCAATGACAAGAAAGAATAGTTCGTCATCCCCATTTACATGGATAGGTTTAGGAGACCAAACTTGAAGAATTTTTTTTTCACT
Organism: Palaemon carinicauda; assembly: GCF_036898095.1. NCBI lineage: Eukaryota > Metazoa > Arthropoda > Malacostraca > Decapoda > Palaemonidae > Palaemon > Palaemon carinicauda. Next base: position 258,820,832 of record NC_090725.1, on the reverse strand, counting down.
ACTCTTCTTATTCACAGTTTATTTTTATGTAGACATTGTTATTGTTCGTGATGTCACGGCAGGGAAAATGTGAGTGATGATTCTTCCTTAAACTAAGTGTCGAGAAAAATCATTACACTGGTTTTGAATACAACGTTAGTACTGCTGACTTATAAGCAGCTTATTTTATCTCTCAATACCTATCCAGGTCTGATTAATTTTAATATGTATACCCATTGCACCAGCTCATTGCTAATTGCTCATTTAAATTATTAATTTTTAGTAAGCCAGAATAGGTTGGATTATTATGTAGCCTATGTATATTCTCTTAGATCAGCAAGATTTCTCTTTGTATTTTGCACAAAATCCTGCCACCTACTCACTCCTTACAACGTTAAATTGCCCTGCCCTAAAGTCCCGATATGGCACGTCAACTGGGTTATTCTACGCACCACGACCCTCACTTGCTTATGGAAGCTGAACTCAGCCTCAGGTGAGCTCACATGACCTAAGGGTCGCCCCATTCGTGCACAAGCAGCTGTTGTGACCGGCTGACCGACCTTGTCAGTCCATTTGCATTGCTCTGGCTCACTCCACTTGGCCCCCACCAAACATATGACATAGCATAAGAGTCTTGGTGTGTCTGTCGGCTGGAGAGAGGGAGGAAGGCGATCCTGGGAAGTATGCCAGCGATACCTAATGTGCCAAGAAGCTATGAAAACCACGGTGTGGGCCAAAAGACGAAAGGTGCAAGCAACAAGCTGTAACAGCCATTTAAGGACATGGGCTGTCTTTCAAGTAAGGAGTGCAGGTACATCACGTGGCCACTCAAAGTTTTCCCCCATTTTAAATTAGCTCAGATTAATTTTTACTTGATTTAGGTTTAACTGGCTTTTACATATTTCGGGCTGAGTGCGTGGGATTTGGTGCAAAAATTTTGTGTATAACTTTTGCTTTAGAGACTAGTACAGTCTCGGGTCAGAAGAACACAACCCCACTTTAATCCTTTATCATTACAAGAGACCTCGAGTCACGCATATTTTATATCCTTTTGATTTTGCCAAGTTGCATTTGTTTTATTTAGTTATGTGCTTGTTTAACTTCTTTTGCTGCTGTTAAAATCTCCGATTTTTCAATGAAAATTTTGTGTAATAAAATAACTAGATTAAGTTAATTACACCCTTTCGTACTACTACTCCCTTTGTTAATTGATTATGTCTAACATGAATATTTAATCTCGGGACAGTATACCCGATATATTGAAAGGAGTAAGTCTAAATACCTTAAGAGTAATAGTGTGTTAGCGAGGGACTTTAATATTCATTCTATGCTTCGAAGATAAAGGTCATTTTTAACCTTTACTTTACTACAATACATCCCTGCTCCTTCTATTGCCATTGTCTCAATAAGTTTATAACGTAAAATTCCTATCCAGCATCTCTCTGGGGTCCCTGGGACAGAGCCAAAACAGAGCCTATGAGTGGGATACCCTTAGACCAGACAAAGCTAAAGAAGGGCATCAAATGACTTTTCTTTTACGTGTGGAGTTTTCAGGTTTTTTTTTTTCCTTTTTTTCTTTTTAATTTTGCATTTAAGAGTGAAGGTATGTGAACTACATCATCAAAGTTATTAAGAGGGTGTTTGTGCTTTGAATGTAGAGCTCCTTTTCCTCCCCTGCTGATCTTTGCGTATATGTTGTAGGGAGACTTACCCGGAACAACAACTTCCCACTCAACAATTAAATGAATATAAATATTCTCCACAAAACTGGTTCTAACAGTTTGATGTTTATCTCCTCTCAATAAAGTCAATTTTAAGGTTCAAACAATATAAGTAATAGTATCGACTGACATATCTTTAATTAGACATATATGATTAGTTTTGATAACTTCACATGAACGACGAAGATTTTCAAAATATTAAGCCCAATTTTAAACATTCATTGTATATATATATATATATATATATATATATATATATATATATATATATATATATATATATATATATGTATATATATATATATAAATACATATATATATATATATATATACACATATACATATATATATACATATATATATATATGTGTGTGTGTATATATATATATATATATATATATATATATATATATATATATATATATATATATATATCATCCTCATCCTCAGATACTAGTCCATTGTAGGAAAAAGGCCTTAGACATGTCTTTCCACCCAATTCTTTCTATGCCTGTTTATATCCGCCAATTTCCTTAGCTTGTCAATCTATCGACCCTTCTTCCTTCTACTTCTTTTGCAATCTCTAGGGACCCATTCTGTTATCATTAATGTTTGTGAAGAATTTTCTTCACTACTCTTCTTTTCCTTTGGATTTTGGTCTCACGCCCTCTAATATAGCAGGTACCCTTGAAATTTTCGTTTCCAAACTTGACGTTTTCTTCTACCGAGGTACGGAATGTTTGCGCTTAACTGAACGTTGTTGACAATACACCATGTTCACTGCGTAAAAATCCGCTGCCTACCATTGGTTCTTTTCTTAAACGTGCCCCTAGATGAATTATTGCACTAGTTTTTAATATCATTTCAGTATTGCTGATTTATAAGCAGGTTGTATCTCTCGGTACCAGTCAGGTGTGATTCATTTAAGGATTTTATGCCAACCGCACCATCTCTTTGCTAATTACTCATTTAAATTATTAATATTCAATAAGCCAGAATAGGTAAAATTACTATGTATATATGTCCACTTAGAGTTGCAAGATTTCTCTTTGTATATCCAAATCCTCCCTCCCTGAAAGTCCCGATTTGGCTCCTCAACAAACCAAGACTCGCCTGTCGGAAGCTGACCCACGAGACCATGCGACCTCAGATTCGGCCCATTCGTTAGCGAGATGCCATTGTGACCGCACCGGTCAACCTGCATCCCTCTGGCTCACCCTACCTCCCCCACCAAGCAGAGGAGGATAGAGGAGTTCTGGTGACCTGTCAGCTGGAGAGAGGAAAGACGAACCTGGGAACTGTGCCAGCGATCCCAATATATCAAGAAGCGAGGAACAGAGAGGTGAGCCAGTCAGTTAAGAGTGCAAAAAAGCTTTAACGGCCACTTTGTGGGCTAGGGTTACTTCACCAAGTACTTAAGTGAGGAGTGCACGTAATTTACAAAGTGATCACTGAAATTCCCCCATATTTAGATTAGCTTTGCGTTTTTCGTTATTTGGTCCCCTGTTACCCCCAATGGACGTACTGGTATGTTTCACAAAACTCATCCTTTACCCCCCTGGACGTACCGGTACGTCCTTGCAAAAAACTGCTATTTACTTTTTTTACATATTTTTTATAACTTTATGAGAAACTTCGGGCACTTTCCAAAATAATGAGACCAACCTGACCTCCCTATGACGAAAATTAAGGCTGTTAGTGCAATTTAAAGAAAACATATTGCAAAATGTGCTTGAAAAAGAAAACGCCTGGGGGTTAAGGGTTGGAAAGTTCCAAATAGCTTGGGGGTAAAAGGGCTGGCTTTTTACATAATTCGGGAGGGGTGCGTGGGATTTTGTGTATAAACCGTGTATAATTTTTTGCTTTTAGAGACTAGTCCAGTCTCGGGTTACAGGACCACGTGTCCAATCCCATTTTAATCATTTGCCATTGAAAAAGACCTCGATTCTAGAGCAAGAATATTTTGATTGCCATTTTGCATTTCTTGGATTAATTTTCATTATTTGCTTTCAATTTTTGCCAATGTCCGATTTAACATTGTAATATTTGTATAATAAAGTACTTAGATTAGATTTTACACATTTGTATTTCATCTCCCTTTACATGATTGATTATATTTGTAATATAAATATTTAATCTGGGGATAACATATCCAAGATATTGAAAGGAATAAGTTAATCAAAATAACTTAAAGGTATTAGTGAATTAGCGAGTGACTTGGTATTAATTCTCAGTGCTTGAAGGTAAAGATCCTTATTTCAACTTTACTTCAATACATCCCTGCCCCCATCCGTTGCTATTGTCGCCATTCATAATGAAAAATTCCCGTCCAGCATCTCACTGGGGCCCCTCGGACGGCACCGATACAGAGCCTTAGAGTGGGACATTTGTAGAATTGTCAAGAGCTAAAGTAGGCCATCAAATTACTTTTTTTTACGTGAGGAGTTTTTAGGACTCTAGACAGAGAACACTTTTATTATTTAGAGTGAAGGTTTGTGAACTGCATCACCAAAGTTATTACTGGGGTGTTTGTGCCCTTTGCATGTTTAATGCTCCTATCCTCCTCTGTTGATCTTTGGTGCATGTTGTAGGGAGACATTCCCAGAACAACAAGTTCCTCCTCAACAAAAAAAAAAAAAAATAATTCTCCACAATGTTCATCTTTTATGTCGTTCTCATTATATGTCCTGCCCATGTCCATTTGTTTTTCTTATATGTTATTTAAATCATCTATTTTAGTTTGCTCTCGTATCCATATTGCTCTTTTTCTGTTTGTTGGTGTTATTCCCATCATGATTCTTTCCATAGCTCTTTGAGTTCCACCTAACCTATGTTTTGCGGCTTTGGTAAGGCTCCAAGTTTTTTATGCATAAGTTATTACTGTTAGGACCATCTTATTAAATACTTTTCTTTTTAGAGAAAGTGGCCTTTTGCTTTTCATAACCTTATTTTGTTTAACAAAAAGCTCTCCATACCATGCTAATCCTTTTCTTAATTTTGGTCTCACGTCTTGGGGAAACACTTACTGTCTGTCTTTAGTACATATATTCGTAGAGAATCTCAAGAGGTTCACCCGTAACCCTTATTTGTTGTCTCTCGGCATTATCATTGAACATTATTTTAGTCTTACTCATATTCATTTTCAATCCTACATCTCTGCTTTCTCTATTCAAATTCCTCTTATCATCTTTTGCAATTCCTCTAAAGAATCACTAAATAAAACCATATCATCTGCAAATCCTAAGATAAGAAATTCCTCTTCAACATTAATTCCTACATTTTCCCGAACAAAATTCTTAAAACTTCTAGACATGCTGTGAATAATTTAGGAGAGATGTGGTCTCCCTGTCTATTTCCTTTCTCAATCAGAATTTGCTCACTATCTTAACATGCTTTTGGATTTGCTGTACTTCCTTTATAGATATCATCAAGTGTTCTAACATAAGATTCATCCATTCCTTGTCTTTGAAGGGCTTTCATTACTGCTGAAGTTTTGACAAAATCTAAAGCTTTCTCATAGTCTATAAATGCCCTACAAAGTGGTTTGTCATATTCTGTTGATTTTTCCATTAGCTGCTTAATTACAGGGATCGGTAAGTTGTTGAATACCTAAATCTAAAACCTGCTTGCTGTCTTGGTTAAATGAAGTCTATCTTTCTATTCGGCCTAATTGGATCTTTGTAAATATTTTATATATTACTGAGAGTAAACTTATTAGGCGATAATTTTTGAGGTCTTTTAAGTCTTTTTTTTTTGGGGGGGGGGGAATTAATATAATGATAAATTTTTTCCAAATTGTAGGTACAGGGGATTCTTGCAGACATTTTGGGCAAAGTTCAAAGTTCTACTACCATGAAATCTCTTCCAACTATTATTAAATCATTTGTTAGGTTATCTTCTCTTGGTGCTTTGACTCTTTTCATGCCTTTTAATGCATGCTTTGCTTCTCCTACTTTTACATTTGGCCCCGACTCAGGTGTTTTTTTATTCTTTCTATTGGCAAGGTTTTCTTATATCACTATTGTATAGCATTGTATAAAAATCCTCAGCAATTTTTATCAGTCCTTCTCTTTTACTGATAATATTTCCATTTTCATTCTTTAAACCAACATTTGTCGGCACCTTATTCCAAGTCTTCTTTTCATCAATTTAATGCTTCCTCCTTTCTTTAGTATTTCCTCAATATATATATATATATATATATATATATATATATATATATATATATATATATATATATATATATATATATATATATATATATATATATATATATATTTGGGCTCAGGCCATGTCGTCCTAAAGGAAGTTCCTTTAGGGTAGCTTCCTAGGGTATATTTGACTACGGTGATATTCCCAGAGAATTTACCTTACGGTATCCAGAATTCTAACTCCTGGAGTGAATATCCCTAAATAAACTTAACCAGGGATATCGCATAATATCAGAGGACGTATTCTTGATACGCCACATAGCAATCTACACACCGAATAGAATTAACACTTTGAGGGGTCAAAGTAGCAAGAAAACAAAAAACGAGAATGAAAGGAGAGCCGTTAATAAGGCACCTCTCCTATCTTGCTTCGAGTGTGTACACAGCGCCGCCGATGGCGCCATCTGCATTTCCTTTTTACGTAGCTCAACAACTCGGTGTTTTTCCGTGTTTTCTCGTGAATCTTGGAATATTTCAACTTTATGATGCTTTCTCCAGTCTCTTCTGCCTTTAGAAAGTTGAGTATTATCTTTATTATGTATAAATGTAAGCTCTTGGTGTTTTTTAAAATAAATCAATAGTGATATTAACGTTACAAGAGCTGTTGCCTACCAGAGGCGTCCTGGACGCTGTCGCTCGCCATGCATAAGTCATTTAGTTAGCCAGAGCGTCGTTCCCGGCCCTTATGCTTTAATAATTCTAGCTATTTAGCTTTACAATAGGAATTCTTTATATGATGCCGTTAGTATTTCTGTTTCGGCGATTGAGATACTGATCCTAGCCTACGCTAGGCTTCGTAGCCTAGGCGTTTGGCCCTAGTACTTTCATGCATGATATACAGATTTCCGAGTGTTTTATAATTCATTGAAGCTATAGGCAGTTTTATACATATAAGATATTGTTGATATTTTCTTCCAAGATCGTATACGAGAGAGTTTCGGTGATTTAGGTAATCGCTTCTCTTCGCGCCTAGGCTAGTTGCCTATGGAGCCTTAGTATACTTTCGCACACTCCCCGGTTGCTCTTTTCTCCTTGGAGATTAAGCGCAATCCCTTTTCCCTCTGTTTTAAGCCTTAGGCTTAACCCTAGTGGTTTATCTGAATAAACATTTAGATATAACTATATTAGGGTGTTTCTGTTCTTTCCTGTATCCAGAGAATCTGGCTTCAGGAGGGGTCAGGACATTAGAGTATTTAGTCTGGGTCTATTTCTTTCTAGCATAGAGAATGAGATTCCTTTGCTAGGCCAGGAGCAGACATAGGAGGCTTAGCCTCCCTAGACCACATCTGAAGGTTTCTGTACGAGATGATTCCTTCTTCTAGTGATCTAGCAGACTAGTCCAGTAGTGTTGTTCTCGGTTTGAAGGATAAGATTCTTCTCTCCCTTGTGAATAACAACACCAGACTCTGTTTTAGTACTGAGGGAGATGGCAAGTATTGCCGGCCTCCCTCCCATGATAATCCCTAGGCTAGGATGAGCTTTCTTGGTCGTGGGGTGATCTCTTACTAAAGCAAAGTTTGTAGGACCCTCTTCTCCCTTTCCCCCCTATCCTTAGTAATGGCCTAGCTATTACATCTCTTGGCCGTCGTTCTACATTTGTACCTAGTGTAGGTTAAGATGTGGAACTGACTCAGCCCTTTGCCGGCCGGCAAATTCGTGCCGGCCGGCAAAGGCCTAACTTCTGTAGAGTGTTCCCCAGACCTCCCTTGGTCTCACATCCATGTCTGTCAGTAGAGCCAGGAGGCATTGGATAGAAGGAAGCCTGAATTTCACATTCTCCCCTTCCTTATGTTCACTCTTTCTGGATAAAGGGCTGTAAGGCAGTGCCGTCTTATATCCTTACATCCATTCTGTTTCTCTTCTAGTGTTTGTACCCCTAGCCCGACTGCCGGCTTAAGTGGCCGGCAGCCGGGAAGGTGGAAGTTCTCTGGTTCATTTTTACTGCCGGCCGGCATAGGTAGCATACCATTGCCAGCCGGCAACAGAAGCACACCATAAGATCTGCCGGCTGCTACGATTAGCGGCCGGCAGCACGGTGCTAGCGTTTATAGTTGCCGGCCGGCAGTCTCACATCTGAAACAGCGATCTTCCACCCAGTAGTCTAAAGGGTACCTTGGAACTATATTTAGGTACGTGCCGGCCGGCATGTTGTATTATATACAGTAGCCAGTATTTTTACAGTATAGTATATACTGCATGGAGAAAACTATAGTATAGAATATATTGTAACACTAAGTTTTTCCAACATACTTGTGTTGTCTTGTACAGCCTTTTGTGAGACCGCACAGATGAAGAAAGTGAGTTCTTTCTTTATTAATTATCCAGTATATTAAAATTCTTTATATTGGTGTGAGCTACACCTACATTTTCCTCTGGAAATACTTTGATGGTTATTCTAGAATAAGATTAACCAAATAATTTTATTATCAGGAAGGTTACAGCAATTGGCTGGGCAGGAAATACAAGTGTGTCTTTCCTTCTTTCCTTTCTAGCTTAGTTATCTTTAAGCTATATACATATATCTTAACATTAGTTATCCAGTGATATGTTTTTCACTTGATACTCATGGAATTTCTTCTCTTTACAGGAGGACCATCCGAAGTGCGGGAGCATGTTCAGCAACGTCGGCAGTAAGAACTTCTGCGGACATGAGTTGTGCAGGAGGCACGCACCATGTGTAGCCTCCAAAGATGATCTCCGGTATTGGGACCCTCAGGTACGTTCGATTTGTACTAACCTGATTACTGAGGCGTTTGACGCCCCTAAGTCGGCGGAGTTAAGGGATGCAGCTAGGGAAAAGCTTCGAACCTGGGTGAGGGGCTTCCAGAAGAATACTTCCGGCCCCTATCTTCCAAGCGAGAAGATGAGGGCTTACCTTTTCCCCAAGGCATCAGCGGATGCAGTGATTCCCCAGCCTCAAGCGGAGATACCTCTAGTTCAGATTCCGGTGGATTCTGAAGTCTCGGACGCCCTACAAGACATCCAACTGGACGATAGGATGTCTGAGGTGTCTGAGTACACCGAAAAGGACCTTCTGGCAGAAGACCAAGAACAAGAAGAGGAGCTGACCCAGGCTCCGGATACTGAGGAGGAAGAAATCAACGAGGGGTCGGTTACTCTGGTTCAGGCCCCTGAACCTGTTCCCTCAACATCGTCTGCTATCCCAGATGATCTGGGAAGGACTCTTTCTCCCATCGTTGAAATGATTCAACAGATGCAGAAGAAGAATGATGAGAAGGAAGCTGCAAAGAAGTTGGAGATGCGGAGACTTGCAGCATCACATGGGCCCCAGAAGAAGCTTAACGTGAAGGACCTTCCTTTGTGCTCGGATGCCAATCCTTGGAGGTATGCCGAGCACATGCCTATGACAACGGGAAAGATTGTCATTTCGGAGAAGCTGGGCTCAATTCCCTTTGAAGAAGTGGAATTCTGACCCAACAAGGAGTCTTACCCGGACTGCTATGTCCGTCTTAGGAAGGAACCAGCCTCAAAGGAAGAGACGGAGCCGAAGGAGGTCATAGTTTTTTACCATAATAAAGCACAAGCTTTACTATCGACCTCAATGAAAGAGAGGGGCTTCACAAACTCAAAGGTACCTGCTTTGAGTAAGAAGCATCCTTCCTTTGTGGCCTCTCCTACCAGAGCCTTTCCTTTTATGGAGAAGGGAATTAAGGCTGTATTGAAAGCGGTTGAGGCAGGTAAACCATGTCCTTCCTTGGAGGAGTGTAAACCTCTGTCCCTGACCTTACCCATGGACCAGAAAGACTGGAAGGACGTCCATCTTACCTTCTCAGTCGGGAAGTTGGAGGCCGATATTGCCGGACGTCAGTTCGGTGAAGACCTCCCAAAGCTGTCTGATTTTCTCGACAAAAGAGAGACTTACTGCATCGATGTCTTTACAAACGACTCTGGAAACGATGGCAAGTGACCCCAAAGCTCAAGAAATGTTTATGGTAGTGGCCAAAACCCATCTGGCCACAGTAATGAAGGACCTCTACAGTTTCGTCAAAGCTAGGAGAGCTTGTAGAGAGTTCGTGTTCGCCTCGGCTGCGGTGAGGCACGAACCGAGGAAATTAATCTCCTCTCACATATGGGGTAAAGACCTCTTCCCTAGCAAAGTGGTCAAAGGTAGTGGATAAGGCCGCCACAGAAAATAGAAACCTTCTCCAGAAGTGGGGCCTATCTCTTAAAAGAAAGTCTTCCCCGGATGAGGGTCCCCAACCAAAAAGGAAGACTAAGAAGTCTAGGCTACCCTCTCGGCCAGCCAAACCTTACAGGCAGCAACAGCAGCAACTTCTCATGACCGCAGTGCCCCAGATGGTGGCTCAAACCCCGACCACGTACCAGTTGGTACCCCAAGCCGTGACAACACAGTCTCCGGCATTTAACCCAGCATTCAAAAGGCAGTCAACTACCTTTCGCCCAAGAGCTAGAGGAACAGCCAGAGGTTCGTCTAGACGCCCTTTAAGGGGAAGGGGTTCAGGGGAGGATGCGGTCAAGGAGGCAAGGCCTCAGGTCAACAGCAGCAGAAGTGAAACGCTTCCGGTAGGAGGGAGACTTCATCTTTTTCGGGATCGTTGGACCTTCGATCCCTGGGCCCACAGCCTAATCAATAATGGACTGGGTTGGAGCTGGTAAAGCACTCCACCTCCGTTCTCACAATTCTTCCAACACTCTACCCCCGTTCTGGAAGAATATATTCGAGAACTCTTAGAGAAAAGAGTAATCCGAAGGGTAAAGTCCATCAAGTTCCAAGGAAGGCTGTTTTGTGTTCCAAAGAAGGACTCAGAAAAACTCAGAGTCATTCTGGACTTGTCGCCACTCAAGTTCATAGTAAACTACAAGTTCAGGATGCTAACACTCCAACACATAAGGACCTTACTACCCAAACGGGCATTTACCGTCTCCATAGACTTGTCAGACGCCTATTGGCACATTCCAATCAGTCGTCACCTCTCCTCCTACCTAGGGTTCAAGCTACAATGAAGACTCTATGCCTTCAAAGCCATGCCATTCGGGCTAAACATAGCCCCAAGAATCTTCACGAAGCTTGCGAACGCAGCTCTCCAACAATTACGCCTAAAGGGAATCCAAGTAGTGGCCTACCTGGACGACTGGCTGGTGTGGGCAGCATCCAGGACAGAATGCATGCAAGCTTACCAACAGGTGATCCAGTTCCTGGAACATCTAGGTTTCAAGATCAACAGAAAAAAAGTCTCAGCTTTCTCCATCTCAAAAGATTCAGTGGCTGGGAATTCACTGGGACTTACTGTCACACCAACTTTCCATCCCTGTAAAGAAGAGGAAAGAAATAGCAGGTTCTGTCAAGAGACTTCTGAAATCCAAAAGGATATCAAGACGCGAACAGGAGAGAGTGCTGGGCTCTCTCCAGTTTGCCTCAGTAACAGACCCAGTGCTAAGAGCACAGCTAAAGGATGCAACCGGAGTTTGGAGAAAATATGCATCAAACGCGCGAAGAGATCTGATAAGACCAATACCGACTCGTCTACGAACGCTTCTCAAGTCGTGGTCCAAAGCCGAACAACTGAAGAAATCGGTGCTTCTTCAGGCACCTCCCCCCTCTATGACTATTCAAACAGACGCCTCGAAGGAAGGATGGGGAGGTCACTCTCACCGGAAGAAGGTCCAAGGAACCTGGTCCAACCTATTCAAGAAGTTTCACATAAACTTTCTGGAAGCCATGGCAGTACTTCTCACATTGAAGAAAGTCTCCCCTCGCCACTCAATCCACTAAGATTGGTACTAGACACCGAGGTGATAGTGAGATGCCTGAATCGACAAGGATCGAGGTCACCTCAAATCAACCAAGTGACGTTGGCCATCTTCCGGCTAGCGGAGAAGAAGAGATGGCACTAGTCAGCAGTTCACCTTCAAGGAGTCCGCAATGTGACGGCGGACGCTCTATCCAGGCTTACGCCGATAGAGTCAGAATGGTCCCTAGACGCAGGATCATTCTCTTTCATCTTGAGTCAAGTCCCGGAACTGCAGATAGACCTCTTTGCGACGAAAGACAACAAGAAGTTACCTCTCTACGCGTCCCCGTACGAGGATCCTTTAGCAAAAGCAGTGGACGCGATGTCCCTCGACTGGAACAGATGGTCCAGGATTTACCTGTTCCCTCCGCACAACCTTCTACTGAGGGTCCTCGACAAACTGAGATCTTTCATGGAGAAAGTGGCAGTAGTGGCTCACAAGTGGCCCAACAGCGTGTGGTTCCCTCTGGCATTAGAACTACAGCTGAAGTTTCTACCACTACCAGATCCAGTTTTGACTCCGCGAGTTCAGAAGTCAACTGTATGCGCTTCATCACAGAAAACCCGGAACCTGCAGCTCATGATTTTCTCTCCCTAGCAGTGAGAAAAAGATTAGGGATATAAAGAGACAGTATAGACTTTTTAGAGGAATATATGTCCAAATCCACCAGAAGACAATATGAGTCATCATGGAGAAAGTGGGTGTCCTTTGTCAAGGCGAAGAACCCACAAAAGATCTCGACTGAATTCTGCTTATCATTCTTCATCCACCTCCATGGTCAACACGATATCAACGTGTAAGTCCGCCTTGACGAGACCTATTCTATATGACTTCCAGGTCGACCTCTCTAACGACATTTTTAACAAAATTCCGAAGGCCTGTGCTAGGCTCAGACCATCAGCACCTCAGAAACCCATTTCATGGTCTCTGGATAAGGTTCTTCATTTTGCTTCATTGATGAACAATGAAGAGTGCTTTAAAGGATTTGACCCAAAAAGTTATATTTCTGTTTGCACTCGCTTCGGGGGCTAGAGTTAGTGAAATAGTAGCCCTCTCGAGAGAGGAAGATCATGTTCAGTTCTTAGATGGGGGAGAACTGAACCTTTTTCCGGACCCAACTTTTCTTGCCAAGAACGAGCTACCCACCAACAGGTGGGGTCCCTGGAGAATCTGCCCTCTGAAAGAAGATGCATCTCTATGTCCAGTGGAGTGCCTAAAGGTCTATCTTCATAGGACTTCAGACTTTGTGGGAGGTCAGCTGTTTAGGGGAGAAACATCAGGCTCAAATTTATCTCTGAAGCAACTAAGGGCGAAAATCGCCTATTTTATTCGCAGAGTACACCCGCAGGTCATGATTCGAGAAAAGTTGCCTTTTCCATAAATTTCTTCAATAATATGGATTTCGAACATCTTCGCTCATACACTGGCTGGAAGTCATCCAGAGTATTCTTTAGACACTATGCGAAGCAAATGGAGCAACTGAAGAGGTCCGTGGTGGCAGTAGGTAGTGTCATTAAACCTACTGTTTAATTCTGCGAGGAACAGTGAAATTAATTGGGACGATTAATTCAAGGGTAGGTGTGTAGTGACTGTTCTACAGACTAAGTGTTAGGTCACTAAGGTGTCCTCGTTGACTGTTCCATAAACAAAGGTGAACCAAGCATAAGTGAAGACACGTGTGCCAAGCGTCTCTAACACCAGTGTGATTTAATAGTAAGACAGACTTTAATGATTTTAATATCTCGATATTAAAAGTGGCGCAAATATGTTCTTTCTTTTCAGATTAAACAATTTTTTCTGCTTACTATGATCCTTATGCTTATTTGTTGGTTATCCACATCTTATAATTGTATAATTGTCGATTAACCCATTTTTATTTTATTGATTGTCAATAAACTAGTTCTTGTGAACCTTGCGTCTCATTCGCCTGTGTCATTTTACTAGAAGATGGTTTAGCATTACTTTAAATTATGAATAATTTTAACATGAATAATCCTAAAGATTGTTCCTTGCTGCAAGCAAACATTCATTGGTTTATGCTTTCCCCAAGTAGGAAAGACTTCATACCCTAAAAGGACGGTGGCGGATATACAAATTTATTCCTATTCGGATATAAACCTTTTTCCAATCCAGTAATAAGAACGGCACACCGGGGGACTTGTCGGTATTTCATATTGACACGGGTGGTTCTTATACAAACTTTGCTTTACAACATATAGGTGAGACAGCTATATTGGCTTGTCTGTTATTCATACATAGGTATATGTACTCCTCGAGACTTTTTCCAGAGTCTAGGATGACTCTTCCCTGTAGGGGGCAGGAAGCACTAACATGGTTTATGCTTAGATGAAATGATGTATGACGGTAACATCATAGGTCTCTAGGTCTATGCTGACCAAGAAATACTTTCTTGAGAGTACGGCACGATCTGAGGATCCACAGATACAGTAATGCTCTGGTATACTTCCATCAGGACGACATGGCCTGAGCCCAAAAAACGGATTTTGAGCGACGCGAAAAATCTATTTTTGGGTGAGATAGCCATGTCGTCCTGATGGACCCACCCTTCCTTTTTCATAAAAAGGGTTATAGGACCCCTCCCTATAATGCAGTATCTGTAGCACCTCATGTATCACTACAAGGAATGCAGATGGCGCCGTCGGCGGCGCTGTGTACACACTCGAAGCGAGATAGGAGAGGTATGTTATTAACGGCTCTCCTTTCATTCTCGTTTCTCGTTTTCTTGCCACTTTGACCCCTCGAAGTTTTAATTCTATTCGGGGTGTAGATTACTATGTGGCCTGTCAAGAATACGTCCTCTGATATTATGCGATATCCCTGGTTAAGTTTATTTAGGGATATTCGCTCCAGGAGTTAGAATTATGGATACCTTAAGGTAAATTATCTGGGAATATCACCGTAGTCATATATACCCTAGGAAGCTACCCTAAAGGAACTTCCATCAGGACGACATGGCTATCTCACCAAAAAATAGATTTTTTGCTTTGCTCAAAATCCGTTATATATATCATCTAGCCTATTGACGCAAAGGGACTCTGTTAGATTTTGCAAGTCGTCTCTATCTTGAGCTTTTAATTCAATACTTCTCCATTCATCATCATTTACATCACACGTCACAGTCCTCAGCCATGTAGGCCTGGGTCTTCCAATTCTTCTATAGTGCCTTGTGGAGCCCAGTTAAACATTTGGTGAAATAATCTCTCTTGGGGAGTACGAAAAGAATGCCCAAACCATCTCCATCTACCCCTCACCATGATCTCATTCACATGTGGCACTTGCAAAATATGACAAATTCGAAGATAATTTGTATTTTTCCTAACCATACAAACCTTAGCTATTTACATTGGGTTTACCTTTTAGCGCAGCGGAAATGGCGAGCCATTAGAATTTAACGAGGGTGTATTACCCCCGCGCTAGTTAGCGGGAGGGGGGGGGTAGGGGAGTGGTAGCTAGCTACCCCTCCCCCCCCCTCACACACAGATGAATGCTCACTTTCACTTAGAGGTAGGACTTGTCTTGGGGGACAGGGCTGGCGGCCAAATATGTGTAAATAGCTAAGGTTTGTATGGTTAGGAAAAATACAAATTATCTTCGAATTTGTCATTTGTTCCGTAACCGAAATACAAACCACGCTATTTACATTGGGTGACTTACCCATTAGGTAGGGTGGAAAGTCCCCACCCATACTGGCTTTGGCTTTACCCGGGGACTCAGGATCCGAGTGAGTCGCACTCGAGAAAAGGAGTCCCTGCACCTCACAAGTTCCTTGCTCCGCAAGGAACCGTGTGGCCTACATAAGCTTGTGTGTGAAGGAAGAAGTGTGACCCGTCCTAGGCAGTTGACCTGGAGTTCCAGAAGGAACACTGGGTTAGGACGTTCCCAATACCACCTCGTCAGGGTATGGGGGACGCGACAGTATTGACTCAATACTCGGAACACAAGGAAGCATGGTTTACCTGCAGAGGTTCGAGGTCAGCTATGCAGAGACCAGGATGCTGCTTCCCCGTAAAGGGGATGATGAAGAAAGAAATAAGGGCCAGACATACTTCTTTCGTTCATGCAGACTAAAACCTGATAACAATACCCTCAACCTTCTGCTACCTGTCCAAAAAGGAGCCTGAGGTTAGACCAGCTGTTGTGTAGCCACCACAGAGCGATAGAAAACGTATCGAGACTCCTGTGGGTCACGCCCTGCAGGAAGCGGGCTGCGAAGGTCATTAGACGCTTCCAGACTCCAGCTTGTAGCACCTGCGTCACAGAGTAGTATTACTCGAAGGCGAGGGACGTTGCGATGTATCCAACATCGTGCTGTAGGGCGACGTGATGGGGGAGGGTCTGGAGACAGGTCGAGATGAATGTCCTTGAGTCCGGGCTGAAGAGGTATACTGGGGACTCTCCCCCGTGTCCTCCTTGTGCTCCCAAATCGGCTGCAACTGAGGACAAACTGCAGCTGTTCCCAGCGCTAACCTCTCGATTCCTTTACTGGCAAGAAAGAGAAGGTCTTGGGACATCAGATACAGAATGGAGACTTGAAATCTTGAAGGAATTGGACCGAAGGGCCGGGGCCCCCAGATTCTGAGTCTAGCCAACAACTCAGGAGCGAACCTGAATGTTGCCTTCCCCTTTTCCTTAGAAAGGGCGGAGTCGTACGAGACCGAGATGATTGCTTACACACTGGCCGTGGCCAGAGTGAGCAGGAGACCCAAGGCGGAATACAATCCGAGGCCTGTCGTAAAGGGTCTTGAGAAGATCTCTTAAAGGACTAAAAGTCCGAGCCATGCTCCAAGTTGGAGGTCTTCCTCCGACTAGGGCAGGGACGATCGTAGCTTCGCATGAGCGAGAAAAGATCCAGCGGGCAGGAAAAAGTTATTCCTTTAAGCCTGAAGGTCAGGGAAAGGCTGAGCGACAGGCTTCATTGCCGAGAGCGGAAAGGAGTTTCCTCCCGCCGAAAGGCAATAAGACCGTTATTGCTGGAGAAGAGGCCTCAAGGGAAGAGATATATCTCCCACGGCACCAACCACCGAAGACTCTTCACTTTGCCTGGAAGACCCCTGCGGATGACTATCGCAGATGACGCGACCTCCGTACCGCGACTGTAGCGGGTTGTCTCTTCTTGAGGAGGAGGCGTAGTGTGTCCAGGCATGAAGCCGAAGCGACGCCCCGGTTCGGGAGAGATGTCGCAGTGTGGTTGTTTGAGTAGTCTGCGCCGTGGGAGAAGCTCTCCCGGGAGTTCCGTCAGGGGAAGCAGAGGGTCCAGAAACCATTCTGCGCATAGTCCCAGTGGAGCTCTCCCATTGAAAGGTTGACAGACAACCTAGTCTTGTTGAGACCCATTGTCCACAGACAAAAAGGAGGGAAGACGCAGGCGTCGAAGTTGTCCCACCATCACCGGAATGCATCTTGCCAGAGTCTCGGGGTCTGAGACTGGAGGGAAGAACAGCGGAAGCTTGAGGTTCCAAGCTGTCGCGATCAGGTCCCCCAGACCAGGACTTGCTGGTTACTCAAGGTCAAAGACCCCCAGGTACACTCTCTCTACGAGGCTCTGCTCAGATAGTCGGAGAGAACATTCCTCTGCCTGGAATGAGAGAGCCGATGGTGGTATTGAGATAATCTCAATCATCCCGGTATCTCTACTGCAAGATGTGAAGGTATGAAAATGCGTCCCCTGCTGGTTAGAACACGCCAGAATCATGAAGTCGACGCGCACGGGGCGACTCGGCAGGAGCTGTAGGATCTGTAGAGGGGCCAGACTACGGCCCCTAAGCCTGCCTGAATGATGGAGAGGTATCCTTCAGGTCTTGACCATAGGCCTGGACCGGAACATGCCCCCCCCCCCCCCTTTCCTTTGACGAGTCCGAGAACAGCATCAAGAATGTGGGGAAAGGACGAGAATATCCACTACCATCAAGAGGTTCCATAGGTCAACACCCATTGCAGGTCTAATAGTTCCGCTGGTCCCATAGGGGCCAGGAAGTCCGGTTAAACGTTGCCTGAAACAACCGGAACTTGGACCGCCCCACATGGAACTTATCTTGAAGCGACCGTTCGGACTATAGACGGGTCAATGAGGAAAGGAGAACTAGGAAACGTTCCAAGGTAGGGCTGAAAGCTCTGCTTGACTGAGAACAGGTACTGCGACTCTCCTCAGTCTTGCCACAGTCAACTGAAAGGAAGGCTCGGAGGATGTGGCAACAGAATCTGGCGTCCCCAGGTGGTCGCCCATCCAAGTACCAACCAGAACCGACGTTGCTTAACCTCGCTGGACGGACGAGAAGCGGGGTTTCCAACGTGGTAAGGCCGTTGACTCAATATCATGGCCAGATACTCCAGATGTTGAGGCAGAAGAA
The DNA here is from genome assembly GCF_036898095.1 of Palaemon carinicauda. Lineage (NCBI taxonomy): Eukaryota > Metazoa > Arthropoda > Malacostraca > Decapoda > Palaemonidae > Palaemon > Palaemon carinicauda. The sequence continues at coordinate 258,802,778 of NC_090725.1, read as the reverse complement.
GAGAAGGCTCCAAGCAAAATACCATGAGCCCACACTCATGGTAAGCATCCGGAAGCTTTTCCCGGCGCTGAAGAAGGTCGAACCCGAGCCTACCGGAGTTGACCAGCTATCCAAAAAGCAGAGGAGGCGGAAGCCTGCACCTGAGCGGCCATGAAGGAAGCAGGGAGAGTTCTCTGGGGAAAAAAACCTGCTATGCCACGGCAGGATAGCCACACTGCATCATAAGCAGGAATACTTGCAGTCTAGGCTGAATTCGACGAGCTCCCTGGAATATGGATGGAATGGAAACAAAGTACCCGTCCTTCCGATCCAGGGTTTAAGGAGTCCTGTCGCCTCGTTACCAGTCTGATCGATTCTGCTGTTCTACGCTGGCCGAAGTTTGTTCGACAAACTTGATCAGGGCTGAGAGGTCGACTACGGAACTCCCCTCTCAGATCCTTCCTTACAAGAAAGGATCGACTGAAGAGGCCGGGGGTGAAGCCGTCGATGATCCTATGGAGGACCTTCGCCTAAGGTATGGATCATTCTGCCCAACCGGGCAACTCTTGCCGACGCTATGGCATAGAGGTTCAGAGACACTGAATTCGCTGACAGAGACGGCAGGCGCGATATCCTTGGCTGATCACAGAGATTGTGCGGGAATGGGCATCGGGAAGCTGTCATCCGGATGAGTAACCTTAAGCATTCTCCCAGCGAGAAACCTGCAATCCTAGAGTTCGTGAACTCTGCCACTCCTTTTAGGACTATGCCCCCCAGGGGGAGCCTCCCGTGCCATCTGTTCCTGACAGGAGGAAACTGCAATTGGACACCTTGTCCCAGTTGTCGTAGCCGTTAACTTAGGCCGACGTGGTTGAAAGAAAAGGGCGCTGGAGCCCTGCAGAGTCTGGAAGAAAGCGCCTTGGAGGAGTGAAAACGGAAGTCGATTTCCTCCGCACAGCCGCTGTCTAAGTCTCTGTCCTTGGGCACAAACAAACTCTCCTCAAGGATGGAAGGGTGTTTGAGGTCGTCGACCTCCACAGATGAGACACCCGAAGGAAGCCCTTAGTCAGCGCGTCCAGATGGTACAACATCGAGCTTGTCCGCAAGTTAGATACTTAACGACGAAAGGCCAAGGTGCCTGAGCTCGAGAGGAGGAAAGTACCCATGATCTTCCTGTAGCTTCCTTGAACCAAACCTCGGGCCGTAACCGAGGAGGGAAAGGACCTGGTAAGCCCCCAGAGGAAGGGGTAAGCAGTCACCCCTTGACCGATGGAGAAATCTCGAACGGAAAGCCCCCCGCCAAAAATCCTTCCAGGGAATGATGGGGAAGGGCTAACCCAGGTTCTGGAAAGAGGAGTGTTGCTCAGACCTCCCTGAAGTTTCTTCCTATTCTTGCAAGTGCCATGCTCTGCGTTTACGGAGTGAGGCCGTGTTCTGGAAATACGCTCCAGAAGAACTCGCCAGGCTGGCCATGCTGCGAAAACCCCAATGGGAATTGTGGTCGCAATCGCCCTGGAGCTCGCGCGATGGTAATTCTAAGATTTGCGCGTGGGTGAACCTGGAAGCGCCCATGCGCGGTCACGCAGGAACGCAAACGAAGGTGAGCGAAGGAGCGCAGAAGGAGGGCGAGCGTGGTAGGAAGGGCGAGAGCTGGTGGTCGGCGAGCGATAACCCATAGACGGGCAATGGATACTGCAAGAATTAAGCCGACGTTCGTGCGAAGAAACACTGTAGGTTCGAACGACGGTTCACGCGACGGAACACCGTCGGTTCGCGCGATGGAACACCGTCGGTTCACGCGATGGAACACCGTCCGTCCGCGCGATGGAATACCGTTGGTTCGCGCGCGGGAGAACATTGGAGAGCATGTGCGCGGCCGCGCATGAGCGTAGACGTGCAGGCACGTGGGCGTGTGGGCACGCAGGCGAATGATCGCGCGGGCGCGCAGGCGAGCGGTCGCGAGGGTGGGCAGGTGAATGAGCGCGAGTCCGAGGCGGCGAACGCAAGCGTTAGCGCGATGGCGAGGAAACGCGCTGCCGCGTGGGCGAGGAAACGCGCTGCCGCGTGGGCGAGGAAGACCGCTGGCGGTATGGATCAACAGGCGATCGGTGGTGAGCTGGTGAGCGCTAACGCGCAGGTTGGCGATGGCACGTTGTGGCATGTCGACGCGTTGGCGAGCGATGGCGAGCAGCATGTGCAGGTGAGCGATCGCGCGATGGCGAGCAGCATGCGATGGCGAGCAGCATGCGCAGGTGGGCGATCGCGCGATGGCGAGCAGCATCCGCAGGTGGGCGATCGCGCGATGGCGAGCAGCATCCGCAGGTGGGCGATCGCGCGATGGCGAGCAGCATGCGCAGGTGGGCGATCGCGCGACGGCGAGCAGCATGCGCAGGTGGGCGATGGCGAGCTAGTAGCTACCGAACCATGTTCCTTCAGAAGTGTTGGAGAACCTTGGCGTGCCGGCTGTAACACACGCGGGCGATCCGGAGATCGCCGAGAGACAGGTGATCGCTGACGTGTAGAACGCTGTTGAATAGGCGATACTAAAATCGCCTGTGCGCGCTGGCGAGCAGGTGAACGCTGGCGAGCAGGTGATCGCTGGCGAGTTGATGATCGCTGGCGAGCTGATGATCGCTGACGAGCAGAAGGCAACGCGTGGAAGCCTGCGCATAGAAGAAGAGTCCTGGCGAAAGGAGAGCGCTAGCGATCAGGAAGCGCTGATGAGCAGGAGAGCGCCTGTGTGCTAACACTGAGCAGGAGCAGGAGAGAACACAGCAGAAGGGCGCGCAGGGGAACCCTGACACGCAAGGGAAGAACCCCCGTGGGAGGCAACCCTTTGCCCCGAAGGGAATGTTGTCCGTCGGGAGACAGATGTCCATCGGAAGACCGTAGCCTGTCCGTCGGGAGACTGATGTCCGTTGGAAGACCGTTGTCCGTCGGGATGACCGTTGCCCGTCGGAAGACGAGATCAGACTGCTGTCCATCTGCACCAAGGCGGAAGATCAAGAAAAAGGAGATGAAGGCTGCAAACAGAGATTCAAAAAGGCGCCTCTTAGCACCCTTATAGGGAGATGAGAGGCCCTTACGACGAGGCGGACGGTGGGCCTTACGGCGAGGGAGGCCAACAGCAACAGCAGCAGAAGAATCCTCCGAAGAGGAGTCTCTATGAGTGTACTCTCTCGCGAACGAAAGAGAAACACTTCGTAGAAGAGACTGGTCAGCCAGTGACCTAAAAGGAGCAATCCTCCGAAGAGGGGCTCCTGCAGTTGCCCAGCCCCTTGAGCGAGACTGCAGGTGTGACCGCTCAGGACCAAGAGCATAGTCGCACGAAAAAAAAAAAAAAAAAAGGCAAGAGAAGAACCCCCCAAAAGGGGAAAACTCAAGCCTGGACAGGAAAAACTTCCCTCGGAAGGAAAGTTACCCGCCCAAGGAGGCAAGCCTCCTGGGAGTTCTAAAATGAACTGGAGAGCTGTCCGTCGTTACGGGAGTACTTCCAGTAGAAGGAGACACGCCCCTGACGAGAATACAAGGGGGGAGGCAGCAACAGCCGAATCCTCAGGCCTCAACAAGACAGCTCACACCGTTGCCATATTACAGAAACGAACTAGATCGGTAACTGTAAAAAAAAATAAAACAAAAATCATTAGTACACATTCATTCCCCCGGGAAGGCTCTGAAGAGGAATCCCGAGGGAAAGGAAACAAGAATTACACAACAGGCACGTGCCCTCACAACCACTTACACTCACGGAAGGAGAGCTGTAACCAAAACAGAATTATAACAATTATAATTATGAAACTATGTAATTATGTAATTTAAAAACGAATGAACACTAAAGAAAGAACGAAAACCCCGAAAGGAATCGTTCTACAAGCTGAAAAAAAAACAACTACAATTAGATTCATAAACTAATTGAGACAAACGTACGGCGTAGCAACCCCCCCACACGGAAAGGAAGCTACAAGGGCGTAGTAACACGTAGTAAAAGGGTGAACGACCTCAAGAGAGAGAGAGAGAAAGACCGAAGTCAAACTCGATTGCCACCCATAAAATTACGCCGTGGTGGCCTAACTGTCGAGGACACCACGTAGATATCGTACACTACACACGCAAATCTGAAAAGGAAACTTACTGATTTCTATACTCAAATATATATACAAACATGAAAACATGTTTACATAAATATTGAGTAAAAGAAAAGTAAGCGATTAAGTAAAGATAAAACAAACAATGGCTGCCAAGAGAGGACCAAGACAGAGACGTCTGTCACAGTCCGAGCCAAAAGTGAAAGTGAGCATTCATCTGTGTGTGAGGGGGGGAGGGGTAGCTAGCTACCACTCCCTTACCCCCCCCCCCCCGCTAACTAGCGCGGGGCTAATACACCCTCGTTAAATTCTAATGGCTCGCCATTTCAGCTGCGCTAAGAGGTAAACCCAATGTAAATAGCGTGGTTTGTATTTCGGTTACGGAACAACTCTCTTTTAGTTTCATTTTTTATTATGTCCTACTATTTAACTCTCAATATTCTTCTGAGGGTTTTGCTCTCAAATGTACAAAATCTGTTGGCTACTGTTTCATTGTCATACCATGATTCATGTTCATACTGTAAAACCGATCTCACTAAACTGATATATACACTGATTTATATATGCAATTTCAGGTGACTTGATTTCCAAATTTTACTTAACCTAGCCATTGTCTGATTTGCTTTTACCAATCTCTCATTAAACTCCAGTTCTAAAGACCCTGTATTAGAGATCATAGATCCTACATATTTTAATGATGGTGGCATATCTGGTAACATCCCTGACTGGTAATCACCAGACTGAGGTTCAAGTCCCGCTCAAACTCATTCGTTCATTTGGTTGCTGCAACCTCACCATCCTTGTTAGCTAAGGATGGTTGGTTTGGGGGAGCCTATTGGTCTAACTGTTGAGTCATCAGAAGCCAATGCCTGCCACTTCCTGGTCCTTGCTTGGGTGGAGGGGGGGCTTGGGTGCTGATCATGTGTATATATGGTCAGTCTCTAGGTCATTGTCCTGCTAGCTAAGGCAATGTCACTGTCCCTTGCCTCTACCATTCGTAAGTGACCTTTAAACCTTTAAATCTCCTCAACCCTTTCTCCTTCCAATGATATTTCATCATCCATTACATATTCTGTTCTCATCATCTCTGTCTTTCTTCTATTTATCTTGAACCCAACCTCCTGTGATATTTCATGCATTCTGATAAGCAAGCATTGCAAATAATGTGGTGTTCTGCTAATAAGGACAGCGTCATCAGCATATTCTAAGTCAGCTAATTTCCTACTACCAATCCAGTCCAATCCTTTTCCACCATCCTCAACTGTTCTACGAATTACAAAATCCATGAGGAGGATAAACAACTTAGGTGACAACACATTCCCTTGGAATACTCCGCAGTTCACTGGAAATTCATTTGATAGGACTCCACTGACATTAACTGCACTTGCTATGCTCATGAAAAGACTTTATCAAATTTACATATTCAAGAGGAACTCCATAATAACGAATGACTCTCCACTAAAGTGGCATGTGCACACTATCATAAGGTATTTCATAGTCCTCTCAGAGTTCACAAATGCCATCAAAAGAGGATTTTTATATTCTACACGTTGTACAACATATCTTAAAATGAAAATTTGATCAGTACAACTTCTGCCTTTTATAAATCCTGCTTGTTACTCTCTCGGCTTCTCCTCAATATTTCTCTCTAGTCTCTTTAGAATAAGCATGCTATGTATTTTCATGACAACTGGTGTAAGTGTGATGCCCCTGTAATAATTGCAATTAATAAGGTCACCTTTTTCGTCATTTTCACTCACATTCCTAGCTCCAATTCATAAGATTTTGCCTTTTCACAACATACTCTACAAAATGATCTTGTAAGTATTTAACTGTTCACCTTATTTACAGCCAATATCATCTCAGCAGTTATTCCATTGAATCCAGGGGGTCTCAATCTCTTGAGTTTTTAATGATAGTTTTGACTTCAAACACAATGAATTCATTCATAGGAACAAAGATCTTCCTCGGTTTCAGGTATAGCAATCAAACCATTCCCTTCATATATCTTATTCAATTACCCCAGTAAACTGTTCCATCCAACGTTGCCTTCCTTTCTCTTCTGTTTTTATCACAGATCTCTTTCTCTTTTGGATGGGTATATACTTCCTTCTTTGTCCCGGTAGAGATTTCATTAATCCTTCTATGAACGATTCCTTCGAATCCAGGGGGTCTCAATCTCTTGAGTTTTTAATGATAGTTTTGACTTCAAACACAATGAATTCATTCTTAGGAACATAAAGATCTTCCTCGGCTTCAGGTATAGCAATCAAACCATTCCCTTCATATATCTTATTCAATTACCCCAGTAAACTGTTCCATCCAACGTTGCCTTCCTTTCTCTTCTGTTTTTATCACAGATCTCTCTCTCTCTTTTGGATGGGTATATACTTCCTTCTTTGCCAAGGTAGAGATTTCATTAATCCTTCTATGAACGATTCCTTCGAATCCAGGGGGTCTCAATCTCTTGAGTTTTTAATGATAGTTTTGACTTCAAACACAATGAATTCATTCTTAGGAACATAAAGATCTTCCTCGGCTTCAGGTATAGCAATCAAAACATTCCCTTCATATATCTTATTCAATTACCCCAGTAAACTGTTCCATCCAACGTTGCCTTCCTTTCTCTTCTGTTGTTATCACAGATCTCTCTCTCTTTTGGATGGGTATATACTTCCTCTTCTTTGCCCCGGTAGAGATTTCATTAATCCTTCTATGAACGATTCTTTCACAATAGCCACTCTCTGAATCCATAGCTTTCTCAGCCTCATCTTCTTTCCTGTCTGAATATTCTCTCCAGTCTGTCAGGATGACAAAATACTTCAAATCATTCATTCATTCATTCTCTCCAGTCATTCCTGGCTTTTCTTATGACCTCATGATCAATGCTGGAATACCTAGCATGCAATAACTTGTAATTTTCATTATTTCCTTGAAAAATTTCAACAATAAATTTCAGCCTTTGTCTCCTTTTCATAGTATCCCAAGTATCATTTGATATCCATGGCCTTCTTTTAACTACATCTCCCAATACGTCACTACCAACTGACTGATATATGTTCTTAATATCACCCCATTCTTCATTGTCTGCGCTTCATCTCTCTAAGTTTCTAAGAAATCGTTTCCTACATTGAATTGAAAATGATTATCTGTGCTCATCTTCTGGAAGCTTAGTTGTATCAAACCTATGTATTCCATGTACATTTGTGTTGGTGCTTTTAATTTCAATTTCCGTGTGGCAATGAGGAGCCAGTGATCACAACCAATATCTGCACCTCTATAGCTTCTTGCATTACTTACAGTCTTCCTTCTCTCTTCATTAATGGCTATGTGATCTATTTGATTTTTGTAATTGACACATGGTGAAGTCCATGTATATTTAGGGATGCCCTTGTGCTGGAAAAAGAGTACCTCCAATGACAAGATTGTTTGGTGAACAAAAACATACAAAAAGTGCTTAATTTTCATTTGAAACTTTGCCAGGACCCTCCACATCCATCACATTCTCTATACCTTGATTATTTCTCCCATCTTTAGCATTGAAGTCACTAATCACAATTTTCCTATCTCTCTCTGAGATCTCATTAATTGCACTCTACAGTTCATCATA
>NC_090725.1:258775104-258790104 GCF_036898095.1 Palaemon carinicauda | reverse complement strand
TTCCCCAGCATATACTGAGAGATAGCTTTTAGCAAGCGATTGTTTTAATTATCTCCATCATATCTGAGGAACATTATCCTCTAAATTGATCGATTGGATACCTCCTAGTTGTCAGTATTTTCATTGAATTGGCAAATTTCTTGTATCCTGGCAGTTTCTAATGGCTCTCATTATTTTGCAATGGGCTAACTCCCTTGTCCTAATAAATATAATGTGAACAACTCGGCTAGTGGCAGTCAGCCCTACCAGCTGACTCTAAAATAACTGGTTTATACTGTTCCTTACCCTGAGACTATTCCCTGTTGCATCGACTTAACTGCCAAGTAAGGGAAGGTTAGACCATGAGCCCATGTTGGCTTTATATAGCTGTCACCTTAGGTCAAGTGCTATCTGATTTTGCCACCTTAGGTTGTCTGATTGACAAATTTCGGGGAAAAAGTATTCTATTGGTATGAATCTTTTCTTTCCCTCCATTCTACCACTAGTTTAAATTTTCTATAGAATCCTGAGCTGTTTGGCATGAGCTTCCATTGTAGTGCCGCCTTAGCCGTAGCTAGTAGTAGTTAGACATTTTGAATCGTGTGTAATTATTTACATTATTTACCAAACCAATTGTTTAAATATATTTTGTATATTTTTCATACTTTTAAGATTTTGAAAATTTTTCTGTGACGACAAAGTAATTATTGAAATTTTTCAATCTTTACAGGTTGCTGAAGACTTGGAGTGTTCTACGGTAACATGCACCAGGTGTGTCAGGATGCCTTGTGGTTGTAAAACCTGCCGGAAACATGCAGACTATCATGTTTCCAAGGGATCCTTTGCTATCTGGGAACCATCAAATTGCAGTATATGCAAGGATCTCCTCCACTCTGGCTTCTACGCTACCGACGTTCCTCAGGATGAGAGAGCATGAGGCCAGAAAACCATCAGACTCTGGGTGAGGGGATTTCTGAAAAGCTCTCATTAAAGTATCCCCTATCCTCTTTTACTGGAAATAAAAGATCTCCTATTCCCCATGGCTGATGTGACCGCAGTGTACGGTCATCAGATACTGATAGTTCAACTTCCATCAGTACCTCTAGTTCCTGCATATGAAGTCCAGGACACACTTCAGGATAGGAATCTGGATGCTGACAACATGTCAACAGCCTCTTCCATTACATCGGAAGGAAAAAGGCTATTGCTGACAACGGAAGCCTCGGATGACTCGCTTGACAGTCAGCAGGTAAGTACTATCACCCTGGTCATTTGGAGTTCATGGCTTCCATGAAAGCATCCATTGAAAATATCCAAGCAGAGCATAAGAGGGCTCAAGCATCCTTAGAGGCAAAGATAGAGGCACTTCAACAGGCACCAAAAGCCAAGGCTTCACCAGCCTCGAGTCTGCCAGGCTGTTCAGCAAAGAACTCTTGGCATTACACAGAACATATGGTTCTGAGTGAAGGCTACCATCATATTGATGAAGGCATGGGCTCTCAATTGGTGTCAGACTTAGAGTTTCACCCCTCCATCGAGAATTACCCCTTCTGTTATATGGTTGAATTCTGAAACATCTATTAGGGATGATACAATTCCCAAGGAAATGATTATCTAAGACCATGGTAAGACTCCAACCCTGTTGGTCAAGGAGCTCAAGTCAGCTGAGTTCATTAACACTCAACTTTCTGTTTTCGGCAGGAAGCAAGCTACTTTTGTAGCTCCCAAAGATACTGTCTTTCCCTTCGCCTCAAAAGACTGTTAGGAAAAAAGTAGTGGAAGGTAGAGACTCCTGCCAGTGCTTGAGGAGTGCATGCCTGTTTCTCTTGGTCTCCCATACGACTTCGACAGTTGGAAAGATGTCCAGTAAATCTTCACGGTCGGCAAACTGGACGAAGACATTAGAGGTAAGCAGTTCAATGAAAGACTGCCCAGAATTCCTGATTTCCTACTAAAAGCAGAATTGGAGGCCAAAGAAAGACTGGCTGCTATTTTGTTGCTCTAGACTTATCTTGAAATGCTTATTGAGAATGATACTAAATCTGATCTCTTCCCATTATGGCTAAAACCCTTTTAGCTACCTTCCATCGCAATATGCAAGAGTTCTTTTTAGCCATGAGATCATGCAGGGAGCATGTCCTAGTAGCAGCAACTATTAGGCATGAGCCAGAAAAGTTGATCGACACTAAAATCTGGGGGAAAGATCTTTTTCCCCAAAAGGTGGTAAAAGAAGTCCTGGATAGGGTGACTCACGAAAACAAGAGCCTTATGCAGAAATGGGGAAATTCACCCCTGGTGAAGGACCACAACCCAAAGACAAATCAACCTAGGAGATCCTTTAAAGGCAAGAAATCCTTTCCTGCCTCGACTGCCAGTTACCACTATCCCCCAGACAGTGTACACGGTTCCCCAGCAGTACGTTATGTACTCCCCAGCTTTCCATCCTGTTTACAAACGGGCCACTATCACATTTCGCCCCGTTGGAGCTCAAGGGAGAAGCACGAGTGGATAGTCAAAATTTGAATGAGGTGGCCAGTCTAAGGGCCGAGGAAACAAAGGCAGGTCACATAAAGGAGCTAGTGTTTTAAAATAACAATGCGGAGCTTCTGTTAGGGGAAAGACTCAGCCGCTTCAAGGATCAATGGAAGTTCGATCCTTAGGCACAAAGCATAGCCATTAAATGAATAGGCTGGAAATGGAGACAGAACCCACCACGGTTCAAGGGGTTCTTCCAACCCACAACACCAGTCCTTGAAGAATATATACAGGATCTCCTCCAAAGCGGAATTATCCGTTGTACAAAATCCATGAACTTTCAAAAAACGTTATTTTGTGTCCCAAAGAAAGATTCGTACACCCTTCAAACTATTCTGAACTTGTCCCCTCTAAACAAGTTTACTCAGAATGACAAATTTCAGATGCTAACTATCTTGCAAATACGGACTCTACTACCCCAGGGGGCCTACACCATCTCCATTGATCTTACCGACGCTTTTTGCATCTTCCGATAGGTCGGCACTTCTCCCCCTACCTTGGTTTCAGACTGGCAAGAAAGGCCAATGTATTCGAAGCTATGCCCTTCAAACTACGCATAGCTCCAAGGATTTTCATGAAACTTGTCCAGACCATTGTCCTGCAACTCGGGAACTAAGATCTTCAGGTGATGGTATACCTCGGCAATTGGTTAGTGTGGGTTACAACAAAGTCGGAATGTCTTCTAGAAGCCCTGGAAGTTATGAAGTTTCATCAATCCCTGGGCTTCCAGATCAACCTTGGGAAGTCCAGGTCAACAATTCCAGTAACCCATTATAAGGACTCATAGAGAATGTTTGTTCAATATATGAGCTTGTCTTTGTATTTGTATTGGTATTTACTATTTGCTGAATTAAAGAAAATACTCCTCTCTTGAATTATGATCATTTCTGTTACTGGCAGAATGCAGTGCTGCAGAAAAGAAGAAAATTAGAACAATACGATTAACGTTAGTGAGGCAGCTATTATTTCTAACAAAACATGTTTGAAAGAGGCTCGCCTCTAAAAATTATCTAAAAAGTTTATATTTCACGATATAAAATTAAAACTATGATTTTCCACTGAAGAGAAGAAGGGTAAAATACATTCCTACTTAATATATAGTATGCTACTTTTGCAATCAATGAGAACCATGACACTGGATTGTTTTGACAAGCTCCTCGAATCTGGGTGATTTTGATGATAGACTGCATCTTTGGCCATGCTCTTTTTGCAGTCAGATTCTGTACTTTATCTTTGTCACTGAGGGATTAAAACCCTACTCCCCACAAGAAAATTATAGAAGAAGAAGTGCTTCAAGGGCTTCACCTCCAAAAATCAGCTTTTCTTTGTGTACTTTCACCCAAAATGAGCTCAGTGTTTGTTTTATGAGATTGTAATGAAGTGTTTCATCATTTTGAATCTAAATACGCTACTTTTGTAGCTTTCTGATGCTTGAAATTTCTTCAGGCAGGTATTCGACTTGAATGTCAAAGAGGTTTCTTATCCAACTGCCAACTGGAATGAAATGATCAAACTCAATGATCAACTTGGAGATTTGCTGCACAAGAATGTTTTGAACTTGGTTGAGAGAGAAATCTTCGTCATCCAAAAGTACATTCAGAGAGGGAAATGATGTAGCATTTCTAGTTGAAATTTTATTGATACGCAACTTAAGTTTACCTTTGAATGTTGACAGTTTCTCAAAATCCAACGAATGTCCTATTACGACCTTGCATTGGAATATTCAAGGAATTAATCACAGCAAACATATCTGTCAGACAGGCTACTTGCATTAATCACATTCAATCTGAAAATCTGAGTCAATGGGTGTTTCTTTTCTTTCAGAAAAACTTTAGTCTCAATCTGCAATTAAAGCAATCGCTGGAGCACCTTGCCTCGTGACATCCACCTAACCTTAGAGTGGTGCAACAGATAGATCTGTTCAGAACCAAAATCAGAGCACATTTGAGTGAATAATCTAGAGTTCAGAGCCGTAGCTTTAATGAAACTAGCAACTTAAATTACTTCCTGCATTACATTAAGCAGCTCCTCTGACAATTTTTGGGTAGGAAGATTTTCTTTGTGGAGAAGGCAGTGTTTAATAACCGCACACAGATTTTCTTGCTCAACACAGGCCCTGGGGCCGTGAAATGCACCTATAACTGCTTCCAATAAAGTCTTCTTTCTTGAAGAATTAATTCATCATCATGAAAATAACCTCTTTAGTTGTTAGGGTTTGCAATGGCCGGTGTACGATATATTGCTATTATATGCTGCCGACGGATATCGGGCAACAACCGGTATCATTCAGGTAGACCGTCAATTCTCTTATCTCACAATAAACATCTATGTGGATCCTGATATCTCATTAGAAACTCAAAAGCCCGCAAAAAAAAAAAATAAACTCTTCTTCCATATTTTCTGAACCTTGAAACTATAAGTCATGAGTTGGGCATCATCTCTAACATTGATTGACTCTTCTAGCTGAGGAATGAACTACCCACTCTCTTTTATGACTGAAGTTACCTGGTCTTTTTATGTTGCATGACATACTCAGAATTCGTGTTTTAGCACTATCATATGAGAGAGGAACATGTTCAATATTCTTGAAAAATTAATTTTCAATTACTGTCCTTACCATATCAAGAGCTGCTGGGATGCGGTTTTTTTTTTTTTTTTTTTTCATTACCTTCTCACTTGAGCAGTTGAAATATAGCATGTAGTGTCTTAGTCATCACTCGGTGACTCATCCACACCAACTCGCAATTCCTCCATCCCCGTCATTCAATGGCCATTAAATCTACAATGCAAGCATCTATCTTAGGAATATTTCCGACATCAGTTAAATGTTCTAGGTGCCTATAATGTTTATCATTATTATTATTATTACTAGCCAAGCTACAACCCTAGTTGGAAGAGCAAGATGCTATAAGCCCAAGGGCTCCAATAGGGAAAAATAGCCCAGTGAGGAAAGGAAATAAGGAAATAAATAAATGATGAGAATAAATTAACAATATATCATTCTAAAAACAGTAACAGCGTCAAAACAGATATGTCCTATATAAACTATCAACAATGTCAAAAACAGATATGTCATATATAAAAAATAAAAAGACTCATGTCAGCCTGGTCAACATAAAAATATTTGCTCCTACTTTGAACTTTTGAAGTTCTACTGATTCAACTACCCAATTAGGAAGATCATTCCACAACTTGGTAACAGCTGGAATAAAACTTCTAGAATACTGTGTAGTATTGAGCCTCATGATGGAGAAGGCCTGGCTATTAGAATTAACTGCCTGCCTAGTATTACGAACAGGATATGATTGTAAATGGATATCTGAATGTAAAGGATGGTCAGAGTTATGAAAAATCTTATGCAACATGCATAATGAACTAATTGAACGATGGTGCCAAAGATTAATATCTAGATCAGGAATAAGAAATTTAATAGACCGTAAGTTTCTGTCCAACAAATTAAGATGAGAATCAGCAGCTGAACACCAGACAGGAGAACTATACTCAAAACAAGGTAGAATGAAGGAATTAAAACACTTCTTCAGAATAGATTGATCATCGAAAATCATAAAAGACTTTCTCAATAAGCAAATTTTTTGTGCAATTGAAGAAGACACAGACCTAATGTGTTTCTCAAAAGTAAATTTGCTGTCGAGAATCACACCTAAAATTTGAAAAGTGTCATACAAATTTAAAGAAACATTATCAATACTGAGATCTGGATGTTGAGGAGCCACCGTCCCTGACCTACTTACAATCATACTTTGAGTTTTGTTAGGATTCAACTTCATACCCCATAATTTGCACCATGCACTAATTTTAGCTAAATCTCTATTAAGGGATTCACCAACCCCAGATCTACATTCAGGGGATGGAATTGATGCAAAGAGAGTAGCATCATCTGCATATGCAACAAGCTTGTTTTCTAGGCCAAAACACATGTCATGTGTATATAGTATGAAAAGTAATGGGCCAAGAACACTACCCTGTGGAACACCAGATATCACATTCCTATACTCACTATGGTGCCCATCAACAACAACTCTTTGAGATCTATTACTTAAAAAATCAATAATAATGCTAAGAAACGACCCACCCACTCCCAACTGTTTCAGTTTAAAAACAAGGGTCTCATGATTAACACGGTCAAAGGCAGCACTAAATCAAGGCCAATCATACAAAATTCCTGACCAAAATCAAGGGATTTCTGTACAGCATTGGAAATTGTAAGAAGGGCATCATATGCTCCAAGGCCTTTACAAAAACCATATTGCAAACTAGGGAGTAGATGATTACCTTGAGCAAACCTATTAAGACGTTTTGTCAGAAGACTTTCAAAAACTTTAGATATGGGAGTTATGGAAATTGGGCGGTAATCAGTGGGACTTGAGCTACCACAAACACATTTACATAGAGGAGTAACATTACCAATTCTCCAACAAGAGCTAAAAGCTCCTCTTCTTGCTAACTTGCACAAAATAACAGATAACTTTGGAGCTAAGAAATCTGCCGTCTTTATAAAAGACAAAGGAAAAATACCATTTGGGTCTATACCTCAATAAGCATTAAGCTCCATCAACAGAGCTTTAATCTCACGAGATCGGAAAGCTAAACTAGTTAGTTTAGCCTCAGGAAAACAGGAATGAGGAAGTTCAAGTTTTTCATTACTCTGTTTACTGTCAAAAACATCAGCCAAAAGGGTTGCCTTTTCCTTTGGACAGTGAGTGACTGAACCATCTGGTTTAAGTAAAGGAGGACCTGATGCATTTACACCAAAGAGTGCAGATTTAAGGGTAAACCACCATTTATGTTCCTGAGTTGTACCAGAAAGGGTTTCTTTTATGGTTAAATTGTACTCCTTTTCAGTTGAGGCATAAACTCTCTGAGCAAAAGCTCGAAGCTGAGTATAGTTGTTCCAGGTCAAATCTGATCTGTTACCCTTTCAAAGGTGATAGGCCTCCTGCTTCTCCAAATAAGCACGTCTAAAATCATCATTGAACCACGGTTTGTCCTTCTCTCGGTACCTTAGCACACGAGAAGGGATACGCCTATCAATTATGTTGACTAGATTCTCATTCAAAGGGACAACAGGATCTACACTACTATATAATTGCAACCAATTCAAGCACAAAAGATCATGCAAAATCCCATTCCAGTCTGCTTGGGATTTCATATAAATTTTACAAGAGTATGATATATCAGGGACAGGCTGCTCAGTCTTCACTACTAATGAAATCAAGGCATGATCAGATGTCCCAACTGGAGAACCAACCTTACTAGTTATAACGCCAGGGGAGTCAGTATACGAGGTCCAAGCAATTACGAGACCTGTGAGTAGCTTCATTTATGATTTGCTCACAGCCTGATTCAGAGGCAAAGTCTAAAGCTCTTAAGCCATGGCGATCGGTAGGAGAGATAGAACTTATCCACTCCCTATGGTGAGCATTTAAATCACCAACAAAGACAAAAGAAGCCTTTCTATCATCTTCTTGTATCTTAGCCATAATGGTAAGACAATCGAAGATGATATCAATGAATTATGTATTCTTCAAACAATATTTTCACAAATAGTTATACTTATAACATGCGTATTGGGAATATGATAAGGCAAACTTATAACCGTTGTGGACACATTAAAATAGTTTGACAACCCAACTTTGAGTCACGGTCATGGGGTTCAGAACCACTGATTATAGATATTTGCAGAGTTCCAAGAAGGGACCTCAAATTGCTACATCATCTATTGTTGACCTTTTCACAGTGAGAGGTACGAGGGTTAAAAGGTACTCGCCTTCAGCATCTTTTTAAGGACATCCTCACATATAGGCAAGGGTTTCACACTGGATCTGTATACTCAATCTAGTATTATGTTTATGGTTTCCTTTCCTCAACAACATTTGTGAATAGGCTCTCAATACCTAGAGAGGAAATGTCTTGTTCGGGTCCTTTTCTTATAATAAGTCATTGAGTGGGCACCATGTATGTAGGGAATAAGTACCTTTGCTATCTTTGTGGAAGGTGAATTGATCCGAGAGAGTATATGTATCAGGGGGTTTACCTGTCTTATGCATCTCCATAGTACCATAGCAGTAATCCAACCCATCGTCACCTATCATTTTTCGGATATTTGATGGTGTCCAGTTGATTGCTGGCAATGATTACATGCTTGGACATATCCTTAATTCCTCCGGTTGGATCCTTCTTCACTATTTTAACTTTAAATAAATGTATAATTTCTTTAATCTCTAATATCAAAAATTTTAAGTAATTTTTATTTTTCCTAACATACTTACCGAGAACTACTTTCTATAGGAGTCACTGGTGATCTCCTCTCCATCGACCAGAGTTTTGAGTATGTTACCCCCCCCCCCACTCCGCGCTCTAAGTAGCCTTACCCCCGGCATCAAGGAATGTGCCCCGAGGGTAGGATCAAGGTAGGTCGCTTGCTTGGCTGGGTCACCTTCCTCATTAAGTTCTATTGAATTAGCACAATGCTAGCAAGGGAAGAGAGGCACTCGGGGAAGGAAGGGAGGGCCATTACCCGAAAGTAGTTCTCGGTAAGTATGTTAGGAAAAATAAAAATTACTTAAAATTTTTGATTTGTTCCAACACGAATACTTGCCTCGAACTACTTTCTATAGGAGACTTACACTTTAGGAGGAGGGAGTGCTATTCTGACCCCCTGACCCGGCCGTGGAGGCCAAGAGGCCTATGGATAACGGGACCTACTAGAGAGCGGAAGCGAGGGTAACTACCCAAAAATTCACATTAGTGTCTAAGTACTCACCCTTTGAAAAACTTCTTTTGACGTTCCTTCTCGAAGCGTAGCCGTGAAGAATGTGTTATTTTCTGGGAACAGACGGTACTCCCCGAAGAGGCAAGTAAGCAACTGGGTAGGAGGTAGGAAACCGCACTTGTGCCTACCGGTCGCTAGTCTTGAATGCGCCTGGGGTTTTACCGTTACACCGCTTGGAGAGCGGAGATGACTGTTCCAATGGAGAACCTGTCCAAGGATTTTCTTGAGTAGTCCTTGAGGTAGTGGGCAGTAAAGGTTGACTGGTTCGACCAAGTACCTGCTCGCAGGATCTGCCCTACTGCCATGTTTTTCTCAAAGGCTAAAGGAGGTGCTCAGGCCCCTGATGTCATGAGGCCGGGGAGTGCCTGGCACTGCCATGCCATCCTCCTTGTAGGTTCTGGCGATAACCTGTCTCAACCAGAAGGAGATGGTATTTTTGGAAACTTGTTTCTTATTAATACCTGTGGAAACGAAGAGGCTCTTGATGCCTGGTCAGAGATGCGCTGTCCTTTCCAGGTATTTCCTAATTGTTCGCACTGGGCACAATTTTAAGTCTTCTGCATTGCCTGTCGTAGGGATGGCAGGAATTGAGAAACCCTCAAACATCGGGTCCCAGACTGCTGGGTTCTGAGTCTTGGCCACAAAAGAAGGCACGAACTTGAAGGATACTTCTTTCCACCCCTTTGAATGAGAGACGTCGTATGACAGTCCATGGATCTCTCCCACTCTCTTAGCGGACGCCAAGGCCAGCAAGAAGACGGCCTTGAGGGTGAGATCTTTGTCTACGATATCCTTCAAGGGTTCAAAGGGGGGACGACACAGCATCTTCAGGACCTTGGCTAAGTCCCACTGGGGCACCCTCCTCGCCTGAGGGGGGCAAGACTGCTCGAAGCTTTTGACAAGCATCGCTATGTGTCTCGAGGCCCCCAGGTCGATGCCCTTCAGGAGGAAGACTTGGCCTAAGGCTGGAATTGACATTCCTACTTTGTCCCTAAGAAACACCAGAAAATCTGCTATGTCTGGGACAGAGGCCTTAAGAGGTCTAATGTGCCTCTCAGAGCACCACTTCGTGAAGGAGGCCCATTTTGCCTGGTATACCGCGGCTGACGACTTTCTCAGGTATAGAGACATTCTCTTAGCCGTGGAGGGAGAATAACCTTCCTTCTTCAGGAGCCGCTGGATAGTCTCCAGGCGTGAAGACGAAGGGAGAGTGGGTTGTCGTGGAGCTTGAGAAAGTGAGGCTGGTGCAGAAGGTCTGACCTGGCGGGTAGAGGCCAAGGCGGTTGACTCGTTAGGTCTTTTAGGTCTGCGAACCACTCTCTCTCCGGCCACCAGGGCGCTACCAAAGTCATCTTTAGGTTTCGGGCGGTCCTTACTCTGTTGAGTACCTGTCTTATCAACGTGAAAGGGGGAAAAGCGTACACATCCAAATTGTCCCACTTGTGCTGAAAGGCGTCTTCTAAGGCTGCTTTCGGGTCTGGTACAGGGGAGCAATAGACTGGGAGTTGGGCGTTGAGTTTTGTTGCAAAGAGGTCCATCACCGGGGAACCCCAACACTGAATGATGAGCCTGGCTACTTCTGGGAGAAGGGACCATTCTGTCCCTACTATCTGGCCAATCTGCTGAGGCCGTCGGCCAGAACGTTTTTCTTCCCGGGAATGAACCTTGCTAACAACACCACGTGATTTTCCTCTGCCCATTTCAGAATCTCTATGGTGAGATCGCACAACTCCCTCGATTTCAAGCCTTCCTGCTTCTTTATGTATGCTACTACCGTGGCGTTGTCGCACATCAACGCCACGGTGTTTCCCTTTAGCAAACTTGCAAAGTGTAAGCACGCCTTCTGGACTGCTTTCAACTCCAGGATATTGATGTGGAGTTGCTTTTCCCCTTCCAACCAGGTACCTCGTGCCGTTCCGTCGAGGAGATGGGCTCCCCATCCTTGGTTGGAGGCGTCTGTGAACAGAAGTAATTGTGGAGGGCTGGTCCCGAAGGGCATCCCCTTGAGGGAGTTCGACTGGCAGTGCCACCATTCCAGGGAGGGTCTCATGTCTGGAAGGACTGGAATTAGCACTTGTTGTGAGTCCGTCTGGCACCAGAGGTTCTTGAGATTCCATTGGATGGATCTGAGCTTTATCCTCCCTTGGGGAACTAGTTTCTCCAATGAGACCAGGTGGCCTATCAGCCTCTGCCAGTCTTTCGCTCTCCTGGGTTGTTCTGACAGGAACGGCTGAATGATGTGCCTGAGGTTCCTTATCCTGTCCTCCGAAGGGAAAACTTTTCCCTGAATGGTGTCCAATGTCATCCCCAAGTAGTTCATTCTGGTGGACGGGGATAGATTTGACTTCTTCGGGTTGATTACAATCCCCAGATCTCTGCAAAACTGGAGGAGACTTCTCCCTTGTTCCTCCAAGAGGGCCTTTGAGGCGGAAAGGAGCAACCAGTCGTCCAGGTATCTGATAAGGCGGATGCCTCGTTCGTGAGCCCACACTGAGACAGTTGTGGAGACTCTCGTGAACACCTGGTGCGCTGTTGACAGATCGAAGCAAAGAGTCCTGAATTGCAGGATCTGGGAACCCCATTTCACTCGGAGGAACTTCCGACTTGAGGGGTGGATCGGAATTTGGAAGTATGCGTCCTTGAGGTCGACGGTCATCATAAAATCTTTCTCCCTCAAGGACAGCAGGACTGACTTTGGAGTGTCCAACTTGAAGTCCGTCTTCTTGACGAACTTGTTGAGAGCTGACAGATCTATAACCGGTCTCCACCCCCCCCCCCCCCCCCCCCGTCGCTTTCTCCACCAGGAACAGGCGACTGTAGAAACCTGGCCCTGGGAGGGGAACTTCTTCCATGGCGCCCTTTTCTAACATGGAGGATACCTCCTCTTGAAGGGCGGTCCTCTTTAACGGATCTTTGGGAGCTAGCCATTCCATCCGGTTGGCCGGAATAAGAGGGGGTGGATTCGTCAGGAACGGGAGTCTGTAGCCCTCCTTTAGGACGGACACTGTCCAAGGCTCTGCCCCTTGAGCCTTCCATGCTTGCCAATGTTGTCTTAGGCATCCCCCAACCCGAGGCTTGGGCGGGGATAGGGGGCCTCCCACTCTACCTTCTTCTAGAGGGGCGGCCTGATCTGCCTCTCCTAGAAGCGGAGTAACCCGACCTGAAGGAGCTTGAGGGCGCTGCAGCTCCCCTGCGGGAGGGTTGCGGCGTTGAGGACCAGGAGGAAGAGGGGGCCTCTCTGCTCGTAGCGCTGGAAGAGGCTTGGGGTGTCGCGGCGCTATCCGAGACGGACCTCTTGTAGGGCGGTCTCCTAGAAGTTGCCGGTCTGGTGACGTTGGCCTCCTTCTTTTTCGAGACCTTTTCCATTATGGTCTCTAGCTCTTTCAGAGGAAACAGAGACTCTCCTCACAGGGGCAGGCTGCGAATGGCTCGCGCCTCCCTGTCTGGTACCTTCCGAGACACTTTCGTTAGAACAGTGTCTCGCTTACGGAGAACCCAGTTGGCTGTAAGGGCGAGAGACTGATAGGTCAGGAACTTGAGGGTTTTACCCCTGGAGGTAATGAGGTCCCTCATTAGGCCTTGCTGAACACCCACCAACGTGGAAGCCCACCAGTCCAGCCAAGAGGAGACGTTAACTAAGTATCGCGACATTTCCTCCATCATGGAGGCCTCTGCTGGTGAGAAACAGACTGGGGCCGAAGAGGCTCTGTCGTCTGAGACGCCTTGACTCAGAATGTCCACGGCTGTCTCCACTTTACAAGGACCTGGGCGACGTCCTTCGGGCACATAGACCTTCCCTTGGGTTTTGAGGCCCTGGAGCAATTTCGAGGCACTCTGGGTCTTGGGAGCCTCGGCATTGCTGGCCACTTCTTTGTCAATGTACTCTTGCCCTAGAACTAGATCTCGGGCCAGAGGGAGTGCTAGGGATGACTTAGGTTGGGAGGGAGTTTGCATGATTCTCAGCAGGCTTGACCTCCAGGAATCTCCATCCGTAGCTGCAGGTTCTGCTATTTCGTGGTGCCTTCTGATCAGGCTAACCACTCTCCTGTAGGCGGAGTCCTCTGTCGGGGAGCCCTCCCCTCCGTCAGCCGAGGTCTCGGTCTGGGGCGGGGGAGCCGGTTTACCGGGCACGCCGACTGGACGCCTAGCCCTTGGGGCCAGGGGCGCCATCCTGCCGAGGTACTGGACCTCATCTGCGGGTAAGACCGCACCAGGGGCTCGGGATAGTGCAGGCACCGCTGGTTCAGCGGGGACTCTCATACGCCCGAAAGCTCTAGGTGCTGAGGGCGCGGTTCCCGTGGGCTGACCTGACAGCGGGAACCGTTCCTTCCGACCCGAAGGCCGCACCAGCTGGGCTGGTTCGGCCAGGCTGCCTGGCAAGAAGCGCGTTTCCCCCCGCTGGGCGGGGTGAACCGGAGGCCTCGAGGACTTATGCTTTCTCGAGAGGTCTTTCCTGCGAGCCAGGTCGCGAGGGTCAAGGCTGTGCTTGGAGGACGGCAGCCTTGGGGACCGCTCACTGGACTGGCGGTCTGGGGAACGAAGCACCTTCGATTCCCGCGAAGATACGTAGATCCAGGCGCCACCGGGAGATACACTTCTCCTATACTTACGGCTCGGGGAGCGGGAGCGCTTTCTGCTATACCGAGAGCGCGACCTCGAGCGGGAACGCTCGCTCCTTGACCGCTCCCTCCGACGGCGGTGTTTCACCCTGACCTCCTCCTCTGACGAGGAATATACGTCCGATGAACCAGACGACACTGTGTTCACCGCGTGTCGGCTGGTAGCGGGGACTGCGGGGGACTTCTTCGGGTGTTGAATGCCAGAGGTTGAGGGTTGGAGGAAGTCATCGGGGACTTCCGTGGGGAGGTTTGGGAACGACTCAAACCGTTCCATGCCCAGGAGCCAGGGATCCAGGGTCACATCCATCCTCAGGGGTGACCTACCCGGCGTCTTCGGGAGCCTCCAACCGAAGGCATCGTTACCTGAAGGTCGAACTTTCCTCTGGTTGTCTCCCCCTAAAGAGGAACCAGAAGCACAGGCCCACGAGGGCGGCGGTGACACTGAGACCGCGTTACTACCCCACAAGGGGTCATCGGAGGAAGCGTGCCCCCCGAGCACAAGGGCCGACTCTCCGGACGCACTACTGGGTCCTTCATTAGCCCTAGAGGGGCCCGCCATTGGCACTGCACTAACACTGGGCTCCTGGGAAAGGACACCTTGTTCATCCACAACACTAGACTTACCTCGTCCCCTACTCTGTGTAGGGGATGGCGAAACCGAGGCCCTGTCGGACCGCTCACTGGGTGACAGTATCGGCGAGGAAACACTAATTTTCCTGGAGGAACGTTTCACTGATTTCCTCTTTTTGGTACCGTAGCGTACCCACTGTATATCGCTCCAGTCTACACACTCGGGGCACGTGTCTGCTGACGAGCAAACTTTTCCCCTACAGGAGGAACAAAGGGAGTGAGGATCCACTTCGGGCTTGGAGAGGAACGCTCCACACGATTTCCCGGCTCTAGGCCCAGGACAACGGCAAATTTGCTCCATAATGCACACAAAGCACGACACAAGCACTAAGGGAATCAATTAAAACACTGGGTAAGCATACGGTTGAAAGGTGAACGCACAGGAACACTTGGGAAAAGAACACTGGAAAACGCAAGTTGCCACGCTGGGAACACGTGGGACAC
>NC_090725.1:258710104-258770104 GCF_036898095.1 Palaemon carinicauda | reverse complement strand
TTATTAAAGATTACTGGGACTTCTGGTCATAATTTCGTTTCGTTTATAATAACTACCTGCCCTCTGGTACGATGACCACTTTATTCTGGTGTCGGACGAGAGGTATAATACAAAGGAAAAAATAATCTGATGTGATGACCTATAGCAATTAAAAAAAAAAAAAAAATAGTAGAGAACTCGCGCTATAGAAATTACCAAATGGCAGAACAAAAATTAATAAACAAAACATAGACAGTGTCATGAAAAAAAAAATTACTTAGTACATTTACAAAACCTAGTAAATGGCAAAAGACAGGCACAATTCGGGCCTGATCCAGACATGTGCCCTAAACGCTATAATCGTTTCCAGGAATAAACAAAGAAGAAACGATGTTTTAGGGAACACAGGGTTGTTAATTGCTGGAGTCAGCGATGAAATGGATTTACATATTGAAGTGTTCTTGCACATGGTGAACAACGATACTAGAAGATAGGTAGCTCCATGAAGAGCGGCTCAACATGCAGAGATTAATAGAACTGGCAACTTAATGGCATTTTCTTCCATATGGTACTCACCCCATACCATTAAAAGAGAGGAAGAATAATATACCTTGAGGTAGAAGGAAGACGCACTTGATAAATTTGTATTAATTTTTACCTTTGTAATACATAGCGATCATCAAAACACGTTTTGTTATCGTAAACTACATTTCATTGGCATTTTTGCACCTAACTGTTTGTCACCTTGCAAAAGAAAGCATGCTAGCACCATCTGTAATCATGTGATTATAATATGAATAACAAAGAAATTAATTAAGAAAATGATATAGCACTTTACACAGAAAAAGCAGTTGCATCTGCTCATATATTGGAACGGAGTCCGAGTATGTATACATATCTGAACATGTAGAAGAACTATGCTAAGCTCTCGGCTTTCCGTTTTTAAGGCAATCGTCCCTGCAATTATGAAAGCGGGACATAAAGTAACCAATAGAACACTGGATATTTCAAGGCCGTATCTAACTGATTTTTTCATAAAACCTTATCAATGCATCGGCTATGGATATTATTTTGGAAATAGAGAGTTGAAGCCCAGCCTAATTATCAAAAATATGCGGTGATGTATAATGAGGATGAGGACCCGTACAGTGACAGTCCCTGTATGGGTCCTGATGAGGATTCAAAATGCATTTATCAAAGTAAATCAAAGACATACAACCCTCTTGTGATTTCGCCTTTAACAAAAGCGTTATCAGGCTCATCACTTTTGACAGGGAAAAAGTGGTGCTCCGGCAGATAATTATTTTCTGTGCCTCGATGCGTCCAAACTATAACAGATGTGAACTTCTGCCTAGTTAAATCGAGGAAACGTTTTCATGTAAAAAAAAAAAAAAAAAAAAAAAAAAAAAAAAAAAAAAATTATACCTTTGCTATGCTTAAAACTTAAAAAGTCAGTAAAACATGAAAGCTATGTGAAAGTATTTAGATGTTTTAAAATATTCATAGAAAATATAAGAATTATGTTAGAGAGCTTCATTTAATATAGGAATTGTTAGAAAAGCTGATATGTTATGCTGTAGCATTGGTTTTTATATAAATTTGATTGATTACAAAATGCAAAATTTGCATGGTGCGAAATGACGTCATGTGTCAACATACTCAAGTTGTCGTTTCTTAACATAACTAACGAAGGAATAAAGATAGAAAGAAACTGAATATTGCGCTATACTGCTGAATAAATGTCCTATAAACCCTAAAATATAAAGATGGCCATTAAAACTTTATCTATAAGTATCTAACTTTGAGATAATTATTTTTATAAAAATATACCATATCTTTACATTTTAGCAAGTGAATACAAAAAATAATTTTACTCCTCCAAAGGTAAATGAAATACAATTGCCATTATTTGCATATGTACACTACCCCATAGAGACAATAATCCATGCTTGCATAAAATCCTTGTGTAACATACATTGTCTGCCATTTTCCGTAATAAATTAACGCTAGGAAAGGTATAGAGACTGCAATGAAAAGCTGCATAAATGTCTTATATAATCCATGAATAAAATAGATAAAATTTGACAGAAAAGTTGTAAAGTCAGACAATAAATTTTCCTTTTTATGTAAGAAAATTTTAGTTTCTTATATAGAGATGCTCATCTTTCTACATTTTTCAATAATGTGCAAAAGAATCCAGATTGCAAGGGAAATCTGACTAAATATATTATATAATCCACAAATACTATAAAACGGTCTTGTCAAAAATTTTTGAGTAATTGTAGTACAAAGCCGGACAATTTTTTTTCTTTTTATGTAACAAAATTCATGATATTTTTTTTCTTATAGACATATTCACTATTTTGTATTTTTCTGTACACCGTGTAAGAACACAAGGAATACGCTGTCAAATGGTATATGGAGCATGATAATTGTAATTATTCGCACATACACAGCTCCACGAAGAAAAAAAAAATTTATCCATGCAAAAAATTAGCATTCATGCTAAAATATGTAAATTAAATATCAAAAGGAATATTTGTATCATTATAGGTCGTATCAAAATCCCACGACTTGCCTATTCTCGAGTCGATGATGAATAAATGACTTGTTCCCACATTAAACACCCAAGTGTCCTCCATTCAATTACATTTGTCATAGCCTTCGTTGTTTTTTTTTTTCTTTTTTTTTTCTTTTTTTTTGTTGAAAGGTTCGTTCCACTGTATAACTGTTTTAGTATACATATCTTTTCTTTTAATTTCTTTAGCTTTGGCTAATTTTTACTGCTTGATATGAATTTGCATAAGTTTTACTGTTGCTTAATGCTATGTATATGCTTCCCATTTGAAGCCCCGGGAAATATGATATGGATGATCACGAAACGTTTGGAAAAATAAACGGATTTTCACCAATTGATTTCCATATCCACCATATGAAATATATATATATATATATATATATATATATATATATATATATATATATATATATATATATATATATATATACAAAAATTTAAGATAATCTTTTAAATGCATAAATGATTTTTCAAATATATATATACATATATATGTATATATCTATCTATATATATATAATTTATATATATATATATATATATATATATATATATATATATATATATATATATATATATATATATATATATATATATATATATATATACATGTGTGTGTGTATTTGAAAAATTATCTCAACTTTTCATATTTATATTTCAAAGCATCCAAAGTTTTCATTTATTAATTTTGTCGAACGTTTTCCGAATTTCCATATAATTTTGTATCAAATGTTCACAACTTAATAATGGAGTGTAGTTCCAAAACTCAATGTAGTCCTGAAGAAGGGTCTCGAAGTGATCCGAAACACATTTCGACACCAAACAATAAATGGAGAGAAGTATATATATATATATATATATATATATATATATATATATATATATATATATATATATATATATATTTCTGCTGCTATCCTGAAAACTATCTGCATGACGATCTGTCCGAGAAAAAGCTGGCTTCGATTTTTGGACTCCGCTGAGACGTTGTCTATTCATTATAAACGTCGAGTAACATGCCCAAGTAATGCATTTAGAAGTGGCCATGCATGAATAACCTGGATGGAAGCGGAGAGGATGCTTCACCAAGGAGAGAATGATGGAGCCAAGAGAATTCAAGCTGCTGTGGAGAATGGTGCGTTTCCAGATGAACTGTACTCGGGGATCAACGTAGTTTTTGAATATGGAACTTCTGAGGAATCGGGTAAGCTTGACGTCCTAAGCTGCGATGCACAAATGAGGCCAGTTTTGAAAGCTCTGCATCAGCACCCTGCAACCTTGGAAGCTTGAGCTGCATCGGAGAAAGAGGAAAAATAGCATGGATAGGAGTTCAGAAACTGTTTCATGCAAAGAAAATAAAGGAGCGTCGAGACCACAATTTGTCATAAGGAAAGGCGCCGCTACAAAATGGAATCGAGTTCGAAATCAATGCAGATCCCATACCAAATTTCTGCGGGAGCGTGTAAGCTTCACAATTTAGTCTGCTTTGAACAAGAGATGGAGTTCCTGAAGAACCGACGTCGGTCCGGATGCAAAGGATGGAATCTGGAGCTTCATGAAATTCCGTGAAGCCTTTTGAAAAATCATTGATGTAATAAAAAAATTCTCAAATTTTCGTTTTTATATTTCAAAGTATCTAAAGCTTTCATTTATCAATTTTGTCGAATGTTTTCCGAATTTCCAAATATATTTTTTATCAAATTTTGACCACCATAACCTTTACATTAAAGTGTAGTTCCAAAAACACAATGCAGTCCTAAAGAAGGGTCGCGAAGTGATCTGAAACATGTGTCGACACCAAACAATAAATGAAAAAAAGTAACTGTATTTCTGCTGTCATCCTGAAAACTATCTGCAGGATGATCTCTCCGCGGTGTCTTTGAATTCCGGACGCCGCTGAGACGTTTTCTATCCATTATATATATATATACATACATATATATATATATATATATATATATATATATATATATACATTTTAGGCGGTATATCTTAGCAATCCATGTTTGCCAACCGTTATAAAAGCGGATGAGCAACCTGGTGGTGTAACAAGAACTTTGGGTGTGGAGGAAATGCCCCTTTAAATCTCGATGAAGTCAATGGCGGAAGGTGATAGAAAACTCTCCGGCTTCTACTCCTGATGCCTGTCAGATGATCTTATTGGAATTAATATGGACTAGCAGGGGTCAATTGCCTTAATTAGATAGGTACTGTGCATCACAAGGAACTGGCTATCCTTTGATGAATCTAGCCAATGAATCCTCAATGGATTTATTCAGTCTATAGAAAGAGAAAATGTCCGAATGGTCCCCAGTCCCTCGCGTAGCTGGTTGCTATGAATCTCCAGTTTATAAATACTAATGAAAAATTGATAATGGGTCATTGGAATATTTGAACCATTAATTAAATTGGGAAGTTATAGTAAATGAAAAAGGAATTTATGAAATATAGCCTGAATATCTTGGCCTTAAGTGAAACACGTTGTAAGGAGATTGGTAAGGAAACCTTAGACCAAGGCATATATATATATATATATATATATATATATATATATATATATATATATATATATATTCAGGAAGGAAATATGAGAGCTGGAAGAGAAAGGGTAGGAGTGATGATGACATCAGGGTAGAAAAGGCATTAACTGAGTGGAGAGCTGTTGTTATCCACCAACAAATGATGCCCCTGAAGAAAGGAAAGATGAATACTATCAAGAACTGCAGAGTTTCATAGATGATATCCCAGAGAGAGATATGAAAATGGTAATTGGTGACCTCAATGTTAAAGTTGGAAGAAATAATCAAAGTATAGAGAGTGTGATGGGTGTTGAGGGTCTTTGCGAAGTTGCAAATGAAAATGGAGCACATTTCATAAGTTTCTGTTCAACAAACAATCTTGTGATCATTAGTCTTGAGGTGAATCACAGTTGTAATACATCTTGAGGATTCATATAACAGGTATTTTACAAATATAATCTAATATACCTACTCTCAGTTTCTTTTTTTTCCTAAAACGCCCGAAAATTTTCAGAAAAAAAATTCCAAAAGCACTCAATAACTCTTCTACCCCAATTGGGGTAAAGAAACTCAACTTGGGGTAAGAATGAATCGGAATGACCACCAGGCTCTCCCTATGTATTGCCCTGCACCCCCTAGTGGGGAGAGTGATTTTTTTGCACCAATAGGATGCTCATGCTTGGGGCAAAAACAAATCAAAATTACTGTTTTTCTCTCACCCAATGCCAGATTTTTGTTTCCCCATACCTTGGTATTATTTACACCAAACTTAATTTTTTTATTCCCCTAATCATATTTTATTCCATACACAGGCTTTATAAACGTGTAAAAGTTATCTAATATCAAGTAAAGAATATGACTGAGGTTAGCAACTATCCTGTCCATGTACTGATATACTTGGTTCTTATTGAAACCTGTTCAAAATTTTCTTTTGTTTTCTATGGTTCCTGTGAGTTTTTGATTAATTAAATGGAACGACTTGAAATATTTGATCTTCCTGAGAGTATTTGGAACCTCGATGAAACTGCCTTCCCTCTTGATCCGTCAAAAACAAAAATGAGTGGCACTAAAGGGAACAAGACTGTATGAGTAACTGGCGGATCAAGTGAAAACAACTGTTTTAGCAAAATGTTGCGCTGATGGACAAGCACTGGATCCTTTAAATGTGTTCATGGGTAAAATATATGCAGTCCTCATGGGTTGGAGCTGCAGCATTACCAGAAACTCGTTATGGTGTATCAGACTCCGCATGGATGACTTGTATAAGTTGTGAAGACTTCTTAAAAAGTTTCGTGGAAAAACCAAGAAACCCGCCCTCGTGTCCTGATTTTGGATGGTCATCTGAGCCATACATCGCTACAAACAATAAAAATACCAAAACAAGAAAATATCAGTATCATTAAACTGCCTGCACATTGTACAGATTTATTACAGTCACTGAATGTTGCTGCTTTGTCCCCATTAAAATCTTTATATTACTCAGCAATGATGCAGAACGTGCATTAGACCAGAGCACGAGCACCGTTGCAAAAACGAGGATTTGTGAATATGTTGTGCAGTGTTTGGAAGCAGGGACTTCCGACTGAACATGCAAAGGCATGTTTTAATGTTAATGGAATATATCCTTTGAATTAAGAAAAGTATAATAAAGGTTGCTTATGTTTCATAACACTTAAAACTTTCAAAGCATGATTTGACAAGGGGTTTCCAAAGGATAACAGAAATGAACCTATGTTATTTGATGCTGCAAAAGATAGGGAAGGTGGCAGCAGCTACTCGCAATTGATGGCATCATCAGTAAATAAGGAAGATGCTTCACAAACTTCTACTTTCATTAACCAAGAGGCAGCACCTATACTAGTCCAGGGGCAAAAGTAGAAAATGCCTTCCTAATAGGCCATCAGCAATTCAAAAGAGATCACCAGGCTGCAGATGTTCAAGAAGTTCTTAAAGAAGTTAAGTAGGATATTTAACAGCGAAGATCCCTCTATGCTAAACATTTAACCAAAAATGATCTTGTCAGTGAAATTCAAGCAAGATCTCCACCAGAAATGGATTACAACATTCTCTTCATAGCAAAGGAAAATAAAACTCCACTGGAAAAAGTCTAGCAATCCAGAGAGCCCAGCAGAACTCATCCTCTCCCAAGAAGAAAATAGATATTGACAGCCAGATCTTAACATAGAAAGCATGCTATAAAGAGCTTGCAAATCATCAGATCCAGAAAAATAGAACAACTAACATCAAGTCAAACAAGAGAAAGGAAAGGGAACCTGAAACACTCCGACAAACTAATAGAAGAAATTGCATTGGAAATCAATTCTGCTCATGCCGTTAGTTTCACCGAAGACAGAGAGGAAAATTTCATGGAATATGAAAATAAAGAGGTACCAGCTCCAACTGAAACAGTGATTCCTGCAATTTAAGAGGATTATGTAGGCAACTACTACACAGCATACTACAGCGAACCACGCATGATCTATTTTTTGGGAAAACACTTGAAATCTTTGCAAATGATGATAGCCCTTTAACAAAAGCAGAAACTGATTTTGTACAAGAAAAGAACATTTCTAGTAACCTAAAGGAATCGACCTGGATTGAGTGGAACAAGGATATGATGGATATAAGCACTGTTGATACAACATCTATAGGTCTGAAGACCCCGCGATAACGAAGGGTCTTCTTAGATTTCCTAATGACATGGTATAAGCTCGATTAAAGAAGGTAGAGGATTTGAAATTGGATTTATAGTATGAGTATTCATAGTGAGGAAATGTACTTTCTTAAAAAAATATTCTATGGCCAATAATTCATGCCTTTAGCATGTTTGTCAGTAGAAATTTAAACAAATTTTTTTTTTCACTTTTTAGACATTATTACAAAGACACCCTTTTCGTAATTTTTTTTCGTATTGAACATTTATACTAAATATTACATTTTGTTTGAAAATATGCATTTTAGTTTCTGAAGAAAAAAAATAAACATGAGTTCTTGCCCCGACATGATTTTTTTTTCAACCCCACTTTTGGCCAAAAATAAATCCCCAAAATTTGTAAGAAAATTATTCTGTAAAATCTGAGGCTGAAGTCCAGGATATGAATTAATTTACATTTGATACTGAAAGAGATGAAAAGATTCCAGTTAAAATATAAAACAAAATAGATGAGAAAATAAAATTTTCTTGTTTTGAGTTTTTCTTGCCCCACTTTACTACTCTTTTTCAGCACAAGGACATCCAGAAATATACATGGACTTCCATGAGGCAATTACAAACATCAAATAAATCACATAGCCATTAATAGAGAGGAGGAGGACTCTGAGAAATGCAAGAGGCTATAGAGATGCAGATATTGGTAGTGATCACTGGCTCCTCATAGCCAAATTGAAACTAAAACTGAAAGTACCCACCATTAATGTAGATAGAATATCTAGGTTTGATACAGCTAAGCTTCCAGAAGATGAGCACAGAGAAATATTTGCAATTGAATGTAAGAATCGATTTGCAATCTTAAGAGGCTTTAAGAGGCGAAGAGCAGACAATTAATGAAGAATGGCGTGATATTAAGAACTTGTGTCAGTCAGTTGGTAGTGAAGTTTTGGGAGATGCAGTTACAAGGAGAAAGCCATGTATATCAAATGATACGAGGGATACTATAAAAAGGAGACAAAGTCAAAAATTGATTGTTGAAAGTTTTCGAGGGAGTAATGTGGTTTTGAAGTAATCTTTTCCAAAGACACAGAAAAATAAATAAATAAATATATAAATATAGATAAATAAATAAATAAACTAGTCATATCCAAAATTTGAAGGGGTCCTTAGTGACCTAAGATTTATATGGTGAAAATTTCGTCAATCTCCGTCGAGTAGTTTTGACGTTATCTTTAAAATGGAAAAAAAAAATGCAAATCCGGATCCGCATCATCTCAAAAATTCAATGGATTCGTCCATGACCTAAGATCCATCAGTGGTGAAAATTTCGGCAAAATCCGTCATGTAGTTTTGACATAATCTTGTCCACAGTCACATGAAAAATGCAATTCCTGATCTAGAATCCAGACCCGGATCAGCTCCAAAGTTTAATGGGGTAATCCTTGTCCTAAGGTCTATCATCCTTGAGAATTTCATAAAAATCCGTCGTGTAGTTTTGACGTCATCCTGTCCACACACACACAAATAAATAAACACAAGGCTCGCTTCATTTTAAATGAACAGCAGCATATCATTTTGCATAATTTCATATTACAATATATATTTTTTTTTTAAATTTCATTAAAGTTCAGTGTAATCAACAGATGAGTACATTATAAAATTTAGGGAATAGCCCAATCGCTTGGACTTGAATTACAATTACTATTCAGCATTACAATGTAGTATATAAACGATATAAATTAAACAATTAATATAATTAAAAGATTGAGCAACTTAAAATATATAAGTAAACAAATAGATAAAACCGGGAATACATAGATTTACTAATAACCCATCAAGAAACCTACAACAAACAGTCAGTTTCAAGTAAATTAATCAAGCGTAAATAACCTCAAAACTGGCACAGAGGCACATAAATAATGAAGCGAGGGGGGGGGGGGTTATTGTGCTATACCAAACACGGAGGATTTAGCATGGGAATGATCCTGCATTCAAGAAATTCAAGTCAGAACACTTCCATTACGTTACATTCATTTAATAGGACAAAGCAGGTATATCGGAACCGTAAGTTTTGTAACAACATGAAGCTACAAAAACTCCAGGGTAACAATGGTTTTTACAAGACGTGTTGTGTAAGACTTGGTGCATTTTTCAAGTTGAACCAAACGTGTAATACGTCATGGAACTGTATTTCACAACTAATATTCCCATTTGATGCCCTTTCCCTTACTGTACTGTACTTAACAGACACAACTCATCGAAAAGATGGGAGAAAAAGAAAATGAAACAGTATTAGGATACCATGTAGCCTACTACTATGTGAAACTACCAACACCTTAGCCTTAATTCAAAAAGTACGTTATACTACTACAGTATCAATGAGTGGGAGGGCCTTCAGTAATGACATTTTAGTAGCCTCCAGCGACGAGCTTGGTAGATTTAGCAAAGTTTCCCTATAAAATTCTATCATTTACACTGATAAATGCCTTGATAACAATATGAGACAGCACTGCATATTTTTACCAATTAGGCCTGGCTTCAAATAGCGATTTCGAAAATATGATTTATATTCGATACATAGGTAGGATTTCATCGATGAAAATTAGTACGTGTGCTCAAAATCACAATTTACTTAATGGACATAATGTATCAGAGACAAACTTTACCCATTAATAAGTTGTACTAAACAAAGTTTACTCAATGGACAATATGAATCTATTGTACCTAATGTACCCAACAAGAAAAATGTGGGCTATCAATACCCCAAAGTGTGCCCAACAAATAAAAAGTACACAGTGAATAAAATACAATGGAAACACAAAATAGTTCCAATGGAATATTTCACAAAATCTACAGAATTTACTTAATATAAAAAATATGCCAAATGCACTTAACCTACAAAATGTACACAATGTAATTTTTTTTAGAGTAATTTGTATTTTTCCTAGCTATGCAAACTTGGGTCATTTAACGAGGAGTATGTTTTTAGCAGCTGGAAACACCGCTGAATCGTTAACAAGCTACATAAGTCGTAAGGGGGAGGTACGAGGGGGCAAGTCACCGACTAGGAGGATTAATACTGGTCACTGACCAATCCAACCATACCTTTGTCAATTTTGACCTTTGGCCTAAAAACTAAGAGGGGTGGTTAAGGAAGGAAGTATAAGTTAAAGAACTCAAGTTTGTACATCTAGGAAAAAAAATATGAATTACTTAAAAATATTGTAATTTGTTATTGTGTGAATACAAAACTTTTATCCTTTAAACAGAAAACTCACTCTTGGTGGGAAGAAGTTCCCAAAGAATCAGACTGGAAGGTTCTTTAACAAGTCCCCCATCATAACCTCCTAACAACAAAACATAGGAATGTGGTAGCTATTAGAGCCTCAGTCAGCCTGATTCAAGAGAAAAATCAGTAATAGGTCACAGAACACCTATCGCTCTAATTAGGAGATAGCATTTAATGTGTTAAATCAGACAGCTAGAGGAATGTGTCAGGAAGACACCAACTCATCCTCACCATTTTAAGGATGAAGGGCGAGTTGCTTCTTGGCAGAATATAACCTACTAAAAAGGCAATCCATTGCATAACTGACCAGTCATTCAATCATGAAGTAACAGTAGCAGCTCCTTCATCCCCTTGTGAGAACATGAAAAGGCAGAAGGGTCGGTCATTCTACCTTTTTTCAAGACTCACACCAAATATATTAGCTTAGATGAGATCCATTCTTGTCTAGTGCAGGAGCTGGGAGAGTTACACAACTGCTGGGCAGCCACCTCAGAACCAAAGGAAGAAGGCTCATTGGTCCATGGGAAGTACAGAAAGATGAAAGTAGCCTAATCTGAAAACCCTCAGGTGGTATCCTTGGTTCAAGGTACAAAGATAGGTAATATGGGCAAGGTCTATATATCTGGAGGGTACTTACAAGGCTAGATTCATGAGTTCCTTCCTGAGATGGTAGAGGTTTGCACTGTTCTTGGATGCCTCCATTGTTGGAGGTCTCACACAGCCAGAAGGAACTGTTTCCGGGTGTTTCTTTCATGTCCAGCTAGTGCTTAGGGGATGTTGCAACACCACTGCAAAATTTCAAATCATGTATTGTAGCATAGCCAGGCCCTCCAAAATATTAGACATCTCCAACTCAAATTTCCTTATGAGGGATAGACTCAAAAAGGAACTGGGTTTTACTAAAGTTTCATTGACTACAAAGGTGCTAAAAGCCTCATGAGACTACCAATGTGACAAGTCATACAAGGAGTGCCTCTCCCTCTACAGATGGAGGGTTGTGGATCCTTATCCACAATTGACTGAGGAGTTGGTGTTTGGTCCAGGAAAACCCATTCGCCTGCTCCCAATGCAAACAACGAACAGTTGCACCTATCATACCTTCTAACTAACCCCCAAGGTAACAGTCATTGAGAAAACTCGTAAACTAATTAAGAAGTAATGATCAGTTAGCGGGAGAGTACCATCATTCCCTCTTTCAACAGCTTCTTCCCTTAGGGAAGTTCCCAACAAAAAGATAAGGTAGAGAGTGAGTTTGTAATGGGCTATCAATGATAACACACTTCCCCTACTTCCTTTTGATAATGGGAAAACTGACACTAGCACTCCACGGGGTTCACACTCGGGAATGTCGAGTATACCTGACAAATGGGCACAAAGAAATAAGTGAACACTAAGGTCACATCAGGTAATTTCCTCCCAAAGAAGAAAACTACTAAGCAAGCCAAGTTACAATACTTGAGAAGTTTATCGTTTCTTTGATTGGCAGCGTGAATGATCTCTTCAGAAGGGGAACTGTGTACTGCCCAAGACCTATCTGTAGGTCTTGGTACTGCCCCTTCCTTCACAAATGTAAACAACTTGTGGGACAGGTTTGTATCCTCGTACTAACTAAATTCACTTCTCTCACATGCTTACTGTTGAAGTGTTTCCGCAACTGTGAAGTGCTCCCAAACATACAAGAAACAAAACCTATACCAAGTGAAGTAAGAAAAAATCTAACAATTGGGAGAGCACCAATGAGTGACATATAGTCTGGCTGGATGGCGACTCCCCTCACCTACTTCACACTAACTAAAGAATTTACATAATATTTTCAAGGTCTTTAAGGTTACTCATGTACGACAGAGACAAGTCAGGACAACATACTAGAGACCGACCACACATACATCAGATTAGTCCTTAAGCTTCCTCTCCACCCAATCTATGACCAAGGAGGGCCAGGCCTAGGCTGCTGATGACTCAGCAAGTAGACCTAAAGGTTCCCACAAAACCCCCATCACTATATCCTATCGATTCCTTTATGGCAATCCTGGCCTTTGTGTCCATGTTGCCAAATGTCCTTCTCTCGAGTGTTAAAGGCCTACCGTTCCGTTTACCCCTTTATCTCCAGGGAGCAATACTGTAAATCTCTTTTTGGACCTTTCTGTGGACTATCTCATCTTTCGTCCTACCAGACTTGCGCGCGTACTTGTTTTTGCGTTAATTCACTTACATATGTTTGTAAATTTCAAAGTCGCAGAAGCTCTACCTATATATATATATATATATATATATATATATATATATATATATATATATATATATATAGAGAGAGAGAGAGAGAGAGAGAGAGAGAGAGAAAACGTGTCATATATATAGGTTCAAGAAATGGAATTATCAGCAGCTATTTGATCTATCTTCTATGCATAGCAGTCAGTCATTCCTATACATTAAAAGTATTTATCATCAAAATACACGATACTCTGAAACCTCAACAGATGAGAAATATCTATTTTTATTTCATATTCTTTATAAGGGTTTGTCAAAACAAATGGATTATTATTTGGGTCATGTATATCATACTGATAATTTGGAATAAGACAGTTTTCGGTATCTATATGGAGTACAATAAAGTGACAACCTTTCCCAGAAGGGGTTTTAATCATGGTCGGGAACAAAGAGGTTTAGTCGAGGCAAGGGTTATGCCACGTGCATCCCCTGAGATATGAACTGGCAGCGCTGATATTTATCTATTTATTTATTTATATATATATATTTGTTTTTTGCCACGTTTAAGAAGAAACGTTTAGTTTCAGGGCTAGGAAATTAGGAGGGCATTTCATAATTGGCAAATAAAAGTTATCATAAACCAATTATATCTGTGTTTTATATCTTTTCCTTGCCTCATATACCATAGAACAGAGTGGGATTACGTAATTTAACAACGCCGGTCTCCCCTCAAGAAATGCCCATCTCGCCATCAAAGATCAAATAGAGCTTAGGTCACAAGGACGGTAAGGATGTGTGGATTGTGGGTGTTATTGAAAACTAGCGGGCTATATAAGGCCTCTAACTGAACGCAAAGCAGGGACATTTCCAATTGGCTATCATAACCCTAAAAATTTAACAGCCATTCCAACTCCACACAAGACATTATCATCATCAGCCATAGTTATTCCATTGCAGAACAAAGACCTCAAATATGTCCTTCCCCGCGAATCTGATTATGGTCTTTCTGAACTCATCAATCCATCGTCTTCTCTTTCTTCCCCTGCTTTGCTTGCAATCTAGAGGTACCCATTCTGTCATACTAAATATCCATCTATTATCTGTTACTCTCCTTCCATGCTCTTCCCATGTCCATTTCTTTATCTTACTTGTAGTTAGAATATACTCTACTTTAGTTTGCTATCGCATCCTTGTTGCTCTTTTTCTATCACTTAGTGTTATTCCCATCATTATTCTTTTCTTTGTTTTTTTACTTATAACTAGTTTATATCTTAAGGTTTTAGTAAGTCTCCTAGTTTCTGATGCATAAGCAAATACTGGTAGGACCATCTCATTAAACTTTCTTTTTAGGCATTTTACATTTCATAATTTTATATACTTTCTTTACCTTAAGTTCTCCATCCCATGCCTATTCTTCTTTAAATTTCTGTCTCATGTACTTGAGAAACATGTACTGTCTGTCCTGAGTACGTATATTCATTAACAATCTCTAAAGAGTTCTTCCATAACAATTATTTGATGTCTCTCCATTATCTTAGTTTTACTCATATTCATTTTCGGCCATACATTTCTGCTTTCTCTATTCAAATCTTCTTTCATCTTTTGCAATGCCTCTCCTGATTCCCTAAATACAGTTGTGTC
Source organism: Palaemon carinicauda (assembly GCF_036898095.1). NCBI lineage: Eukaryota > Metazoa > Arthropoda > Malacostraca > Decapoda > Palaemonidae > Palaemon > Palaemon carinicauda. The sequence goes on along the minus strand of NC_090725.1, from coordinate 258,755,240 downwards.
ATTTACAAATGTAATAATGTTAATTCCTACATTTCCCAATTTAGATTCTTCTAGGCATGCTGTGAATGATTTAGGAGAGATGGGGTCTCGCTATGTAACTCCTTTCTCAATCAGAATTTTCTCACTATCTTTATGTAGTTTAGAATTACTGTACTTCCCTAATAGATACCTTCATGGATTCTAATATGAGATTCCCCTAATCCTTGTCTTTGAAGTTCTTTCATTATTGCTGAAGGTTTGACTGGATTAAAAGCTTTCTCATAATATATACAGTAAATGGCATACATCATGTTTTGTCATGCTCTTGATTATTCCGTTAGTGGGTTAATTGCATAGATATGGTCAATTGTTGAATGACCACTTCTAAAGCCTGCCTGCTCGCTTGGTTGATTAAAGTCTACCTATCTTTCTATTTGGCCTAATATGATTTTTGTGAATATTTCATATATTACAGAGGGTAAACTTATTGGGCGATAATTTTTCAGGTCTTTTATATCTGAAGACACATTTGGACTTCAAGGACAAAAGGTTTGTATCCTTATAGGAACAAATGCAAAATACGCCCAACTAACAAATTTAAGTTATCATTATTCCCTTAGGATCTATACAAACAACACAGAGGCCTGACAAGGTAATGTTCACCACACTTGTGTGAAGCTATTCATAAAAGACAATACTGTATATGATTGGTAAATTACACACACACTGAATAAAGTGCATAGAATTATACAAAGCAGACAAAATGTACTCTAAGATTGATTTGCTTTATGGAATTTAGACCATGTCCCATAATATTGGGGCCAGGGAGGCATTTCAGTGCCGAGATACAATATGGAGAAACTTCTGTTATTGCTTTAGGAAATAAAAGTTAAAAGATGTTAGACAACAAGATGGAAGTAAAGAAGTGAAAAAGGAGGTTAAACAAAAGACTATGTAATGGACGCAGCTAGGATCCAATGGGACACTCCTGTAGAACCTTTAGTAATGTTTACAATGCACCTCACATGGTGCACTATACGTGGCAATACCCAATACCCAACACAGGCTGGTAGAGTATCCAATGACTATCTAAAGCGTTGTTTTTTCACTAATGATGAAGAATCTATGCGCATTGTTAAAATCATTGTGATTTATTCATGCATTAATGTTGCATTACATAAATCATTAATTGTAAAATAAAACTAGCGCAAAATTATGTAAATGAAAGTTTGACTCGTAATTTAGATGGGACACTGACTCACTAGGATTAACTGTTAAGAGAATTTTCTGTAAGAGCAAAACCGCAAACTTACACAAACCTGAGTCCTTTACATAGATAATATTTCGGTGGTAGCTGGAATGACCATTGAATTGTGAATAAGGTAGTTATGGCAGGTATATGAGGGGAATCACATACATGTCTGACTGATTCAATCCATTTTTGACCTGTAACATATTAACTGAGATGGATGGTTGTGAGTGAGTTTGCTCTACAGAACTCAGGTTTATATAGCAAAGACAAATAAAAATTACTTTTAAAATTTCCTATTTGTTCCTACTCAAATACAAACTTTTCATCTTTTAAATAGGAGACTCCCTACTTGATGAGAGTCCATCCCCAAGAACCAATGTGGAAGGTTCTTTTTCTTTTCTAGAACAGTCATCCTTCATGGTCCTGTATGAGAGCAAGGAAGGTATTCCAACATCTTCCTATGGGAGATGACATCTTGTGTCAAACCAGATATATCAAGGACAGACATATAGGTGAATTGCCTTTTGGCAGAAGTAGTCTGCAAGAAAGGCACTCCATCACTTAATTCACCACATGAGACGTCCAACAAATGAGTAATGGTTGGTGCTACTGCATCCTCTAGAGAGAGGAAAAATGAAAGTAGAAGAAGAGCTAGTCATTCTACCTTTACTCGAGACTTGTACTGAACGTGTTATATTAGAGGAGATGCATACATGTCTCATGGGGGGAGGTGGAGAGTCTTACAACTACTGAGCAGCCACCATAAGCTCCAAGGAAAAGGAGCAAGGGACTGTGGATAATGTCCCTAAGGTACAGAGAATTGAAGAGGATCTGAAGCCATCACACCTTCAGCTTTAATACAATCACAGGTATTCCTGAGGATTACTGATGGGGCTTGACCTATGCATTCTTGCCTGATATGGCAGAGGTCTACACTGACAAAAGCTGCATCTGCATGCAAGAAGGCCTTCAAAGCTAGAAGATAAGGCCTGGACATTTCTTCCATGTTCCCGCTGTGACACTCAAGCACATGATGTTGAATTCCCTTTAAGTAGCAACTCAAGCCACCACTAGACACAGGAAATCTTGAAGAGTCATGTCTCCGTAACATTGGAGGAGTCTCGAACTTGGCATGAACCAATGGGTTCTGGAACTTAGTAACAAGGTCTAGTATGACAGCGGTGATAGAACCTCATCCCTTAACGGGTGATAATATGATAGTGCCTGTGAAATTCTCCAACTCTTATGGCAATTCTGCCAGAGGAGAAAAATACTCGTTATAAGTACCAATGAACTTCTAACAAGAGTCCTCCAACAGAAGTACTGCTATTGCTTCTTCTTTCGGTGTGTCCAACGAGGAGAATAGGAGGAGGAAAAGGTTGGTAGTGGAGAAGCAAACTCACATCATCATCTTCTTGTCATCCTTGCTAACACTAGTAGCCAAGCAGTTCCTGTCTGGTCAGGGAAAGGTGTGCTACCTACCTGTTCTTACTAATAAAGATTCTATAAGGAAAGACTTCATGTCAATCAACACGGTAACTTCATCCTTTGCTTTGGAGTGAGATCAGACTTTTCCTTATCTATCATGAATCTCAGATCACAACAAAAGCGTGAAAATACCCTCGATCCTGGAAATGAAGAACCTTCGAGGATGTTATCCAAAATGGCCCAACCTCAAATAGGGTGAACACTCATGTGACTGCCTAAAGGACGAAGTGGAAGCACTTTAAAGATAACTGAAGGATTAAGGTCTGTGTTGACATTACAAGTCCTCTTGGTCAAAGAGAAGAATGAAGTATTTCACTTTGAATGCAGTCTAAAATGGTACAAATTCATCAGAGAGGATATGCGATCGTCTTCCACCCCCACGACAACCCCAGTGGGAAGATGGACAAACAATTGCTTGGTCCTAGGCTGCACCACTAGCCTAAACTCAGCACATGCCATACTAACCGTTTACTCAATACTAATTGTTAACCAAACCCAAGAATAACGGTCACCAGATGAACTCCATCAATCTCTTCCAAAGGAGAAGGGTGACTTCTAATGGCAGCATTATCCCTTACCTTCACCTGGCCAATGATACTGGTGCAAGGCTGCACCTGGTTTAACAATGGCAGCTGTCATACCTGGCTCACACACGGTTTGATTGACCCCGATGGTACTACTCATTGTGCGAGTTTTAACACTCCCTTCTGGGGGAGGAGAGGGCTTGCTAAAACTAGATTATTTTCATTAATTATTCTAAGAAGTGTCTGGCAAGCAGAATAAGGCGAAAAAGGACTTATTACAGAAGGTAAAAGGAGTTGAGAGAGAAGTGAGTTGGTAAAGACAGGAGCTGGTAGAGCAGGAAGAGAGGGAGCAAACTCACATCTACTTCCCCTTGCTAACAAGTCTCTTTGTTGCCACCCAAGTTGAGGCATGCATAACTGACAATTACTGTGCTCCAGTGGACAGGGAAGTTACAAGAAGAGCTTCCGCCACAACAACAACCACTACACTGGGGTTTCATCATGGGGAGCAGTTGGAACACTCATTTAAACTGGCACTGCACTACACAGGGGCTACCACAAGGGACACACTGTAGTGTTAGCACTAGGTGCGCCCACCAGCAGTGCTAAATGAAATTCTTGGAATATCTACGAGTCATAACTCTACATGGCAAGGTAGCCATTATCGAGCATAGGTAGAAACGGGAAACTAAATTGGGGTAACTCCTTCCAAGAGGAAGGTATGCTTTGAGTACTGTCGAGTCTCCCTGTACAGAACATAATGAGCTACACTTGTCAAAGGGGAAGCCCCTCACAAAAGGCAGGAAACATGAAGCTTCCTGAAATAAACCATTTTACCACATACCTTACCTCTCAAGATACTCCTACTGTAACAAGTGAGAATGCACTACACAAAATCACTTATAACAAACCAAAATAAGAAAAAGATCTAACAGCACTGGTGAAAAATATAGCAGCTACACATCCTTTCACCATACAGCCAAAATTGAAAGTGATAGGATTAGTGTGAGACTTGTGTTCAAAGACACAATGCAGTTGTGCACTGAGGGGAGAGACCCTGACAACTGGCAGGTTTTGTTGGTTTACTTGAGTGGACAAGCTAGCTTCGATTTAGGTGTTTCAACAGGTAGCATACTGGATATCCCAGTGAAATTCAATGATAATAATAGACATTGTGTTTGAATATAAAGCTTATCAGTAAATGTGGATTCTGTTTATGCGTTTTGATTTAGATACCAAGTTTTGGGTTGTTTATATATTCATTAATGCAATGTTTACTTATGAAGTCCATGCTGTAAATGGCATTGGATGCTTATAGTAAGTAAATGAGTGAGAAGGAGATAATCTGTGGATAAAACTTGTTAACTAAAGTGTAATTACAATCAATCTTTCAGATACCGGCTCTAATGTAATAATTACTTTTAAATAGAGTTTCGTTCAACACTTAAACCTTACCTTAAAATGGGGGAGGAAATTACACTACTATTAAACCAAATATATGAATTGAACGAAATGTAATGAATGGTTTTTTTTTATTACTGGATAAATGTCCATTGGGTAAAATTGGTACATTGTTAAATGTGTAGGCTTATAAGGAAGACTGGGTAGTTTGTCTATCAGGTACATTTCATTCATTGTCCATACAATTAGGTACATTTTGACAATTGGATACATGATACATTTGTCCATTTTGTTTCTCGACACGGACTGCTACCTAAAAGGCAAATAGACAAAGAACTTGCTATTCTACTGCTACAGACTTGGAAACTTCTGATCGATAAGAATAATCAGATTTTGACTTAGTTTCTGTTACATCAGTGGATACATTCACACTTACTTTGTAATCCTATAATATATATTTATATCTATGACCTTGTCGTCCATAAATTTTTGCAAATCACATTTGTCTTATGGAATTTGGAGTACATGGCTAGGCACGGGCCAGGGAAGCCATTCGATGACAAATTGTATTTGGATGGATTCATGAACTTGAGCTATATAGACAGGCACTGGAGCCTGGGAAGCCTCTCAGCACCCAGGTGCATTTAGGGTAAAACACTAGTTGCATTATGAGGGAAAATTTAGAAGTGGTTCGAGAGCAAGATGGAAGAATAAAAGCTTAAACAGAGGTAAAGTAAAAGGATATAAAGCAATTGCAGCCAAGGAACAAAGGAACGCTAATTCCCATAAGTAATTTACAGAGCACCGAGTGAGATACGTCACTTACACCCTAAGGGGTCAATGACGAATTGCAACCGAGGGGAACCATGCACTTGTGCTATGAACTATGTTTAATGAGATTAGACAGCAAGATATAAGAAAGGAACAGTAACAGAAGTAAAGTAGAAGGCTATAACGTGGGTGCAGCAAATGAGATGCTGCAAAGACCTATTGGTCCCTTTAAGAATACAACGTGAGGTAAACTGATAGCCTTAATCCCTTACATGAGCAGCTAATGATACTCTCAAATACATGGCATTTTCAGTTCTGACAATGTTAGAATATCTATTAAAATCTCGATTTCCCCTATTTCATTTCGTCACACTTTTCCAAATACATTTGTCGCTGTAAGATCCTGATTCTCTTTAGTGTGTGCAGTACAGGGGACAGAAAATAATACAGTTAAACCATTCGAGTCCTTGACAGGGCCATAAAATGTTTTGGATTTTTCCTGGTTTTTTTATGCACAATCATTTTGAAATAATTCATTCGGTAGAATGAAAATGTATCACTTGGCTACTTAAAAATAGATTTAATAATGACTTGATAGCAACAGCCAAGCTACAACCCTAGTTGGAAAAGCAAGATGCTATAAGCCCAAGGGCTCCAATAGGGGAAAAATAGCCCAGTGAGGAAAGGAAATAAATAAATGATGAGAATAAATTAATAAATCATTCGAAAAACAGTAACAACATCAAAACAGATATGTCCTATATAAACTATTAACAACGTCAAAAACAGATATGTCATATATAAACTATAAAAAGATTCATGTCAGCCTGGTCACCATGAAAACATTTGCTCCAACTTTGAACTTTTGAAGTTCTACTGATTCAACTACCCGATTAGGAAGATCATTCCACAACTTGGTAACAGCTGGAATAAAACTTCTAGAATACTGTGTAGTATTGAGCCTCATGGTGGAGAAGGCCTGGCTATTAGAATTAACTGCCTGCCTAGTATTACGAACAGGATAGAATTGTCCAGGGAGATCTGAATGTAAAGGATGGTTAGAGTTATGAAAAATCTTATGCAACATGCATAATGAACTAATTGAACGACGGTGCCAAAGATTAATATCTAGATCAGGAATAAGAAATTTAATAGACCGTAAGTTTCTGTCCAACAAATTAAGATGAGAATCAGCAGCTGAACACCAGACAGGAGAACAATACTCAAAACAAGGTAGAATGAAAGAATTAAAACACTTCTTCAGAATAGATTGATCACCGAAAATCTTAAAAGACTTTCTCAATAAGTTAATTTTTTGTGCAATTGAAGAAGACACAGACCTAATGTGTTTCTCAAAAGCAAATTTGCTGTCGAGAATCACAACTAAAATTTGAAAAGAGTCATACAAATTTAAAGAAACATTATCAATACTGAGATCCGGATGTTGAGAAGCCACCGTCCTTGACCTACTTACAATCATACTTTGAGTTTTATTAGGATTCAACTTCATCCCCATAATTTGCACCATGCACTAATTTTAGCTAAATCTCTATTAAGGGATTCACCAACTCCAGATCTACATTCCGGGGATGGAATTGATGCAAAGAGAGTAGCATCATCTGCATATGCAACAACCTTGTTTTCTAGGCCAAAACACATGTCATGTGTATATAGTATGAAAAGTAATGGGCCAAGAACGCTACCCTGTGGAACACCGGATATCACATTCCTATACTCACTATGGTGCCCATCAACAACAACTCTTTAAGATCTATTACTTAAAAAATCAATAATAATGCTAAGAAACGACCCACCCACTCCCAACTGTTTCAGTTTGAAAAATAGGGCCTCATGATTAACACGGTCAAAGGCAGCACTAAAATCAAGGCCAATCATACAAACTTCCTGACCACAATTAAGGGATTTCTGTACAGCATTGGAGATTGTAAGAAGGGCATCACAGGCCTTTACGAAAACCAAAGGCCTTAGGGAATAGATGATTACCTTCAGCAAACCTATTAAGACGTTTGGCCAGAAGACGTTCAAAAACTTTAGATAATACGGGAGTTATGGGAATTGGGCGGTAATCAGTGGGACTTGAGCTACCACAAACACATTTACATAGAGGAGTAACATTACCAATTTTCCAACAAGTGCTAAAAGCTCCTCTTCTTGCTAACTTGCACAAAATAACAGATAACTTTAGAGCTAAGAAATCTGCTGTCTTTATAAAAAATCAAAGGAAAAATGCCATTTGGGTCTACACCTCCATAAGCATCAAGGTCCATCAACAGAGCTTTAATCTCACGAGATCGAATAGCTAAACTAGTTAGTTTAGCCTCCGGAAAACAGGAATGAGGAATTTCAAGTTTTTCATTACTCTGTTTACTGCCAAAAACACCAGCCAACAGGGTTGCCTTTTCCTTTAGACAGTGAGTGACGGAGCCATCTGGTTTAAGTAAAGGAGGAACTGTTGCATCTACACCAAAGAGTGCAGATTTAAGGGTAGACCACCATTTATGTTCCTGAGTTGTACCAGAAAGGGTTTCTTTTATGGTATAGTTGTTCCAGGTCAAATCTGATCTATTACCCTTCCAAAGATGATAGGCCCCCTGCTTCTCCAAATAAGCACGTCTACAATCATCATTGAACCACGGTTTGTCCTTCACTCGGTACCTTAGCACACGAGAAGGGATACGCCTATCAATTATGTTGACTAGATTCTCATTCAGAGACAACAGAATCTACACTACTATATAATTGTGACCAATTCAAGCACAAAAGATCATGCAAAATCTCATTCCAGTCTGCTTGGGATTTCATATAAATTTTACAAGAGTATGATATATCAGGGACAGGATGCTCAGTCTTCACTACGAATGAAATCAAGGCATGATCAGATGTCCCGACTGGAGAACCAACCTTACTAGTTATAACGCCAGGGGAGTCAGTGTATACGAGGTCCAAGCAATTACCAGACCTGTGAGTAGCTTCATTTATGATTTGCTCACAGCCTGATTCCGAAGCAAAATCTAAACCTCTTAAGCCATGGCGATCGGTAGGAGAGATAGAACTTAACCACTCCCTATGGTTAGCATTAAAATCACCAACAAAAACAAAAGAAACCTTTCTATCATCTTCTTGTATCTTAGCCATAATGGTAAGAAGACAATCGAAGATAGAATCATCCATATCTGAATTCCGGTAAATGGAACACAAATAAAAGTTGGTATGCCTGCCACAAACTTTTATTACCTAAATCTCATGACATCCACATTCGTAGCAGGACTTATGAGAAGCAGGATACTCAATCCTAATATACACCGCCATTCCCCTAGCCCTAGGGATGGCATCACGTTTCAACATTATTGGCTTCTTAAAACCACTTATAAGGAGCACAGAGGAGTGCCTCATATTAGAAACCAAAGTTTCTGAGCACAAAAGAATATCATAATGTCTGGACGCAACTGTAAGGTCTTGGATATTTGCATGAAGACCACGAATATTGCAATACAGAAGACGACATTGACGAAATCTAGGACGTACTGGTCCCGGATTTCGCTCAATGTCTCCAGACACCATAAGAATTAATAGAAATAAAAAAAGAGACATCATACTTAAAAACTAGACTAACAAGAATTATAACAAAAACAATATGTACAGAATTATAAATAAAGTGATTAATGAAACCCATAGAGTATAGTAAAAAGTCGGAAAAACTGGTCAACATGGAGGAGCCGATACACCATGCAAGGCTAAATACCCTCCAGGATAGCCACTTCAACTGAAAGGAGGACAGTAAGGATGGTTTTGAGAAGAAAGAGAATCAGAAAAGGAAAAGACAACCTCTTGATAAACCACCAGGCATCCATGGCCCTTCTGTTAAGCCTGCCCAACACACCATTTCAAAAACACAAGAGGAAGAAAAAAAAAATAATAAAATAGAATAGTGTGCCCGAGTGTACCCTCAAGCAAGAGAACTCTAACCCAAGACAGTGGAAGACCATGGTACAGAGGCTATGGCACTACCCAAGACATGAGAATAATGGTTTAATTTTGGAGTGTCTTCTCCTAGAAGAGCTGCTTACCATAGCTAAAGAGTCTCTTCTACCCTTACCAAGAGGTAAGTACACTGAACAAATTGCAGTACAATAATTAACCCCTTGGGTGAAGAAGTGTTTAGTATCTCATTGTTGTCAGGTGTATGAGGAAAGACGAGACTATGTAAAGAATAGGCCAGACTATTCTGGGTAAGTGTAGGCAAAGAAAAAATAAGCCGTAACCAGAGAGAGGGATCCAATGCATTACTGTCCGGCCAGTCAAAGGATCCACTACCTCTCTAGTGGTAGTATCTCAACGGGCGGCTGGTGCCCTGGCCAACCTACTACCTAAATCCTAAAAAAACTGTTCAATATCTTCGATGTCTGTATCCTAGGCTGTTCTTGAATGCCACGAATATACTTGGTAACTGTTTCAGCATGTTCAGTTTAATCAATAAAAATGAAACACACATGCCTGCATGAAATGGCTACATTTGTCTTTCAACAACAGAGCTTAGAATGAAGACTGGAAAAAAAGTATAACTCAAGACAGTAGTTCAAAATCTTTTCAGAATCTAAATTTGGCGCCTTCAAATCCTCAACTATTTACGTCTTTATCTTTAATAAGTTCACACACCTCAAAGACATCAAATAGAATTTCACTGAAATGCAATAGTCACCTCCCATTCTCCTCACGTGACCACACCTGTTCAATACACTGATTGGTCGTCGTAGACTTCTTTAAAACTTTCGAAATCACACATTAAGCAGGAAATTCGTTTTACCAGCTCCCATATTTTTTCTTATTTATAATCACCCCAATTTGGTATTAACCTCTACAATGTGTCTAAAGAAGCATATTCATAGTGGCGAGGAAATAAGTCTTGACAAAATCTTACCGTTTAAGGAGTGCAATATCACAATGCATACATTGTGACCTCAAAATAAAATGCTGTCATGTTGGTGAAAATAGAAGGTAATCTTACCTGCACATCTCTCTCTCTCTCTCTCTCTCTCTCTCTCTCTCTCTCTCTCTCTCTCTCTCTCTCTCTCTCTCTCTCTCTCTCTCAAATTCTTCATTCTTCACGTTTTGCAGATGCTTGTATACTGTTGTAGGGCAGTTAATTGTTTGTAAAGGCCATATTTATTCCTTCTGGATGATATACTTTCAGATTTTAGATTTATAGTGAATAGGGATTTAGCGGCGTACCAGTTAACCATATTTCAGGGGATGATTAACTTTGTTCTACTGTTGGTTTATCAAGAAGTTGTCTTTCCCTATCTTTTCTTATTCTTATCTTCCTCTATATTAGTTTTAAAATCTATCGTTATTGTGCTTCCTTCAGTTGAAGTGGCTATCCTAGAGGATACGAAGCCTTTCGTGGTGTGTCAAATCCTTCATGTTGTCCAATTTTATCCGATATTTTGTCGTTTAGTAAAATCCTTCTCAAAAGCGTTAACAGAAATGTTACTTAAACATACATTTAACGTAGCTCTAGCCTTTAAAGAATAAAAAATAAAAAATCCGTTTAAATAGAAAATTGACAAAAGAGGAATCATTATGGTATGATACATCGATAGCAAACTCCCAAACATGGGAAAATGAAGCAAACTCTGTAACTAAATTAAACGCAACAAACAGCATCTATATGAAAAGTATGGAATTCCACTAAATACCTTAAATCAATGGATGCATGGTAAATGCAAAATTCCTTCTTAACTCAAACGAATCCTAAAATAAGGCAGGATACATTAATGTGAACAGAAGTGGCGCTAACTAATCGTCAAATGCTAAACACTTTATTCGTTTTAACTAAAACTCCATAAGTTCAGTGAAACAGGAATATGGATTTTGTCATAAAGGATAAACTTTGCATAAATATTAAAATTTCGCATATATATAAAACGAGGGAAAACGTGAAAAAAAAATATACGTAACAATAACCTTGAAGCAAAGAGAGACATGCACAATACGAAAAGAAAATTTTAACAAATTAAAGATCGGAATGATACTGATAACAATTATGTATTATTTTTTGCAACAAAGGAAAGGTTCCTTTCTAACTCCTCCTCCCTTTCATTGTCATTATTCACCTGTCCATCAGCCGACCAAAATTACATTTTATGTTAATTGGATTTCTTGGGAGGAACTTGTTGTTCCTCTACGGAAATTCCCTTTGTTAAAGAACTGAAGGTCCTGTTAGAATGGAGATCATCTCGGTTATGGAAATGAGTTTGGTTATTCTGCATCATCCTTATCCCTACATATCTTCAATACAATAGACATCAACGTATTTTCTTTAATTGTTATTGTATAATTCATGCAGATACTATTTTATCAGCATAATACGTATTTAAACAGTGAAATATTTTCAAATTTAGCCCAGCTTAGTGGTCATAGCTCAACACATTTAGCAAGAACAAAACTTTACTTGCTAAAATTTACTTGCTAACCCAAAACGTTAAACTTGCTAGCCCATGCCCGAGGAACACGAGGGAGGGGCTTCATCACGAAGGAGGCGGTGGTCAGCGGCGTGCCATGGTCCCTTCCAATTTACAATAAAGTTATATAAAATTACAATAAAAAATATAAAGTTTTTCAAGATTGTCGATATTTTATCGAGGAAAACGGGCCAATTTTGTTTTTGCGTTTTCGCAATTCATTCAATAATTCTTCTAACCAATTAATAAATAAATAATATATATGTATATATATGTATATATATATATGTATATATATATATATATATATATATATATATATATATATATATATATATATATATATACACAGTATATATAAGCGTAATGGAAAGCAGGGGAGTAGGAGCGTTTTTTCGGGAGGGAGGCTGAAGTTTGAATAGGTACTGACGACGGGGGTCGTCTGGGGGAATTCCCCTAGAACATTTTAAGAGGAAACTCCTTTAGATGCAATTTCCTGGCACTTGACAGTAGATTGTAGCAACGACAAAATAATATTTTTGGGATGATTTTTATGAGACAAATTAAGATTTTTACACATTATCTATAGTGAAACACAGGTAGGCCTATTTCACGAATTTACCAAAAACATACTAATGATGTTAATTCTTTGTTATAAACTAATACTAATATCGATGAAGTTACGGTTATCAGTTTTCAAAGCCTACTATGTTTTTACTTCTTACTTTTCTAAATACTGCTTGTTCATCTTCTATCTTTTGATCAATCTTTCTCTTTAGTCTCTTCAGAATAAGCATACTATTTATTTTCATGCCAACTAACGTTAGTGTGATGCTTCTGTAATTATTACAATCAGTCAGGTCTCTTTTTTGCCATTTTCCACTAACACTCCTAGTTCCCATTCATTAGGTTTTGCTTTTACACGCCAAATTCTACAAACTAATTTTGTAAGTACTCTCGGGGTTATTTCATTTTTGGCTATCATCATCTCAGCAGTTATTCTATTACGTCCCGGGGCTTTCCATCACCTAAGTTGTTTAATATCTTCGACTTCAAACACACTGAATTCATACCCGGGTACTTCAAAGTCTTCCTCGGTTTCAGGTATATCCGTCAAATCATTCCTTTCTTATCTGCTATTTATGACCTCACTAAAGTGTTCCATCCAACGTAGCCTTTCTTCATCTTCTGATATTATAACAGATCCATCTCTCTTTTTGATGGGTATTTGCTTTATCTTTGCCCCCGTAGAGATTTCATTAATAATTCTATGAGCAATGCTTAGGCACACCCTGAATTCATAACTTTATCAGCCTGACCTGCTTTCTTGTTTAAATATTCTCTCCCGTCATTCCTAGTTCTTCTTTTGACCTAACTATCAATACTGGAATGTTTAGCATGCCCTACCTTGTAATTTTCATCACTTCCTCTAAAACTTTTAACAACCCATTTCTGTCATTGTCTCCTTTTTATAGTATCCCAGGTATCATTCGATACCCATGGCTTTCTCCTTGTAACTGCTTGTCCCAAAACTTCACTACCAACAGACTGGTATAATTATTTTATTAATATCATACCATTCTTTATTAATTGTCTATTCTTCGTCTCAAAGACTCTAATACTGCAAATCGATTCATACATTCAGGTGCAAATGTTTTCCTGTTTTCATCCTACAGAAGCTTAGTTGTATCAAACCTAGGTATTCTATCTACATTTCTGTTGGGTGCTTTCAGTTTTAATTTCAGTGACAATCCAGAGCTATTGATCATTACGAATATCTGCATCTATAGCTTCTTACATTTTTCAGAGTCCTCCTCCATTCGATCTTTGTAAATACTGTGTTAGGCGGTATATCTTAGGTGTTATGCTAGGCGGTATATCTTAGGAACCATGCTAGGCAGTGTATCTTGGGTACCGTGCTATAGGCGGTATAGCTTGAGTACAGTGCTAGTCGGTATATCTTAGCAATCCATGTTTGCCAAAGGTCATACGAGTGTAAGCGGATGAGCAACGTGGTGGAGTAACAAGAACTTTCAGTTGGGAGGAAAAGCCCCTACATCTCAGTGAAGTCACTAGCACTAGGGTGACGGATTGGTTTTAAGGTGATAGACAAATGTATCTTACTGTAATCAGCATGAACCACCAGGGGTCAGTTCCCTTAGATAGGTAGGCCCTGCTCATCACAAGAAACAGGCTATCATTTGATGAATTTAGCCAATGAATCCTCTACGGATTTAGTCAGTTTATGGAAAGAGAAAATGACAGAAAATCCCCCAGTCCCAGGCGTAACGGGATGCTAAGAATCTCCTGGTGAATAAATAATAAAAAATTGAAACTTGGTAATTGGGATGTTAGAACCATGATTCAGATTGGGAAGTTACAGCAAGCGGAGAATAAATTTATGAAATATAATTTGGATATGTTAGCCCTAAATGAAACACGTTGTAAGGGAATTGGTAAAGAAATTTTGGACCAAGGCAATATAGATATCTACTCAGGAAGAACATATGGAGTTGAAAGAGAAGGGGTAGGAATGATAATGACACCAACAGCAGAAAAGGCTTTAATGGAATGGAGAGTTGCAAATAGTAGACTGTTGCTTACAAAGTTTAAAACAAAGCAGTGTAATATGAGTATCATAGTTTGCTATGCACCCACAAAAGATTCCCCTGAAAAAAAAGGAAAGATGAATACTATGAACTGCAGAGTGTAATAGATGAGATCCCAGAGAGAGATGTGAAAATGGTGATTAGTGACTTCAATGCTAAAGTTAGAAGGAATAATCAAGGTATAGAGAATATGATGGATGATGAAGGTCTTGGCGAAGTTGCAAATGAAAATGGAGCACATTTTGTTAGTTTTTGTTCAATAAAAAACTTGTTTTTGGAGGTACTCTTTTCCAGCACAAGGACATCCACAAATATATATGAACTTCACCATGTGGCAATTTCAAAAATCAAATAGATCACATGGCCAGTAACAAAGAGAAGAAGGACCCTGAGAAATGTAAGAAGCTATAGAGGTGCAGATATTGGTAGTGATCACCAGCTCCTCATTGCCACACTGAAATCAAAACTTAAAGCACCCATCAGAAATGTAGATAGAATACCTAAGTTTGATACCACTAAGCTGCCAAAACATGAGCACAGAAAAACATATGCAATTTATATAGGAATCGA
This sequence comes from Palaemon carinicauda, assembly GCF_036898095.1. Lineage (NCBI taxonomy): Eukaryota > Metazoa > Arthropoda > Malacostraca > Decapoda > Palaemonidae > Palaemon > Palaemon carinicauda. The sequence continues at coordinate 258,740,164 of NC_090725.1, read as the reverse complement.
TTTGCAGTATTAGAGAATTTAAGAGACGAAGAGCAGAGCAAACAATTAACGAAGAATATTGTGATATTAAGAACATATATCAGTCAGCTTTTAGTGAAGTTTTGGGACATACAATAACAAGGAGAAAGCTATGGATATCAAATGATACTTTGTACTATAAAAAGGGGACAAAGACAGAAATTGATTATTGAATGTTTCCGAGGAAGTAATGAAAATTACAAGGTAGAGCATGCGAAGTATTCCAGTTTTGGTAGTGAGGTCAAAAGAAGGAAAAAGAAAAAGAATATACCAATTAAAAAGAGAGATGGATCTGTTATAACAACAGAAGATGAAGAAAGTTAGCATTGAATGGAACACTTTAGTGACGTCATGAATAGGAGATATGAAGGGAATAATTTGATTGATATACCTAAAGCTGAGGAAGACTTGGTGTGCCCAAGAATGAATGCAGTGTATTTAAAGTCAAAGCTATCATTGAAAAAAAACTCAGGGGATGGAATGCCCCTGGATACGATGGAATAACTGCTGAGAAGATTTTGGCCGAAAATGAAGTGACTCCCAGAATACAAGATTGTTTTGTAGAATTTGGCATGAAGAGGCAAAACCTGTTGAATTTGAGCAGGAAATGTTGGTCAAAATGCCAAAAAAGGAGATCTGACTAATTACAATAATAAGAGGCATCACACCTACGTCAGTTGTCATGAAAATATAAAATACAGTATTCTCATTCTAAAGAGACTAGAGAGAGAGATGAAAAGCCGAGAGATGAACAAGCAGGATTTCGAAATGGTAAAAGTTATACTGACCTAATCTTTATTTAAAGACATGATGTGCAACAATGTGCAGAATATAGAAATCCACTTTTGATGGCATTTGTGGACTATGAAAAAGCCTTTGTTACTGTGCACCAGCCAATTTTGTGGAAAGACTTGCGTCATTATCGAGTTCCTCTTAAATATGTAAAATTGATCAAGTCTATTCATGAGCATAGCAAGTGCAAAGTTAATATTAATGGAGTCCTATGTAATGAATTTCCAGTGAACAATGGAGTATTCCAAGGGAATGTGTTGTCACCTATGTTATCTATCCACCTCGTGGATTTTGTAATGCATAGAACCGTTAGGGATTGGTAACATGACATTAGCACACCTAGAGTATGCTGCTGATGCTGTTCTTATTAGCTAAACGCCACAGGACTTGCAAAGCTTGCTTACCAGAATGCATGAAATATCACATGGGTTAGGCTCAAGATGAATAGAAGACAAATAGAGATGATGAGAACAGAATATATATATCTTTGGAAGGAGGAAGGATTGATAAGGTTGAATCATTTAAATATTTAGGAACTACTACAGGATCTTTAGAATTTGAGCTTAATGAAAGATTGAAAAAAAGACAAATCAGGCAGTGGCTAGTTTAAGTAAAATTTGGAAATCAAATCGCCTGAAATTCATCATCATCATTTCCTCCTACGCCTATTGACACAAAGGGACTCGGTTAGATTTCGTCAGTTGTCACAATACTTCTCCATTTGTCATCTCCTACTTCACGCTTCTTAGTCCTCAGCAATGTAGGTCTGGGTCTTCCAGACCGGGTCAATAACGATAGACCTGCCGGAGTGATAATAATTTGCAATTTGAAACTATTACAATTGAGTAAATAATCACTAGGTTTATAATTAATTGTAATATTAATACTAAATCTACTCAGGATTGGCCCTTTGTTGTAATAATGCGTATACTAACAGAAAGACTTCGCAATAACTATTTTTTGACCAGTTACTGCATCGCACATTATCTAATATTCCACAGATCGTATTTCATCGTTACCGTACTTGAAAATCAACATCTCTGCTTTACGTTTTTCGCTTTCCAAGGCAATACCTTCTCTCATAGTACCTCTATCTATCTTGCCACATTCATTCATTGTTTGTACTGTACTGTATGCCTTCATTACTATTCGATTAATAAAATCATAAATCAGATCAAATAAAATAGTTAAAAGTTACGTGCAAAAGGACTCCAAGCGAAACCCACTGCGAAGATGTTAAAAATATAGATTATATACAAATGGAAAAGAAATTCATTCAGCTATACGATAGTAAATGCTGTAAAGTTTCATCTTGTATAGTTTTGTGTTAAGATGAGTGAAGTAAAAGGTCCATAAAGGGGATCTGGGGCTTCAGTGCTAAATGATTTGGCAAGTAAATTGCTCCGAAATATGGTAGACCTGTACGTCGCTAAATTCATATGCATTAAAAATGTCAAATAGCTGAGTATATTAATCAGAAGGAGTAAATATAGCCTTTACAAATTATTAACTGGGCTACATCAATAATAGAGGACTCTCCAAAACGTGCTCTCCCCATGCCGGGTAAATTGTACATTTACCGGGTGCACACACGGAGGCAGAGCACTGTAGCACTGTAGCATAATAATGTCACGAACATACGCGTATCAAGGTGTCAAAATATTGAGGACTCAACTGTAGCCCGTCAGGAATGTAGCTTCACTGTGTTCCACTGCGATCGCCGATCAGTCTCTCCGTGTTATTACCGAAGATGACCAACGTACAAGTGGTAGCCGCCGGATACATTACTTCACATATATGAAGAGAAGTATAAGATAGTGGCAGTCAAGGATATAAAGTAGAAGGGTGGAATACAGTGGTCGGGAATTACTCGCTTACATGAGGTTCCAGAATTTCCAAAATTTAGGAAATGATAAGAGAAAACCAAAGTTTGAGGGAGAGAAATACATATCTTTCCCTTAGGATAGCATGAAAAATATAATTGTTTTAAAAGCAAAAGTTTTCTATATTTGTCAAGATAAATAAGGTTGTACTGAATAGTCATTGAAAGAAAGGCTTGCAGTCTTTTATAATGGTTTTTCATTAACTCATTGACTTTGCATATCATCAGGTTAAGCGAATGAGAACTAATGATGTCTATATTTACTCTGAATAAATACTCCAGAGAGTTTGTCGCCATTTCAAAATGATAAATTACAGTAACTGGATAAACCACCACTCTATCTCACTCTCTCTCTCTCTCTCTGATTTGTTCCATAATTACTTTGGTTTGTAATCATGGAGTATACAATAAGCTGCATCGTTTCCTGCAATCATAGATATCAATTAAGAAGAATATCTACAGGAATCCTGATAATCTCCGTCAAAAATAATTGGTTTAGATAAAGGGACTCTTGGTGGAAGTTGATACAAACTCGATTCCCGTATTCTAATAAAATCACACCACTTTACTCACATATATATATATAATTTTCAAGTGTTCTTTAGTAAACTACAGCAGCATATATATGACCTGGCTTCCAGCAAGTAGCGACCATCATCTAATTCAAGAACATTGAGGACCATTCATTCACGGCGTGACGGCAAAATCTATCCAAATCAATGTTAAGTAAATAATGTGGGCATCTCATAACAGATTGCAGTCATATATAGAGAAGTGATATTCCATGTTCTTTACCTCATTTCAGGTGAACAGTAGAAGATGTAGAATTACATTGCGCGCTCTCTCTCTCTCTCTCTCTCTCTCTCTCTCTCTCTCTCTCTCTCTCTCTCTCTCTCTCCTCTGACAAAAAAAATTCTGGTTCTTGTTGGTGACATCAAGTTCCATACAGCAGCTGTAAGGAACTGATAAAAAGACTTATGTACATTACTGGATTGAATCAGAAATGCGACAAAGAAATATGATACAGAAAAAAAGAACAAAACACAAATTCTTTGTCTTTATTGTTGATCTGGTCTTCATGAAGAATATCTAGTACAACACCAAATACATGGTAGATGTGTTATAAATTGCAGAACTGAATGTTTCTGAAACTCTCATTTCAATGAACAAAAGGTCTACACTAAAAATTTTCCATTCAAAGAGAACTAATACTGAAGAGCCGAAACACTTGACACCGAGTGCTCTTATTGTTTGCAAAATCTCTTGATGTCGATGCAAAATTAGGAATTTAAAAGTATGCTCCGAAAATGAAATTGCCCAATAGCCAATCCTGATTTGAGTTCTGAATTCAATGTGGTCTCAAATTAGAGAAAGGAACTGAATGAATTGCTGAATAGGAAACGTGCGTTAGGCGTAGGGCACAACTGGCCGTACTACCAGCTACCGGGGTATACGGGCAAAATTTGTGTGAAATCGTGGGTGTGACGCTAGGGGCACGCCAAGGGGGCACGCAACAATCTTGGACCTCGTAGCCCGCCATATACCAGCCGCAGAATCTTCACTCGCTGCACTAAAATGTTCTGCGGCAGTCAAGAAACTTTGTAGTCGCAGACAGGATGCACGTCTGACGCAAGTAAGCAGTGCGTGTGACTTGCGTGCAACTTACGTGCCGTACGATTTTCTGTGGCATGATCTCCGCACATTAGTCGTGCATGTAATTTGCGTGTAACTTGCGTCACAAGTACGAGCCACGCACCTTTGTCGTACGAAATTGAAAGAAGTACGTGGTCCGTACGTGCACCGTACGATGCAATTGCGGCAAAAGTAGGTGTGTAGTACAATGACCGGACGACGTTAGTACTAATACACGATATTTACATGATTTTCCAGGATATGTATTCTACTGCAGCAAGTACATCATCATTCTGATGTACATCTCTTTGCAAGTAGGGAGTCTCTCTCTCTCTCTCTCTCTCTCTCTCTCTCTCTCTCTCTCTCTCTCTCTCTCTCTCTCTCAGTATTCTTAATTATTATCTCTCCGGATCCCTAATTTTGTACAAAGACGGTGATCAGCTTTCTTGTCCGTGATTATTTGCGTGTGTAATAAACAAATAAATAAATATATATATATATATATATATATATATATATATATATATATATATATACATATATATACATACATATATATAGATATATATATGCACACATATAAATCATATATATATAAAAGCATATGTATATGTATATATGTGTATATATATATATATATATATATATATATATATATATATATATATATAAATGCATATATATATATATAAATATAAATGCATATATATGCATATATATATATACATATATATATATATACTGTATATATATATCATATAACACACACATATATATATATATATATATATATATATATATATAATGGACATCCACGCTGTATAACTTGCAACCCTTGAGTGTGGAGCCAAGGCCGTCTGGTGGAGCGCGGGCATAGCACGGTGGTATTTATACAACCCAGGGGACACTTAAGACTCGTACTCCGGAAGTGCCTCACCTGCATTACACGCAGTGACGCAGGTCCTTAGTGCATGCTTCGTACTCTACCCGCATGTGCCCTATGCCATAATTTTCCAACGCATTCATCTCACAACACTTGCGAACCGTGCGGCACCCGTTCGTCACACGTACTTAACCCGTACTGAGCACTCAACACACTCACTACCAATTACATCGCAGGAGTTCATGGCTACAACTGAAAAATTCCCAGACCCGTACGGCTAAAAAAATTCGTACGGGGAGTTGTGCCCAATGCCTTAAGGGTACCTGACACTTGCACGCATTCGTGGCACGCATTGATGCGCGAACTCGCGTGAACGAGCCGTGAAAATTTCGTGAACAGTGCGGGAACTCGCGTGCCAGAGCGTACCAATGCGTGCCCAGAACTTTGAAACGTTTAAAGTTTGTGGCACGCATTGGCACACACAAAATAGTCGTGAAATAGTCGTGAACGATGCGCCAAGTGGAGTGAACAGTGCGGGAACTGGCGTGAACTACAGTGAACGATGCGGGAAGTGGCGTGAACTTTATAATGAAGAGAAACAAAAAGGAAACGAAAAAATTGATGAAAAGGAAAGAAAAATAAACCTAATAAATTTTTATATTTGCTGTTTTAATGTGAAAAAAAATGATATCTTATTTCAAACTATTTCTATAACACTATAATGAAGAGAAACAAAAAGGAAACGAAAAAATTTATGAAAAGGAAAGAAAAATAAACCTAATAAATTTTTATATTTGCTGTTTTAATGTGAAAAAAATGATATCTTATTTCAAACTATTTCTATAACTTTATAATGAAGAGAAACAAAAAGGAAACGAAAAAATTAATGAAAAGGAAAGAAAAATAAACCTAATAAATTTTTATATTTGCTGTTTTAATGTGAAAAAAAAATTATATCTTATTTCAAACTATTTCTATAACTTTATAATGAAGAGAAACAAAAAGGAAACGAAAATATTAATGAAAAGGAAAGAAAAATAAACCTAATAAATTTTTATGTTTGCTGTTTTAATGTAAAAATAAAATGATGTCTTATTTCAAACTATTTCTATAACTTTATAATGAAGAGAAAAAAAAAAGGAAACGAAAAAATTAATGAAAAGGAAAGAAAAATATAAACCTAATAATTGTTTATATTAGCTGTTTGAATGTAAAAATAAAATGGTCTTATTTCATGCGCACACTTATTTTCCTCTATTACCAATCAAGACCCAAAACTTTTGTTTTAAATAAAAATGAACTGAAAAATAAACCTAAGAAATTTTTAAGTTTGCTGTTTGAATGTAAAAATAAAATGATTTTTTATTTCATCAACATACTTATTCTTCTTTATTACCTTAAAATGAAGAGCAAAACAAATTTTTTCTGTTTGCTGTTTTAATGTAAAAAATAAAATGATTTCTTATTTCAACACACTTTTTTCTCTATTACCTTAAAATCAACAGCCTAAAAACTTTTCATGATTGCTGCTTTTAATGTTAAAATAAAATGCTTTCTTAATACTTGTACATATTTTATGTCTGCTATTTATATGTAAATCAAATGCTTTCTTATTGAAACAAAAATAAAGGGCAACAAAAAATACAAACGAAAAAGATACGTTTCTTCTCCTCAATGCAATGGTGTCTCTGACAGAAAGCATTGTTTTCTCTTCCGAAGCCAATTCGTGAACTGGCGTGAACGATGCGGAAACGATGCGGAATGATGAGCGAACTCGCGTGAACGTGTCGTGAACTACGCGTGCCAATTTGTGCCATCGCGTGAACGTCGCGTGAACGATGCGCAAACTGGAATGAACTGGTCGTGAACAGTGCAGGAAAAACACCAGTGCGTGGCAAAAATGCGCGCAAGTGTCAGGTAGGCTTTAGCTTTAAAATACAAAAAATCACAAGTCATTATTTAAATCTTTTTCAGAAGTTATCACCCTAATGTAAGTATGCATGACACAAAGCTTTACAGAGGCCTTGGAAATTTTTACAGAATCGCATCCCTGCTAATAATTGACATAAAATCATTGACTGCTGCATTGCAAGTTTTAAAGACTAAATTATTCTGAATACGTTGAGCATCACTGAAGTAAATCAGAAAAGCATCCGTTCATCTGCAGATGCTGAAATAAACTTCATAAAGAACAGAGGCTAACTAGTTTCCTTCGCTGTCAAAATTTTTCAAATTACTTTTGACTGCTCCACCTTTTAATATGTAAAAGTGAAAGGTCATTATTTTAGCAAGTTCAATCTATTTGCGAAAAGGAACAAAAGAAAAACGTTCAATTATATACCTAATGTTGCTAGTATATCAAAGTGATCTAACTGTTTTAACTGATCACTTCCTGTAGATCTCCAAAAGGTTGCTAACATATCGAAGGCAATGAAAACGATGTGAATAAATATTTAAAATTCTACTCTGATTATGAAAATTGTAAAGAAAACTTACTCTAATGAATCCTCATATCATTCATTCATCACACTAAAATTAACTCTAATTTTTCTTCTTCCAGCTAGCTACTTTTTCTCTTTTTTTTTAGTTTAATGAATTACAATCATTATTTTCCTTGCATCATGAAATACTCTCGGGGAGGGGGAAATATTGTTGAATAAGAAATAATAAAATATCCATAACAATTTGGTTTGTGTATATAGCATTACCTATAGGATTATGTTGTATCTAGTTTAACTTGGTCAAAACTATCTTAACCTTGCCCTGCTCAATCACGTTCCTCAAGCCCTCCGAGAGCATGGCTAGAGCTACCACAAACATTTACCAAATGTACACTATCAATTCACCCACAGGTGCAAAAAGAATGTTTTATTGCTAACTTGCGAAAAATACCAGACAACTTATGAGCTGCGAAATCTACAGTTTTTATATCAAACAAAAGAAAAATCTACACGTCCATAAGAATCAAGGTCCAGTGAAAGTTTCAAATTCATGGGACCAAAAAGTTAAACAAGTTAGTTAAAAAATGTGTAAGATTATGCCTCTCATTACTCAGCTTATTGTCTCACGCATCAGCCAAAAATGGTTGCGTTTTGCTTTGGACAATGACTGAGAGCCATCTGGTTTAAACAATGGAAGAACTGTTGTGTCTACACAAAGGAGTAAAGATTTAAGGGTACCTCATCATCAATGTTCCTGGTGTATCAAACAGTGCTTCTTTTATGGTCAAATTCTATTTATTTTCAGTGGAAAATAGCATCCAGCTTTTCCAACTAGGGTTGGAGCTTAGCAAGTAATAATAATAATAATAATAATAATAATAATAATAATAATAATAATAATAATAATAATAATAATAATAATAATAATAACTAAACCAAGCAACGATCAAACGTCCCAACTGAAGGACAAACCTGCTCGTTATAACACCACTGGAATCATTGTTGCCAAGCCAAGAAATAACCAGGCTCATGAGTAGCCTCACTCACATGTATGATTTGCTCACATCCTGATTTAGAAGCAAAGCCAAAAATACTCAAACTATGGCGATCAGTTGGAAAAACAGAATTTAACCATTCCCTAAGTTCAGTATAAGATTCTTGAAACCACTAATAAGAACAAAAGAAGCCTGTCCATATTATCTTATACTTCAGCCATAGTGATTAGAAGAAAATCCAAGATAGAATCATCCAAGTTTGGATTTCGCTAAAGTTGTTATGACTATCTTATTGACCTAAGTCTCATGACGTCTACATTCATAGCATGACTTGTGAGAAGCAGGCACTCGGTTGTAATATACACCGCTATACCCTTTGCTCTGGGCATAACGTCTCGCTTCAAAAGTTTTGATTTCTTAAAACATGGAATAGACAGCACAGACGAGTACCTCTTTCGAGGCGCCAAAGTTTCTGAACATAACAGAATACGCAAATGCAAGGTCACTAATATTACCATATAAACCATGTATTTGCAAAATACTAGACAACACTGGTGCAGTCCTGGATTTTCCCCAGTATCTCCAGAGAATAAAAATTAAAACAATAAAATGGTCTCATTATACATAAAATCAAACTTGACAATAATGATAACAAAAACATGCACACGGCAATTTACAGGAAACTACAAATGAAACGCATAGACTAAACGACATAATATCGAATAAAATTGGCCAACAAGAAGATCCGACATACCACGAAAGGCTTAGTACCCTCTAGGATAGTCACTTCAACTGAAGGAAGCACAATAACGATAGATTTTAAAACTAATATCACAGAGGAAGATAAGATATAAGAAAAGATAGGGAAAGGCAACTTCTTGATAAACCAACAGTAGAACAAAGTTAATCACCCCCTGAAATATGGTTGACTGGTACGCCGCTAAATCCCTATTCACTATAAATCTAAAATCTGAAAGTATATCATTCAGAAGGAATAAATATGGCCTTTACAAACAATTAACTGCCCTACAACAGTATACAAGCATCTGCAAAACGTGCAGAATGAAGAATTTGAGAGAGAGAGAGAGAGAGAGAGAGAGAGAGAGAGAGAGAGAGAGAGAGAGAGAGAGAGAGAGAGAGAGAGAATTTTAAATTGGCATCCAGGAGGCCAAAACGAAGAGAAGATTATCCAAGATAATTGACAAGTATGGCCTACCAACTTGTCCTCATTTTGTTTCCAATGAGGCATAACTTTTACCTATTCTCCAAATGTTTGATTTTAATATTTACAAGCAATTTGGTGAGCTATAAACACTTCGAACAATATCTCGGATTCCATAATAGACCTAAATGTACTATACCATATTCACGCAATCAATGTGAACGTGAGACATGGTTTTTTTTATTATTATTATTATTCTTACCCTAAACAACCAATTAGTACCACCACTCAGTTGTCAATCTATAATAAACATTTTTACTTATTTATCTTACAACCAAGTGACTTCTTAACTTCTCCAATTTGTGTGAAGAAATCGAGAAGTTGAGAAGGAACTGTGGATACCAAAACAACCATATAAATATATATATATATATATATATATATATATATATATATATATATATATATATATATATACATATATATATATATACATATATATACATATATATATATATATATATATATATATATATATATATATATATATATATATATATATATATATATATTACAAAACAAATTTCAAGAGAGCAGAAATGTAGGTCTGAAAATTAGTGTGTAAAACTAAGAAAATATTCAATGAAAATGTCGAATCAGCAAACAAGGGTTATGGACGAACCTCTAGATATTGTTAATGAATAAACATACTTAGGAAAAACGGTATTTCCCACAGTACACGAGACCGAATTTAAAAGGATAAGCACGGGATGGAGAGATTTTGGTAAACAAAAGATTATGAAACGTAAAATGACATGGGCAGGACATATAATGAGAATGACAGATAATAGATGGACATTAAGAATAACAAAATGGGTTGTTATAGATTACAAAACAAGCACGGGGGAAGGATAAGATGATGATGGATTGACGAGCTAAGAAAATTTGCGGTATAGACTGGCAAAAGAAGACCAGAAACGGACGGGAATGAAAGGACGTTTGAGGCCTCTGCCCTACAGTGGACTAGTTAGGCTGATATTGATGATGATGACTACATACATGCCTAGATAAACACGCAAGAGACCCAGCATGTATATGGAAGCTCCATAAAGAGAAATATTTTAATATCTTAATTACCGTCTAGTTTTAGTTAAGCTCATCTAACAGAAATGCTAAAGTTCTTTGCTGCTAGAAATGCAATATCACTTTGTGCTTTCAACATTACCAGAAATAGTTCTAACTCCCTTCAAAGTATTTTCTCATTTATTTGACAAAATTACGAATAGGTCGTCAGACTTGTGGATATAAATGAACCTATCACAAATAACAATCGTTACTAAAGCTAAACACTATTGTAATAACCGGGGGTAACCTACTCCCTGTAGTATCCAGAAATTATAATTCACAACAAAATATGCTTTCATCGTGATCCTTTACGCCGTTTACGGCATTTCGATAACATGGCGATAGAACTATTGCAGTTGCTAAACTAACCTCAATTATTATTTAACTTTTCTTCCCAGAGCCTTTGAAGTCGAATGGCAGTTGCAGTAGTCACGTCTAGGGAGGAGAAACACACAAAAACCGTACATATCTTGCAGCCAGAGCTTAAGCGTGAACGGTAGTAACCTAGTAACTTATTGACTCATGGTAAATGTTGACTCCTTCCCTACGAGTGTTCGTACACTGGACACAAGAAAGTTGAACTTCAAGTTACCAAAGGCTGGAACGAAGCCAGTCCGTCTCGCGGCGTCCCCAAATAGAGGATTTGTCAACACAAATATCGTACCCTGTCGGGAACCCGTTAATTTAGAAAAGAATAAACTATGCTAGATTTTTGCCTGAAATTTCATATATTCTGAGGGCAGAGAAGACTGTTTTTCTTAATGTACTTTTAATAAACCCAGATATCCGAGGAAAAATTATCATTCATGCATGCAATCCATATTTTTTACGTCTGGCAGCAAGCGAAAAATATTCGTTAGGTCAAGGTAAGGTTCAATGATTGACGCATTTTCTTTATTTCCCGTGCGAAAACATAAATGTTGTTATCATTATTATAATGCCAAACACAGTATACATAGTATGTCACCATCAGAGTAAGGTAATATATAGTATGTCTTCAGTCTCTCATTTTACCGAAATTATAAGCGCATAATCGCGTAAAAACCTGACAAGGCTTCCGTGAGTATAATTTGGATGATATTGCAGAAACTTACAATCAGCAAAGGTTCGAACATTTTATTTTCGTAATTATTCATTAACACTAGATTCAGTAATTTGCAGTTGATGGTAATTTCAAAGTTCTAAATAATGTTGTGGTGTAGGCCATATAGTATCGGAAGTCCTGAAGTCAGGGGTGTAGAGCGTCTTTTCAGGTGTGTGTGTGGGGGGGGGGGGGGGGCTAAAGCTTGAAATGGGATTTCCTTGCATTTGGCAGCAGATTGTAGTAACCACAAAATCATATTTTTTGGACGATTTTTATGTGACCAATTAGCCTACATTTTGTACACAATGGCCATCTGGTAGACCTACTTGATGAATTTACCAAAAACATGTTAACGATGTTAGTTCTTTGCTATAAGCTCAATCCAATATCGATCAAGTTTGGGCTATTGGTTTCCTAATCTTACCATGTTTTACTTACGATTTATATCTACCATTTGTTTATCAGTTCCAATTTTGTCTTTGAATTTTTAACGGCTTTTGTATTTTTAGTTTTCTCTAATTTCTAGTTCACAGAAGACAATTATCTAATGTTTTAATTGATAAGTATGTTATCTGTCTTTGGTTTGAAACCATGGTGATATGGTATGAAGATGAAACCTTACAAACAGAGAAGTACTCCATATATTTGATGAAACTGTAATGGTCATAAAATAATCAATGCTTTTAAAATGCCTTTCTATAGGAAAACTATACATATATATATATATATATATATATATATATATATATATATATATATATATATATATATATATATATATATATATATATATATATATATATATATGTGTGTGTGTGTGTGTGTGTGTGTGTGTGTGTGTGTGTGTGTGGACAGAGAGAGAGAGAGAGAGAGAGAGAGAGAGAGAGAGAGAGAGAGAGAGAGAGAGAGAGAGATAGAAAAAGCCACCTTAGGGAACTGAATCTCGCAACGTACAATGTCAGGATCCTGTCTAGGGAAGATCTTGCTGTGTTACTAGAAAAGATGACGTAAAAAAATTGGGATATGATAGGACTTAGTGAAATTAGAAGAACTGAGGAATTTTGTATAGAGTGGAAAAAGGGTCATATCTTTTGCTTCAAAGGACATGAAAGGAATAAAGAAAACGAAGTTGGGTTTCTTATTAATAAATAATCGTGCAGGTAGCGTTTAAAAATCTTATATTATCAGTGATAGACTTGTAGGACTGATTATCAAACTAAATAAAAGTATGCACCAATATCATCCAATAGAGATCTGAAGATATCTTGAAAAAAAAAAAAAAAAAAAAAAAAACAAGACTATTTTCATTTGTTTTGGGCGATTTCTATGTAAAGTAGGTCATAAGAACAGAGGAGAATCCGCTATAGGCAAATTTGGAGTAGGCCCGAGAAATGATAGACGAGACATCGTTCAAGAATTGGCTGAAAAAAAACTCTAAAAATCATTAACACCTTGTATTCTCAGGGAAAAAGTTAATTTAGCTAGAGAGTAAGTCTTAATCAAATTAAAGTTAAGTGGCCATAGTACTGTGAGAAGTAAAATTTGTCCAGAAGGAAAAAAAATAATTTCAAAAAAGAAAATAGGCAGCCCTGTAATAAGAGAGAAATATAATGAGTTTAGTTTAGCAATACAAAATAGTCATTCCTAGCTACATGACGAAATGGAAGGATATGAAGAAAAAATTAATAGTAATTTAACCAACTTTGTTTTGGAGTCAGCACAAGAGCTATGTGGAAAACCTTCTAAACAAGATAAAGGAAAACTATGAAAAACCACAAAACTCTAATAAAGGAAAGATTGGATATGAGGGCAAAATCTAAACAAGATGAAATATGATTAGAAAAAAATTATAAACAAACTAAAGGCATAAGACATTCGCAAAGACAATACTTGATTCATTTGATCTGACTACTTATGAAAATTTTCTATCTCTAACAATCACATGACCTACAGGATTTTATTTAACAGCTGTAATTGATCAACATGACATTTTACAATATTTCCACCAACTTGAACATCGTAATGTAAATTTCATATCTCTTTTACAATTTCTCCTGTTACCCACTTTTCTGGAGTATTGTATCATCTTACCATGACTTTAGAGTAAGGGGAAGAATTTCTTACTTTTGAGAGACTTTCTAATTGCATGAACCCTTTTCTTTTAAATCACTTTACAAACTTGGGTACAACAAATCTAACTTACACCTACTCCTCCTCCAACCCCCCCCCCCCTTTAACAAATTTGATGAAATCACACCTGTTGTGCTATGCGGTGTTGTTCTATAAAGCAATAAAAAATTTGACACTTGAAAAAAAATATGTTATTTGCATTTGTTTTTCTACACTTCATGTTATGCTTAAATGTCTGAACAAATCTTTCAGCCTCTGCATTCGTGGAAGGATGATATGTTGCTGAAAATGTATGCTTAATACCATTTACACTATAAAAATCATTATTTGTGAGGTAAACTGTGGACCATTATCAATCAAAATTCTTTCTGGAGTGTAGAAAAAAATTGCCTTAATTCTTTTACAGTTGCATAAGTTGTTGTTTTCTTCATTGGAACTGCTTCTGGCCTTTTGCTGTAAGCATCTACAGCTATCAAAAACAAATAACCTAAGAAAGGACTTGCAAAATCTATGTGCACTCTTTGCCATGGATAGGCTACCTGAGTAACTCTCATGGGTGCATTCTAGCAAATTGAGGATTGTTCTGTTGCGTAACACAATTCATACAATTTCTCACAAATAATTCAATATATTTATCTATACCTGGCCACCAAGCAAAAGACCTAGCAATTGACTTGACTTTAATCTGACAATGCCTTGGTGATCATCATGTATTTCAGACAAAACCTTATTCCTCAGTGAACTAGGAATAATCACTCCCATACTGTACATTACTCTTAATACACGTAGCGCATATGGTATTACACTAAAAATACATAACACTTCTGGCACTTGTGATTATGATCCTGATTTGCTTGTTACCCATGGTCCCCCAGCAAACTAGTTTATACACCTGTAGGGGATAACAATTTTGAGAACAGGCTTATTTTCCTTGAAGGTAGTTGGGGTCAAAAGATAGTCTTTACAACAGAATTTAGACAAAGACATTTCAGTTAGGTTTAACAAATTGATAGAAAACCTTGGAGTTCGCTTTGACTATATTGAGCCTACAGTAGACATGCTGTATATCTAGGTTCCAATAATTTGAAACCATCTGTAACTATTCTCGTGTCAATACGATTTGTTGCCTGCACAAGATGTAGCAATTCTCTTATATATTGTGGACGTCCGGTTCTGATAACTTAATGGATTATTAAACATATTTTAAACTCAATTCTTGCTTTAATAGGCAGCCATTGTAAATCAATTAGTGTATGAGTAACAGCTTATGCATTACTGTATTATAAGCAGCACCAAGATTTAGTATTTTCAAGATACCACATTGTTCTCGTCTATCATTTCCAGGATATTATTTACAATAGAACAAAATAGCTTTCTCCGTAGAATATAATTTTCTGTATGCTGACTGGTAGTCTGGCAAATTTGCAATGCTTCGATTTTTTCTAGTGACTGATTAGTTATTAAAAAATTACATATTTTAGCACTTTTTCCTAGTTACTATAAACCCACACGAACTTGTTCTTTCTCACATCTACTTTCAACTTTCTGCTCTTGCAAATACTTCGCAGTTTTCTTTAGTTTCTGTAGTATCTCTTCACTATCCCTATTTGCAGAGATCGGCTGTTCTACCCTCCATTCACGATACATGTTATTAACCCACAGCTTTATACTTGCATCTAATTTCCTTCCTCAATCTTCCAGGATCCTTCTGTCCATAAACTCATTAAAGCGCCTTGGAAACGTAACACATTTTTATTAGACCAAATAATTCCTTCCCCCTTATATAAATTCTAACACTCTGTTTTGCTTACTTCTATCATAAAACCTATGCAAATTAAAGTCTATACCGTACAGACCTTGCAGTTTAGAACTGTATGATCATGAAAGTAAGGAAATCTGTAGATGGATGAAGATCTGCTCGATAGAGAATGAACCCGCACTGGAACGAGGTCAGCTGAATATAAAAAATATATTAAAGTACAGTATAGTACTTGTAGCTCTTACGAGTAGCCTCCCCTCACGCATAATTGATCAGCTTAGCTTTTAACACGGATTCCTTGTAAACTCCTTACTAATAATACAAACATAAATCGTGCAATCAGCCATTTAAAATTTGATTTTATTATCTTTCCGCCAATAAGTACATTTCCTTTGATCATGAAAATAGCGCCGATTGCTAATATGATGGGTAATGCTATCATTTTAAAGATTTGAACGGTTGACCTTTTTGTTTTCAGAGTTACTATTTGCAATAAGATGTGTACAAGAAAGGCATAGGAAAGTAAGACATTCTTTTTTTTTAAATTAAGGAAATGTTTATTTATAACCTTAGCATTCGAAGGGAGGACTTTCATCACCATTTATGAAAAAGTCGATGATGGCCTGTACGCTGGAGACAGTCCCCGTGACAAAACCAAGAAGGCCAACGATGAGGATGAAAACATTCTGTTGGCGGAATAATAATAATAATGATAATAATAATAATAATAATAATAATAATAATAATAATAATAATAATAATAATAATAATAATAATAATAATAGGGTTTATTTAAATATTTTCATACAACACATGTGTAGAATGGGAAAAATAGGATCAATTGCTGATTGAGTTTTCGAAACAGACCTCGATCAATCATAAAATACAAAGCAAGTCTTCGTTGATCTTTTCTCTTTTCATTCTACTGTATTTTGTCTCTATATCTGTCATTATATAAATAGTATTTTGCTCATTATTTCATTTCATTAAAGTGGCTTTGTTAATTCATTAACATAGTAAAACATACTAATCATAAGTTTGATTTTTAAGACATAATATCATGTAATCAATCATACAATTACTTTCATAAACTGTAATATGGCTTACTTTAATAAGTCTCCAGTTATATTTTCCTTTGTCAGGCCAGAATGTGATCAGGTCGATGACTGGAGGGAAGATCAGGGCAAGTGTTGAACTACTGACTGCGCCGATGAGGTTGATAAACAACCCGACGTTGGGAATGACCACAGCTAAAACAACTGGAAGGAAAACTGTCTATCAAGACTGGCATCTTTGGAAGTTTTGTCATTGTGTTAATTTTGTCATCCCAAATCTGCCTGCACAGCTTCAGAGTGCATAACTTATGAAATTCAGAATATCTTGATAGCCTGGTTTCGTAGAAATGTTACAAAAGAAGAAAAGACCTGAGATTAAAGGACATTACGTTTTGTCCTGAAATAATTTGAAAAAAAAAAAAAAACAATAAACTGGTCTAAAACTAAAGTTAATCTAAAGGTACAATCTTCCAAACATGATAAGAATAGGGGAAGTTTATATTGCTTTATAACAAATTGTTAAAAACCAATTTAATTGTCTTTGTTCAAATAAAAGAATTTTAATCTGAATAGTCTCCCTTTCCTTGTGAGACTATTTCAAAGGCAAAAAAAGGTAATTGTTTACAACACCGCGCTCTCCATATACTCCAAAATAATGCAATCCTGCAGTTCTCATCTTCTTGCACAGTAATTAGGTGGTTATTTAAATTCTGGGAAAGCAATAATTAGCAAGATATGTTGAGGAAGGGGGAAGGGGTTATAAAAAGAAAATAGCTTGGTTTCCTCACTAAACGACTTGCAACTGACATATCAACATAGTCAACCAAACAGAATTCGTGATGCCAGAGTACATAAACAGAAGTTCGTGATGACAGCGTACATTTGATATACTGTATATTCAAAATATACTTAAAATATACACAGGAACATAAATGGTGGTCTACCCTTAAATCTGCACTCTTTGGTGTAGATGCAACAGTTCCTCCTTTACTTAAACCAGATGGCTCAGTCACTCACTGTCCAAAGGAAAAGGCAACCCTTTTGGCTGATGTTTTTGACGGTAAACAGAGTAATGAAAAACTCGAACTTCCTCATTCATGTTTTCCTGAGGCTAAACTAGCTAATTTAGCTCTTCGATCTCGTGAAATTAAAGCTCTGTTGATGAACCTTGATGCTTATGGAGGTGTAGACCCAAATGGTATTTTTTCCATTGTTTTTTATAAAGACAGCAGATTTCTTAGCTCCAAAGTTATCTGTTATTTTGCGCAAGTTAGCAAGAAGAGGAGCTTTTAGCACTTGTTGGAAAATTGGTAATGTTACTCCTCTATGTAAATGTGTTTGTGGTAGCTCAAATCCCACTGATTACCGCCCAATTTCCATAACTCCCGTATTATCCAAAGTTTTTGAGAGTCTTCTGGCAAAACGTCTTAATAGGTTTGCTGAAGGTAATCATCTATTCCCTAGTTTGCAATTTGGTTTTCGTAAAGGCCTTGGAGTATGTGATGCCCTTCTTACAATCTCCAATGCTGTACAGAAATCCCTTGATTGTGGTCAGGAAGTTCGTATGATTGGCCTTGATTTTAGTGCTGGCTTTGACCGTGTTAATCACGAGGCCCTTGTTTTCAAACTCAAACAGTTGGGAGTGGGTGAGTCATTTCTTACCATTATTATTGATTTTTTCAAGTAATATATCACAAAGAGTTGTTGTTGATGGGCATCATAGTGAATGTGATATCCGGTGTTCCACAGGGTAGTGTTCTTGGCCCATTACTTTTCATATAATATACACATGACATGTGGTTTGGCCTAGAAAACAAGCTTGTTGCATATTCAGATGATGCTACTCTCTTTGCATCAATTTCATCCCTGGAATGTAGATCTGGGGTTAGTGAATCCCTTAATAGAGATTTAGCTAAAGTTAGTGCATGGGGCAAATTATGGGGTATGAAGTTGAATCCTAACAAAACTCAAAGTATGATTGTAAGTAGGTCAAGGACGGTGGCTCCTCAACATCCAGATCTCAGTATTGATAATGTTTCTTTAAATTTGTATGACTCTTTTAAAATTTTAGGTGTGATTCTCGACAGCAAATTTACTTTTGAGAAACACATTAGGTCTGTGTCTTCTTCAATTGCACAAAAAATTAGCTTATTGAGAAAGTCTTTTAAGATTTTCGGTGATCAATCTATTCTGAAGAAGTGTTTTAATTCTTTCCTTCTACCTTGTTTTGAGTATTGTTCTCCTGTCTGGTGTTCAGCTGCTGATTCTCATCTTAATTTGTTGGAAAGAAACTTGCGGTCTATTAAATTTCTTATTCCTGATCTAGATATTAATCTTTGGCACCGTCGTTCAATTAGTTCATTATGCATGTTGCATAAGATTTTTCATAACTTTGACCATCCTTTACATTCAGATCTCCCTGGACAATTCTATCCTGTTCGTAATACTAGGCAGGCAGTTAATTCTAATAGCCAGACCTTCACCATCATGAGGCTCAATACTACACAGTATTCTAGAAGTTTTATTTCAGCTGTTACTAAGTTGTGGAATAATCTTCCTAATCGGGTAGTTGAATCACTAGAACTTCAAAAGTTCAAAGTTGGAGCAAATGGTTTTATGTTGACCAGGCTGACATGAGTCTTTTTATAGTTTATATATGACATATCTGTTTTTGACGTTGTTAATAGTTTATATTGGACATATCTGTTTTGACGTTGTTACTGTTATAAAATGATTTATTGTTAACTTGTTCTCATCATTTATTTATTTCCTATGTCCTTTCCTCACTAGGCTATTTTTCCCTATTGGAGCTCTTGAGCTTATAGCATCTTGCTTTTCCAACTAGTGTTGTAGCTTGGCTATTATTATTATTATTAATAATAATAATAATAATAATAATAATAATAATAATAATAATGATAATAATAATAATAACTAAAAATGGATTAATTACTCAAAAGTGTCCATAAAATATGCAATTTACAAATAGTAATACTTTTGAGTAATCACTCAATTTTTGATTAAGTATATTTTGAATACACAGTATATCAAATGTGCGCTGGCATCACGAAATTCTGTTTGGTTGACTATGTTACATGTCAGTTGCAAGTCGTTTAGTGAGGAAACCGAGCTATTTTCTTTTTATAACCCCTTCCCCTTCCTCAACATATCTTGCGAATTATTGCTTTCCCAGAATTTAAATAACCACCTAATTATTGTGCAAGAAAATGAGAACTGCAGGATTGCATTATTTTGGAGTAAATGGAGAACGTGGTGTTGTAAACAATTACCAAAAAAATGATTAAATTAGGGTATCTTTATTTCTAAATGATGCAGGAAATGTAAAATTATCTAAATATGAGATTTTTAAGCATACGCACACATACAGATATATATATATATATATATATATATATATATATATATATATATATATATGTGTGTGTGTGTGTGTGTGTATATATACAAATATCTATATATACATACATACACACACACACACACGCACACACACACACACACACACACACACATATATATATATATATATATATATATATATATATATATATATATATACACATAGATGTGTGTATGTGTGTATGTTTGTCTGTTTGGATATATGTATGTATGCATATACAGATAGATATATGACTTTTTAACAATGTATAGTGAATGGTGCCTATTTCTGGAATGCATGTCAACTGAGCTTACTGAACAATTTGGCAAACTGAATGAAGTATATACTGTATATGCCTATAGGCCTACACCTAAAGATTCGGCATCACTTAATAAAAGTCAAAAGTACTGTTTTTCAAATGCCATAGACTAGTAAGTGATAGCACTCTGTAATGCCATGTAAAATCGTGAGGGAAAATACAGAACAGTAAAATAGAGGCCAAGACTCACACGTAAATAGAACCAGTAAAGTCCTGAAAACATACTCTGCTATTATTTTCTTTCTGTCGTCGAATCGACGAACTACGAATGGCGTCAAAATCTCGAAAGGAACATATATTTGTAAGGGATACGTCATGTAGACCGCTATGGATATGAGTATCTTGACTGCTTGGGATAACCTGGAAAAATGATAAAGAATTAAGCCATCACTTAATTTTAGCGTTATTTTATGGGTGGGAGTTCTGCTTTCAGCGTTATTTAAGATTGTAAGTTATCTAGCGTTACAACTATTAGGATCACAGACGGCTCTAATAGTGAATGGAAGGCTTCGTATAGGTTAGAGAAGACAGTCCCCCAGCTAAAAGAGATAAGCCTTATCAATGGAGTTATGGTCGAAAATATGGTAAACAAGGCACTGGAAAGGACATTGGAATGGAACAAACATATATGTTATGTTTAAGAAACCCTTCAATCCTTCATATGTTTTTTACATCTGTTTTAAAATTTTACAGAGACAATATAAATTTTACTAGTGACTAAAATGAAATGAATTGCGAATAGTTCTTCTCTTTGGAAATATATAATGAAAATAAAAACATCAATGACTGAAGAGAAAGTCTCAGTATACATACGGTTCCCTTGATGGAAGGTTCAGCGTGATTGACCCTTGAACGGCTGTGCCATATTGGAGGTAACCGAAGAAGCCCATGGCAGTGAACAAACACAGGATAATACCCATGGCCGTGCTCAGCACCCCGACGGGACCTCGGAAGTGTTCCGGTGTCTTCATCTTGTTCTCCAGTGGAAGAACCTTTTTGGTTTTTAAGGGAAAATCTATTAGTGAATAACTTAAAATTCGTAAGATTGTATACTGGTTTGCTAAATGAAAATTTCCTCTAATCACAGAACGAAGAGTGGCAATCAAAATTATGTGGTTATAATTTGCTAAACCAGTCTTTAGAAGAGCGCCATGATTTTCATCGTACTTAATATAAAATATTGCTTACTTTTGTATACTAATCAAACTGGCATCACAATAACAGTGAAGACAGACGCCTGTAATAACCTAGTATATGCTCTTCTTGATAAATTCCCTCACAAAACAATATTCAAATTAATCTACAACTGAGAAGTAAAGTTGATGTTAATGGAATATACTTAAGTTCTTAAAAATAACATTACTACTTTTCAAATAAATTCATTTAGATTATTCTCAGAATTAAACTTACCAGACCAATTCCCTCGAAGGCATAAATAGCAGCACTGAAAAAGAGTGGCATCGCTCCCCATCCTGCGAAGGCGGGAACTTGTTCACGAACTTCTGGCAAATCTTTAACTACATAGTATAAAATGAAAACAATTCCTACGGCTTGGATCACACTTGCAACAAGGGAAACTGGAGCCAGGTGCTGGAAATCAATATGAAAAAAAAATATATACATGTGTATTCAGAATTATAAAAGCATTGAAAATACTTGAATCAGTAACATTTAAATTCTATTATAGATTCCATGGATATTCTGAAACGATAGGAGTGATGTTAAAAACAAAAACAAAACAAAAAATGAAAAGCGTTAATCACATACCTTAGAAACTAAAATAGGGGTTATTCCACTAAGGAATAATACAGTATAAAGTACCACTGAAGGATGGGTGCATGGTAAAGAAAAAGAAAACAGAGATATAGGAACATTACAGGTAAATTGAAGGAAGCGTTATATTTTATTATTATCATTAATATTATTATCTATATCTATCTATCTATCTATCTGTCTATATGTATATATATATATATATATATATATATATATATATATATATATATATATATTAGAGAGAGAGAGAGAGAGAGAGAGAGAGAGAGAGAGAGAGAGAGAGAGAGAGAGAGAGAGAGAGAGAGAGAGAGAGAGAGAGAATTACTTAGGAATATACGATTTGAACGGATTTGTTATTGGCGTTTAAGTGGTTGTTATTACCTTTAATTGAGGGATGTAACAAATGAGTAAAATCGGAATGATGACGATTCCCTGGTAAGCAAGTTGACTGAGTCCAGTACCCGACGTTGTCATGCAATCTATTGCCTGTCAAAACGAGATGTGCATGGATAACATGTAGTAAACCAGTGGAAGAAGAATCACCATTAAAGGCTATGCAAGTGTATATTGAACATCATCAATGAAATTTGTTCAAGAATTTATAAGAAAAAAAAAACAAGAGTAGGCTATACAGCTTTCCCCGCCGTTGTCGTAGACTTACTTGCTTCAAATTTTGCGGGATGAACACGAAATATACGCAACAGAATCCGAGTTGTGTGATGATTAAGAATGTTTTGATGAGGTATCCTACGGCATTGGCGTACTTCTTGCATCCTTCGGGCCCGTGCTCAAAACATGCTTTCGCGGATTCTTCGTAACTTAGCGAAGCAACTTTCGCTTTTTTACAGAGCTCCTTCGAGCATGTGACCTGGGGTTGATTGAGGGGAGAACGATATTATGTCATAAGAGATAAGCTTTAAGCTTTATCACTTTAAAGTAGCATTGTGTACATCTATGGTTGCTAATTTATAAGTGACGCCATGAAACAATCACGTTTATCAAATTGTCAACAATGCATTGAAGGTAGGTGGTTAAACATAATTAAGAATCATGCATATCTCATTTTCATCATTTAAAGGAAGATACTACAAGCATTTCTTATTACAACTAATAAAACTGATGATAAACACAAAAAAAGAAGAAATCGAGATATAAAGCATGTAATTAAAAATTTAAATCGGAAAGTAGAATTTGGAAAATTACTGAAAGACTAAGGGATAATGACAAAGGCTAAATTAGCTTATATTTATCATACCGTATTGATGTGAACGTTATTTTCATTGTAAAAATATATTAATTAGAAAAAATATATTTAACACAAACTAATATAAAGAGTTATTGATAATTACCTACTCTATTTCTTATTGGTATTGTAGGTATATTTTATATATAAAATCACTTCCTGTTTAAGTCATTCGATCCACTCGAAGAACTCTTATAACAGAACCGAAGAAAGCAAACCAGGATTAGAATATATTTGTATAAACGATAAAATGATACACAAAAAACGATAAAAGTTTAAAAATTGACAAAACATGTGGTGAGCAAGATTAAATGGAAAAATAATGTTAAGATTTGTCGTGAAAGCATAAATGTGATTGAACTGCGTAACAATTTGGAGTAAGCATTATGGATATGATAATGGCAGGATCAGAGAAAAGGTGTTACAGAGTAGGTGAACCAAGGCAAGGAGTAGGACGTGTGTAAAAGATCTATGGTCCCCATAGCTTAGTAGTTTACGACCGTGTATGGCCAGCATGGGATCCAAGATTAATCTGCTAGGCTAAGGGAGACTGCTTTAGGCCCATGTCCTGAAAATCCAATGTGGCACTAGTGACCTATGTAATGAGTAATGTACCTGGTAGTTATTCGACCCATGGTGGTCCACAGCAAGAGTAGAAGAAAGTACGGGATTGAAAATATTCGAAAAATCCATGTAGAGAAATGGATCATTAACACCATATAAATCCACCTCCCATAATTCAAATTACGGATTTTCATTCCTATATTTACCCTCTATCTATGACTACTGTATACTAAATTTTTTTTTAATGAGGCGCAGCGGTGCCCTTTTAGCTCGGAAAAATTTCCTGATCGCTGATTGGTTAGAATATTCTTGTCCAACCAATCAGCGATCAGGAAACTTTTCTGAGCTAAAAGGGCACCCCTGCGAGTCGGTGCAAATCTGCCTCACTAAAAAGAATTGACTCATGCAATTCCGTCTACCATGGTTTTAAATGGGTAGGCTATACAACATTTACAGTAATCTACATTTATTTTTCTACCAGTAAATAAACTAAATGTTCAGTGATAAATATATAAGTGCAATCTTAAGTGAATGTATGCATATCTGTTATAAACGCTTGTATACCCATACGCCGTCATATATCTGCAAATAAACATGAGCTATTTCTATCTATCTATCTGTTCAATCTGGGCATGGTAAGTGTTTGTGTACGGATACAGTATAAGAGTATGTACTTATAGGCTGCGTATAGACTGGGTACAGATTAACTGGCGGTTTTGTGTGTCTTTGCGTTCACCTAGTTTACTCACCAACAGGAACATACAGTGGACGCAAATGAGTCCCAGGACGGGAGTCAGCACCAGTCCCACCCAGAGACCTGCGTTCTTGAAGGCCTCTGGCATTGCCAGCATTCCAGGGCCTATATTTCCCTTCAAGGCATGAATCAGGGTTTCGTTATCTCTGTGGAAGATAAATGTTGATAAATACTGATTCTTAACGAATTTCGTAAGGTTTGTCATTAGACTATCATTATTTATCATTTATTGGTTATCTAGTTCTTTTAGTTATTATTTAGAAGGACCATAGGAATGAAAAATATTTCATTCATCAGGATGAAAATAATGTTATGGACCGTTTTATTAAACTAGATTAAAAACGCTATGATTAAGTCCTCAGATCCGAAAACAATAAAATAATGATTAAGCATTCAGCTCTGAACAATGAAATATTGAATAAGCATTGGTTCCAAAACAATTAAATACTGAATAATCATCGAGCTCCGAATTTTTGAAATACTGGATAAGTATTTAGCATCGAAACAATGAAATAATAAATGAACATTCAGTTCTGGAACAATGAAATAATGAAAAGCACTGAACTCCAAAACTATGAAATAATAAGTAAGCATTCGACTTCGAAACAATGAACGACAGTTCATGAAATTCTTAAGTTTATTGATAATCTATCACTTACGTTGTGAATTTTGGCTTGTCATGTTCAGACAGAAACTTTGAGACAATCTGACTGCCTGAAAATGACGGCCTTCTTTCAACATGATGGTCACTCACACCAAGTGCATTGTTCGTGCTCCCGTAGTCTCTTTGATTCTGTTCAGGGGGGGAGATAGTATTAATAAAATGCCCATTATAAGAAAATAAAGCAAAATCACAACGCTCAAGAAATATGAGAGGAAAAGGAAATATTTCAATTCATATATAAATTAGTCAATAAATAAAAATCAGTTGATAAATGAATTAGCCACATAACTGCCAGAGAATTGGCATTTCAACCTACTCATGCTGCACTCTTGAGCTGAGGAACTTAAACAATCCAGAACATTTTCTGAAAGATAGTTTTATAACTTTTAACGAGAGAGAGAGAGAGAGAGAGAGAGAG
The DNA here is from genome assembly GCF_036898095.1 of Palaemon carinicauda. Taxonomy (NCBI): domain Eukaryota; kingdom Metazoa; phylum Arthropoda; class Malacostraca; order Decapoda; family Palaemonidae; genus Palaemon; species Palaemon carinicauda. The sequence goes on along the minus strand of NC_090725.1, from coordinate 258,714,068 downwards.
AGAGAGAGAGAGAGAGAGAGAGAGAGAGAGAGAGAGAGAGAGAGAGAAAGTAGGGAAAAAATACTTCTACCTACAGTTATATACAAGCTCCAACGAGAACATCGTCCTAAGTTTTGAGAGGAAACCAATGTAGGTGATGAAACACCTACCTAAGTCTCATTACGCGAGCAACTCAGGTTTACAGATCATACATGAAATGTGTTAATCCTTATTGAAAGAAACTCATTGCTATTAATCCCACTATGCTCAAATGTATTCTATGTAAAATAAATCAGTTTTGTTCAGATTTCCGGTTATTTAGTATACCATGCAGGGTAATAAATATTGGTCTTGTTTACCAACATACAGCAAGAGTTCTTTGAAAAGCAGAGAAATAGATCTGAGAATATTCTATCTCGCACTCCCATATTCCTATACAGCAATGATTTATAATCGTTTCATAACTATAATCTGAGTAAGGCGGGAGAAGCCAAACAGCATGATATATAAGCCCTTCAACAGTAAAGAGAATTAAACTTGCGCCTCTGGATGTGCAGTATCTTTTATTATTACCTCCGCCAAGGAGGTTATGTTTTCGAGTCGGCTTATTTATTGTCTGTGAACAGGATTACTCCAAAACTACTCGACGGGTTTAACTAAATTTTCACCACAGATAGACGTCTCCATTGAAGTTTGGAGATTACCTGGATCGGGATCCGGATTCTGGATCCGGCTTGAAATTTTTCCCCATTTGTGTCAACGTCATCCGTTGGCGGAGGTCAGAAATTTTTGATTGCTCTTGTTATTATTATTATTATTATTATTATTATTATTATTATTATTAGCAGTAGTAGTAGTAGTAGTAGTAGTAGTATTTCGTTGAATTATTATTATTGTCATTATTATTATTTCCTTGAAAATGACAGGTGGCTCAGTGGCATTTGTCATGTAGTTGAGCTTCTCAAGCGCTTGTCCTCGTGGTCAGGTAGTAAATTATCATGTTTATCTTAATGTTCCTGATGATATCCTTCGTATCCTTCTCGTCTTTCTGGCACTCCTTGTGCATAATGCCTTTGTAGTACAGGTTGACTCTGCATGTCATTATGCACAAGCAGTATCAGCAAGACGACGAGAAGGCTATGAAAGATATCATCAAGAACAACATAATGCCCATTCAAGAGGACACTGAGATAAACCTGATAATTTACTACCAGACCACGAGGAGACGATACCTCATCATGAGGAACAACCTGGCTCCTCCCGTACAGGACTTTCTGAAGAGGTCCAATGTCGTTTATTCCTATTAATACCTAATCCGTGGATGTCCCACTCGTTATATTGGAATGACGGCGTTGAGACTTTCGAAACGTTTGTCCTGCCACATTCAATAGGGAGCTTTTAAGATGCACCAACTCGTGATGCACAATAAGAAAGTCAAACGTAAGGATATCACCATGAATACCACGATGATTGCCAGAGCCCTGGATGGCTGAAGGCTCAGGATCCTGAAGGCCCCGCTCATCCAGCAGAAAAAGCCATACCTTAATACGACTCAAGAGATGTTCTTCCTCCCCTCCTATCCTTCTGTAGGAACACCATCCAATGTCTCGCCAACATCGACGAGGACTACGATGACAACGACGAGGACAACGATGATGACGATGACGACGATGACGACGACGACGACGATGATGACAATGACGGCGATATCGACGACAACGACTATCAGTGGCCCGATAACTTGCCTGTAACTGAGAATCTCCCAGTGAGTGCCTCAGCCAATAAGCAGACAGCTGAGGACTCACTGTACCTGGGATCTAAGCGGCAGAACACCTTGCCTGTTGCTAAGCCCTGCTCGGAACTACTCAGACCCCACCTAACTCCGACAAGCATGTACGTAGAAGCAGCCTGACTGTGATGGATACCCTCTCGGCGAGCAGCTTAGCCAATGGAAGATCAGCTCTGTCCCAGACTAGGTATGGTCTCCACTCACTGGAACCAATAAGCGACGAGCACCCGATTTGACTATCCCACCCAGGCATATAAATAGAGCCAGGCCTGCAACTTCACAGCCTGCTGGAGGACATCCAACAATGTTTCCACCATGCAGAGAGAGCTTGTTGCAATAAAACAAGCCCTACAATACTCTATTGAAAATCAGGAAGGACCAGTAGTCATACATACTGATTCGAGATCCTCAATGCAAGCCTTACAACAGGAAAAGAATAAAGAAAACAAGGCCCTGCTAGCTGATATCAAATCACTTTTGTATCAGCACAATGAGAGAAATAGACAAGTAACTCTAAACTGGATCCCAAGTCGCATCGGGATACCAGGAAATGAGAAGGCTGATGAACTAGCCAAAAGCACCAGACACATACAAAGCATACAGGTGCACATACAGCCTGCACTACAACAGATTAAAAACATAGCAAAGTCACATCTCAAAGACAATCTAATCAAGGAACTACACAAGTGGATAGGGAATGGCTCTCTCTCTGCCACATGGTACAAATGGGCCACGGAGCTAGAGCTTCCACCCATAGACAGATACATCCCAAGAGAGCAGGCTGTTTGTATACACAGGCTCAGACTGGGATACAAGGCTAACTGGGAAGTCCTAGAAAACACTCAAAGACCGTGTGATCACTGTAATGTCACAACACAACAGGCCCTCCTGCACTACCTACTAGAGTGTAGGGAAACAACACAGCTGAGAGGTGATCTACAGGTAAACACCAACTCATCTCAGGCCTGGCAGGTTGCGGCCACACTGGGAAAAGCAATTTTTGAAAACATAGAGAGACACAAACAATTGCTTTTGAGACTACCTCCGCCAAGGTAATGACCTCAGAACACTCATTTAACCATCTCATCCCCTCACTGTAAGGTCCTATTCACATCATCTTCTGTATTTTCTGAACTAACTCTACTACTCAAAACTTCCTGCAGGGACCCTAGGGAGTAAAGGGTTGGACAACCCCGCCTGCAACCTTTCCCCTACTATTCAAAGGCCTTACACCCCATTATTTTATCTACCACTATCCGTGACGCAATGGCCCTCTCTCACTACCACCATCATCCTTACCCTGTTCACAACTATCTCTACAACTGAAAACTTTTCAAATTTCCCTAAAAATAATATACCTACCTTACTATTTACAGGTTACCTGCGGTCCGACCAAGGGAAAGGCCCGTGCCAACAAGAAGAGTTGGCTGTAATACACTACGACGACGCCTGCTTCCATCCTCTAATGTGAAGATGAGAGGAAACAACCGGCAACCTCTCGTTACGCATAGCTATCTATCTATCTAGGTCCCATGTCGTCGAATCGGACTGTCAATTACCTCCACCTGGTACTGTCTCTAGCTCTCTGTATAAATTGTCCAGCTGTTACAATCTCATTTATATCTTCAGTAAGCTGTTCAAAAACGTTTTCCTTTGTTGGCTTCTTGCTCTTCTCCCCTCTATCTCTCCCATAAGGCACAAAAGTTCGATCTTTTCTCTTCTTATTACATGTACCAGAAATTCCATCTGCCTCCTTATTACTTTTAGAAGTTATCGCTTTTGATTCACTCTTCGCAAAGCCTCATTTGTTACTCTCTCAGTCCATGGGATCTTCAACATTATTCTGTAAAACCATAATTCAGCTGCATTCATTTTATTTTTCAAGTTCTTGTTTAATGTCCATGTCTCTGAGACGTACGTAATTTTGGACCATACATAGGTTTTGCCTGAATCCCTATCTTGTTTGTCAATAGGGTTCTCAGACTGCTGAAGGCATTTTTTGCTATTGGTATTTTTTTCTATTTCATTATTATATATTGCATCATGTGTTATCATATTATCTAGATATACAAAGGCATTTGTTTATTTTAGTGTTGCTCCGTCCATCATAATGATGCAAATTGGAAGTTCCAGATTTTTTTTGCTACAACCCCTACTGTTTTCTCTATGTTGGTTTTTAGTCTTATTTTCTCAGTT
>NC_090725.1:258589644-258709604 GCF_036898095.1 Palaemon carinicauda | reverse complement strand
TTTTCTCACTCTCGCTTCTTACCGTGTCAATAAGTGTTTGCCGTTTCTCTTCTGAGTCAGCTATTATCACAGTGTCATCTGCAAATCTAATATCATTTATATTTTTTCTCCAACTCTTATTCCTTCCAATCCTGATATATTTCTCATTATGATTTCTCCATAGAGAAGAGATCTGGGGACATTACACATCCTTGGCTTACTCGTTTCATTTCTATCCATGGTGTTAAATTAATCTCGATGTTAACTGTAACTTCCTGACTCCAATAAAGGTTGCTAATTAGCCGAATGTCCTTTAAAATTTCTGTAAGTAAGTGTCTAACCTCATCAAATGCAATTTCATAGTCTATAAAACACATACACACACACACACACACACACACAAAAAAAAAACATCTTTCGGTATCTCTATTCTCCTCATTGTTAAAATGCGCATATTGAATATTGCATTCCTGGTACTTTTCCTTTCTTTATATCCATACGGTTCTTTTGCTATTTCTGGTTTTATTCTACTTATTCTATTTAATACTACTCTTAATATTATTTTTGTTATTACCTGTATGCTCATTAAGTTGTGTAAAGTGCACTCTACAGCATTTACTTTCTTGGGGGTAGCAATGAAAATGGATGTGTACATCTCTTTTGGAATGCATTTATATCCATTTATACTTTCTTTTATAGACAGTTTACTGTTAATAAATTTTGTAGTAAACTTATAGAATTTTTCTGTGCATGTTGCTCTTCCCCTGCCGATGACCAACATAGCACAGTTACTGGCGGAATGCAGTACTGATGAAAGAAAAAAAAAATCCGAGCGATCTCAACTATAAGATAAATGCCACTTAGACCGAAGCTTGTGTAAAAGAGGGCCTATTTCCGAAATATTATTATTATTATTATTATTATTATATTTGGTTAGGTTACAAAGTGTGAAATACCGAGTCCTTGAGTTTGAATTGTAAAATTGATACAATCCAATCTATAAAATAACGAAATGATGGCTGGTATGATTTCAATGGAATCATTTCGTACAATCCCTATCCTCAAAACCTCTCTGGTATTGGAATAGTGGCAAATTTGAGGTGAATTAATAAAACATAACCGGATTTGATTGATGTAAAAAATAATCTAGGGAATTTGACGCTTACTTTCATAAAGAAAAAACTTTATGATGCATCGCAGACTGCTAATTTCTTCTCCGTATGAAATAAGACACAAAAATATTATCTAATGAAAAATACCACTCATGCATGTAAACGAAGAATATAAATGACAACGCAGTGTAATAATAAAAAAAACCAACCTCTACATCCAATTTTCGGTAGCCTTTTTTCGTCATGATGGAGGACAGCGATGTCACGGATCCTTAATACTAAAGGACAACGACCCCAAGGTTGTATGAACATCCGCCCTCACGAATGGCTGTCCTTACACTGACATAGGATACTTAACAACTGGGCCGGCTGTCGTACCTAGAAACTACACACTAGTCTTTCCACGAGAGTCGCTCAAGGCCGTTTTTTTTTTTTTTTTTTTTTTTTTTTTTTTTTGCTTTGTTAGGATATTCATTGTTTTAATATTTATCTTTTGCCATTGAGTACTCTGATCCTGCATATCAATGTACATATATATATATATATATATATATATATATATATATATATATATATATATATATATATATATGTATATATATACATATACATATATATATATATATATATATATATATATACATATATATATATATACATACATACATACATACATACATATATACATGTAAATATGTATATATATATATATATATATATATATATATATGTATATATACAGTATATATATATATATATTTTATATATGTGTGTGTGCGTGTGTGTATACATGTAATTATTCATATATATATATATATATATATATATATATATATATATATATATATATATATATATATATATATATATATATATATTAACGGTTTACATACAAACACAGAACTACCCAATGCTTTGGAACAGAGCTAATTGCAGGGAATACTTTGACTGCACTAACAGCAAAAGGCAATCAGCATTATGATATCGATGACTTGGCCCTCTAAGAATAACACTAGGATAGTCACTTAATCCCGGGAGTGCTTACTGTACAAAATCTAACATGTCGACTTATGAATTGAAACCAATTCATCCAGAAGCTATAGAGGAAAATACAGGGGAAGGAGGTTATACCAACCGATTATACAGACATAGGACGTGCAGGTGATGGTTTATTTCTTATAAAAAGGATGAAGCTTTCAGTTAGAAGATGATGTGATGGTCAACTTACTGGATCATGGTTTCATTCATACAGCCTGAACTATAGTCAATTCTTTTTAGTGAGGCAGATTTGCACCGACTCGCATGGGTGCCCTTTTAGCTCGGAAAAGTTTCCTGATCGCTGATTGATTGGACAAGATAATTCTAACCAATCAGATATCAGGAAACTTTTCCGAGCTAAAAGGGCACCGTTGCCAGCCAGTGCAAATGCGCTTCGTTAGGAAAAATTGAGTATAGTGGCCATATTGTCCACTTTAATATGGATAAGAAGAAGGACTAATCTTCTTCTTCTTCTTTGTCTGCACCTTTTCCCACTTTTATGTTGGGTAGATGTTTCTGGTCAGCTTTCTCCATCTAAGTAGAAGGACTAATACTTCCACAATAATTACTGATAGTGTTTTATTTTATAGTTCTCAATCAAAATAGCAATGGTAGCGTGAAAAATGGGTCAATAAAGTTAAAATGAATATAAGAACACTGACATTCAGTGGCATATAGATTAAGTTCTTGTGTGTAACCTCTCCTGTAGGAATACGTGGTAATAACAGACTAGATATGTTCGCTAAAGAAGCTGCTCTAAATGACACAATTGGCAGCAACCTTGACTTATCAATAACACAGATCAAATCAACAAGCAAAATGATGTAAAGTGACACAGAGAGACAGATGGACCGGGAATCAATCAAATCAAAACAGATTTATGACAAGGTTGCCAAACAAATACCATATACATTTGGAAAGGAAAGATTAAGGTCTAGAGAGATAGTGACCGCTAGGATGAGGTTATGGTAAATCTACACAGGGAAGATTTTATGGGATTCAAGGTAGGTAACATAAGCAACTTCATCAGCATATCATGAATTGGCCGAAATTGCAGGAGTGTAGGTAAGATAAGACCAAGTAATACACTTACATATGGAATGGGGGTGGGGGTAGGGTTGGAGGTGGGTATTATTAATGACATATCTAAAAGGTTTAAAACCTTAGCAATGCCAAAATAGAATTTTACTGTGTCATATAAACGTATGATAAGGGATTTGCCTTGAGTTAAGGCCACAAGCCAATTATGAATAATTACTTGCTTTTCATTGCAGAATACACTACACAAGTAATTGTTAAATGTAATCATTCCAACAATAGCTATTATTACTGCAATCCCATCTTATATTAAAACAATTGGAATTTTGATTTCTCTCGTAAATTTGACTTCTGCAATTCCATGATTGATCCCATGCGTTAGTATATCATCAACATCCACATTATTATTATTATTATTATTATTATTATTATTATTATTATTATTATTATTATTATTATATACGTTAAAATATCTGACTTATTGTAACTATCATGTACAATTGTATTGCTAATATTACTATTGATTAATTTCAGACATGGCATTGGATTCGTAAATTGCATATATTAATGCCATTTCATATTGCACTATGATGATAGACCCATACAGGGTTTGTTCCACCATATGTTTCAACCATTTCAGGCTCCCTGCACACGAAGGACTATAACCGGTAACAGAGAATACGTGGTAACAAGGATTGTCCTGAAGTTAATCAGTCTCTCGCAAAACAATTTGCCACAGCAACAGTGACTCAGTCATAGATATTACTATACTGTAGTACATTCGCGTGACTTGGTGCCTAGTCCCTCTTATGATGACTAACTCACTAATAGCATCACCTTATTGATCAAGATATTAGTTAAATTTGTGGTATTCATCGGACTAAGTTCGGTTTAAACCAAAGTTCAATAATAATAATAATAATAATAATAATAATAATAATAATAATAATAATAATAATAATAATAATAATAATAATAACATTGAGCATTACAATTTTCACGTTAGTCTCAAAAGTTACTTAAGCCTTTCAGTCGTTAGGGCGATTAGTTGAATAATAATAATAATAATAATAATAATAATAATAATAATAATAATAATAATAATACTGAGTATTACAATTCTCACGTAACTTTCAAAATGTACTTAATTCTTTCAGCCGTTGGGAGTTGGGACGAACAATTGAATAAAGATGTCACTTTTTATTATCCTGTAAATAAAAATAGCCATCCAGTAGAAGCGGATCAATCAGACAGAAGTTAAGGAATGTATTAGGACATAGTACACTTGCACTTTATGCACCAGCGGATATACTCTATAGTGTCTACCTTATAGGGAATAACTCATTATATATATATGTATATATATATATATATATATATATATATATATATATATACATATACACTGTATATATATGTAAATATATATACATAATGTATATATATGTGTGTATATATATATACATATATATATATATATATATATATATATATATATACACTGTATATATATGTAAATATATATACATAATGTATATATGTGTGTATATATATATATATATATATATATATATATATATATATATATATATATATATATATATAATGTGTGTTGTTATTATTATTATTATTATTATCATTATTATTATTAAATGCTAAGCTACAACCCTAGTTGAAAAAGCAGGATGCTCTAAGCCCAGTGGCCCCAACAGGAAAAATAGCCCAGTGAGGAAAGGAAACATGGAAAAACAAAATATTTTAAGAATAGTAACATTAAAATAAATATTTCCTATATAAACAATAAAAACTTCAACAATACAAGAGGAAGAGAAACTTGATAGAACAGTGTGCCCAAGTGTACCCTCAAGCAAGAGAACTCTAACCTAAGACAGTGGAAGACCATGGTACAGAGGCTATAGCACTACCCAAGACTAGAGAACAATGGTTTGATTTTGGAGTGTCCTTCTCCTAGAAGAAGTGCTTACCATAGCTAAAGAGTCTCTTCTGCCCTTACCAAGAGGTAAGTAGCCACTGAACAATTACATTGCCGTAGTTAACCCCTTGGGTGAAGAAGAATTGTTTGGTAATCTCAGTGTTGTCAGGTGTATGAGGACAGAGGAGAATCTGTAAAGAATAGGCCAGACTATTCGGTGACTGTGTAGGCAAAGGGAAAGAACCGTAACCAGAGAGAAGGGTCCAATGAAGTACTGTCTGGCCAGTCAAAGGACCCCCTACAGTAACTCTCTAGCAGTAGTATCTTGTATGCGTAAAAAGTTGAAGAATAAAAGCATCGATGGCCAAAATACTTTATCATAATCATTAATACAATTTTGCCAAGCATTTGCATACTTCTGCAACAATGCGTGTTCATCGAAGCTAAGAGAGATAGATGTAAAACCGATCATGCTTCTAAATAATTGAGGTTACTATTACTATTATTATTATTATTATTATTATTATTATTATTATCATCCAAGCTACGACCCTAGTTAAAAAAAAAAGAGGATGCTACTAGCCCAAGGACTCCAGCAGGGAAAACAGCCCAGTAAGGAAAGGCAATAATGAGAAAAATAACCTGCATATGAAAAGTAACGAATAAGAAATATGAAATATCTTGAAATCAGACTCAACATTAAAGAAGAAAAGAGTCGTTACAATTTTGAATTTCTAAAGTCCCATCGATTCAACTGCCTAATTAGGAAGATCATTCCACAACCTGGTCACAGCTGGAATAAAGCTCCTAGAATACCGTGTGGTGTTCAGCCTTATGATGGAGAGGGTAAGGCTGTTAGTATTAACTGCATACCTAGTACCACGTACATAATATTACAATCTGGGAAGATCTATATGCAAAGGATGGTCAGAATTATGAAAATTCTTTTGCAACATGCATGAAGAATTCACTAAACGACGTGCCAGAGACTAATATCAACATCAGAAATAAGAAATTGTATTAAAGTGTTAATTTCCCTTTAACATAATCCACCTGGTAATACGTTAATTTCTAACAAGCCACAATGAAAATATTTTTCGAGTGAAAGACGAAATCTAATCAACGTTCACTAGTCTTGGATAATGCCATAGCCTCTCTGCGATGGCCTTCCCCTTTCTTAGATTAGATTTCCCTGCTTAAAGGTACTGTCAATCACAATTTTCTTTTTCAAATAGTTTGTTGGCTTTACTTGATGGAGAGGCCTAGGAAGCCTGTGGGCTTATCAAAAGGTTACCTTTTCCTTATCTTTTTTCTTTATCTTCCTCTTTGACGGTTATGGTCAGTTGTTGAATGACCACTTCTAAAACCTGCCTGTTCTCTTAGTTGATTAAAGTCTAACTGTCTTGTTATTCAGTCTAATACGATCTTTGTAAATATATTATGTATCACTGAGAGTAAACTTATTGGGTGATAATTTTCAGGTCTTTTGTACCTCCCTTTTTGTAAATTACAGTAGTATAATGATAAAAATTTTCCAAGCTGTATGTATAGAGCATTCTTGTATGCATTTGGTGTAAAATTCAGCCTGTTTTACTACAGTACTATGAAAATTTCCTCCACCTATTATTAAATCACTGTTTGGGCCATCATCTCTTGCTACTTTGCCTCTTTTCATGCCTTTTAATACTTCCTTTACTACTCCTACTGTTACGATTGGTATGTATGTGTATATACACATATTTGCATGTGTAAAAAGTCAGCATCGTTATGTAAACCAAGAAATTAATATCTGTTTGAAAAACCTTGAGTTTAGGATCCTAAAGTTGAATTTCTCGTATACCAGGAGAAACATCTTTTATCCTGGGGGTAATTTGTGTCTCTCGAATTAGCAGACATGTCCCGTTGTGTAAACAAAGTGAGTTGGATATTGAAAACTGGCAATGTATTTTCCTTTATCACATTTATTTGTTGCATTAGCCTAACGCTGTTAGCACAAGATCTTAGTTTCTGAGTAGCTTGTAAGAGCTTTCTTTTTAAAATAAAATTAAATGTAATATGTATTACATAAATGCACAGCTATCTTTCCCTGCAAGAAAATGACTGGACAAAAGTAAATCAATGAAGAAACTATGTACACTGTACTGACTAGTGTCTCCTTAGAATGATAATTCGATGGTCCGGGAGGGGAAACCTCGATTACAGACAACCTTTTCAGATATATTCCTTTTCCTATCAGGTGGTCGTAATTGACATTATTGTTACAGAAAGACCAAAGTTCTTAATTACACTTTTCACTCGTAACCCACGAATAACTCTGGTAGTGTCAAGTAGATTTCTCTCATTTCATTTCCAATGTAAAATACTTTCCTCTGCATTTCCTTGGGTTAACTCAGTTCTGTACAGCTGTACTGTACCTAAAGAGGTGTACTTCAAATCATTACTGCAAATGATCTCTCCTACAATTTTTTTTCCTTGAGAAATTCTGTCTAATTTAAATGTGAAATTGGATTTTGAAATTGTCATTACAACTTGTAGCGTGTTCTATCTAACAACAGCCCAATTCTTATACCTTGCATGCAGAGCTTGACATGTTTCTGGGTGCTACTTGTGTTGTTTCTCCCAGTTCTGAAGCTTTAGTTTGCCATTTTGTCGCCAGCAAGGACAACCATATATCTCCCTTAGTGTTCAAACTTTCAGTCTACTTTTGACTGACCCAGTTACAACCTCTAAAGATGAGAGGAGCTTCATTAAACTGTCAAGTTATTAAAATCTTTCACAGATCACGTAAGTGTGATGATAGGTTTAATTCAGCTATGTTAATTGTATGTGAAAAGTACATTTCTGATAAAATAAGTCTTGGGGCTCTGGTTCCAATGGTGGTCAATATTTAAATTTAGAAGAATTAAGTGAAGTGTGACAATTGATTTTTAAGATATTCAGTAGCGCAAATAAAAAAAAAAAAGTAAATATTTTGCATACATAAAGGAACTATTTCTACAAAGCTTTGGTAATATTTACTGAGATTAGAGGTTTGGTCCCAATAATGAATACCTATCATTGAACTGCATTGAAACAAATATATTATAACATTCCTATAAGCACTCTGATAGACCAGGTTAAACAAGTTTTGTAATGTCTCATTGAGTGTTTTTAGATTATTAAAATTATTTTGACACTTATATAAGAATCACACTTACATTTTCTAAGAAATATCGATATTTGCATGTGTAATGCTGAGCCATATACTACTTAAACATGGAATGGAATAGTCTCATTACTCAGAAACACATGCTGTGAAAATAGTGTTTTGAAATCCCATTTATTGTATTTACTTTTCAGAGCCATATTGGGCGATAATTATTATCACTATAGTTTTTGGAATCATTAGATAAGGTCTTTAAGATTATCACAATTGTTACATAAATACTTAATCATAAAAATAGCAATTCTTAAGGTTCTTTCATGCCCTTGCATATACAAGTTTGGGTATTCAGGTTAGGTATATTTTTCACAATATTCTATATCCAACTGCAGGTATTAAAGCTTGCAGGAGCAAACTGAATTTCAAAGGGACTTAATATAATCCATGGTTCTGGTATTAAATCTTTAAGTTTTCGTTTATATATTTTTTTCTTTTTGTAATACTGTATTTGGACTTAGCTGCCACCAAATCAATTTTGTTGACCCATCCATGTCTCACACACCTCTATTTTTTTTTTTTTTTTTTTTTTGCAACTACAGCATTGGGTAGGCTTACAGACAGCCTATGTCAGTATGACAGTTAAATGGGTGCCTACCTTTAGAATATGGCCTACGAAATTCTAGCTGTTTTAGTATGCGGCCTAACCTAACCTAACCTAACCTAACCTTACCTTACCTTACCTTACCTAACATAACATAACAAGCCAGGTAGGCCACATATTAAACCAGAATAAAAAAGGTAGGCCACATACTAACCCGGAACCGTTAAATGTGATAAATAAATTAGATGAACAATAGACAGTGTGCACTGCAGCATTCTGGAGGAAGGTAATGTATTCTCAAGATGGGAAAAATGTTCGGTACAGAACCCAAGCATCTAAGTTGTCTGATAATGCATGAAACAGTTAATATCACTAAATTGCTTAGGGAGACTGGATCACATATTGCCTTTAACATCCTGCCCATCAGCTGACATGTTGTTTTTAGCCAGAAGATTGATTAGGCGTTTTTAATCCTCTATAACATAAAAAGCAAAACTAGAAAATTAATATTGTATTCCCCATTCTGCCTCTTCTCTGTCTGTCTGTTATCAAGCATCTGATGGGTATTTATCTGCATATTTATACAAATGAACCGTCATAACAACAATACGATTTATCTCAACTGTGACGGCTTCACTTATCGATCGTGTACTCTCGTTTATATCATACATAGTTACATATCTAAAAGAAAAATAAGACTGCCATACCTTCTGATTGTCCTTGTAAGTTGCCATTCTTTGCTACTTTTTCTGTCGTTTATAATCGCCGGAAAAAGGAAGTATAACATCTGACCTGTGTAAGAAACGTATTTCTTTTCTTGATATTATTTCTTCACGATTTCACAGTGCGTCTCAAAATGTATGGATAAGATCTTTTTTTTTCTTGAATTGTGATTTTCAATTCGATGTATATCTCTATATTCTATTCTCCATTTAACAAAGTATCTTCGTCACTGGATATGAATTAATTTATACACCTTGTTTTGGTGAGCCCCCAGAACTCTGTTATCCTTATAGTTTGAAGAGCGATTACAACCCTATACTCAAGGCAGATCAGCGTTCAGGTATATGGCCTTATCTTCATGATCGATGAATTTTCTTAAAAGGAAAATACCTGGCGTATCAGTATCTAAGATTTATCGGTACTTTTTAAGTGGGTTCATATGTCTTGTGGTTCTAAACTGCCGTTGAATCGATAAGATATCTAGTGGATCACTTTAATTAAGGAAACCGAATCCAGAGTTGAATGGGACTAAATAGCAAAATGAAATATGTAATAAACGTATAAATTAATTGCATATCGAACTTAGATATTCTCGGAATTATGGGGTATCGTAGTAAATTGTGGGGTTCTTTCTAGTCATGACAGATCAAGCGGGTTCCTATTTTAATCCGGAAGATGAACTAACTGATAGGCTATAACCCGACCAATGGTACTGCTGACACGTTTTTAGAAAACAGGGGACAGAGCGAGGGTGAATCACTAGAGGGTGTTCAATGTCATTCTCATCTTATCTTCCTTGAGTAACGGCATACTTAGATAGGTTTTTCTGGAGATAATTCAATTAATATTGTGAAATTGTCAGTATCATTAAAATCATATTTTGCTTTCAATGCATGAATATTGATAATCACTATTCTGGGAAAATTATATTATACTTACCTAACTAATGATTGGAGATGCACTGATATATAATCGATGATACATTGCAAAAGCGCCAATAAATGTGGATTCCTCAGGAAAGTAAAAGGAAATTCGTCGAATAAAACCGAAATCTTTGTCTAAGTATTTAATTCTCACAAAATTTCAATTTACAGCATTTGAAGTCTTTCTTCTTCAACTCTAGTGATATAATTCCACACATTTATAAACACACATACATATATATATATATATATATATATATATATATATATACATGTATATATATACATATATATATATATATATATATATATATATATATATATATATATACATCTATATATATACATATATATATATATATATATATATATATATATATATATACTGTATATATATATATATATATATATATATATATATATATATATATATATATATATATATATATATATATATATATATATATATATATATATATATATATATATATATATATATATATATATATATATACGTGATAAATTTTTCACATTTAGACGTGTTTTTCATACTCACATATGCCATATATTTTGATATCTTAATGTCTGGATTCTCTCTTATACCTCGGGAACAGAGCTCCAAGGGGGAACCAACTCAAAGACAATAGCTTCTGACAGGCCGGGGACTCGAACCGTGGTCCAGGCAGCTGGTATGAGAGTGATACTCAGCCTTTTTTCACAGTTGAACAAGATATCATTAGGAATACCATCATGTAAGCCAACTATAATCAGAAAATGGGGAAATAGCTTTACATACTGAGGAATGTCTGTGGTATCCAGATAACAGAACATGTTACGAAACCCAACCGGAACATTTTGCCTAGAGATTTTCGCTTACATATAAATCCAGCAATACCTTGTTGCCCCCAACAAGAACCAAAACACAAGAAAACTCTGAGATACTGACATATTATGAAAGAAGAAAAGTAGGTTGACATATCAATGTCACAATTTTTTCTGTTTCAAATTAGCTCTCAACTCTTTCACATTTGTACTTTGTCTTGTCTTTATATTTATTCGGTCTCTAATTTTTCTAATATACCGTGTGTGTATATTTTACTTCATTAGAATATATGCCACCAACTTCTTTGCTACTGAGGGGTTCTTTTCAGCTTTAAACAATTTTTGAAAGTTATCAATGATCATGTTTTGAGTTAGCAGGGATGTGTATATTTCATATAATATTATCCTTTATTTATTGCAGTTTGTTCAAAGTTTCTAGACACTCTGATATAAACAGAACAAAAATAGGTGCTAGCAATTAACAAGAACACTTAGTGAATGACATGCACTTATTAAAAACTCTATAGCTAAGGGAATTCTATCATTTGTTTAGACATAATATTTAGATTTTGAAATATGCCTATAGGATTCACAAATCTTAGTTCTTCGGCCAGAATGAAAACAAATCCATGTAGGTCACTTAAACTTTGGTATCTATTATTCATATATATATATATATATATATATATATATATATATATATATATATATATATATATATACAGTATATATATATATATATATATATATATATATATATATATATATATATACAGTATATATATATATATATATATATATATATATATGTATATATATACATACATATATAAATACATATATATATATATATATATATATATATATATATATATATATTACTTTGTAGTCTGTTCATTTCCGCACAGCTGTTCTATCACGTTTGTTGACAGTTGGAAGATACAGTTATCAATTAATCTCTTATCTGAACCGAAGAAAGATTGCTTCCCATCAAGCTGTGACTTGGCAAAAGAACCGATAAATCTAGATAGTAACCTACTATCAACTCATTTATAATCTTTAGATAATTGTCTTGCGAAGCTCTCATCTGTGGGGTTTCATGTCTGTAATGTTACTTCATTAAAAATCAGTAATTATCAAGGTGGCGTAACCAGAAAGACTTTCAATACTCTTGCTTGAGGGTACACTCGGGCAAGCTCTTCTATCTAATTTCTCTCTTTCTTGTTAAAGTTTTTTATAGTTTATATAGGAAATATTTATTTTAATTTTGTTGCTATTCTTAAAATATTTTATTTTCCCTTTTTTCCTATCCTCACTGAGCTATTTTCCCTGTTGGGGACCCTGGGCTTATACCATCCTGCTTTTCCAACTAGGGTTGTAGCTTAGCAAGTAATGATAATAATAATAATAGTCTGTGTTCCTGAAAGGACTCCCGTCAAGTACACTGATATCATACAAAATGCATATCAGTATACCGAACACGATTCTTTTTAGAACATAGACTATTCGCGCATGTTAGATAAATGTATCAAAATCTGATGGCCGTAACATTAAATATGAGGGGCTAGTAAAATTGAAGGAATAGAGATTCTCTTATCAACCAATTTCATATCGTAGGTGATGATTATACACCGAAGTGAAATTCTCATCTCTATTTCTTTTTACTTGTGTAGGCCATTTTCTGTTATATTTTCAGTATGCCATTTCTTACTGTTTTAATTGTGGATGTCAGTTTATGTAAGAAATACAGCGATAATAATCAAGCAATTTCTAATGTTTTTCTTGTTTTTCTTATTCTTTTATAAGTTTTCAAACCTACCCAGGGTCTCAGAAATAAGAAAAAAAGCTGCTTGACTGTACATCCATACACGGTTCCTGAGGTTATGTGGTGTAACAAAGCATAAATTATGAATATCCCAGTTATTAAACTGTTCTGATTTACTTTAAAATGTAAATTTATTTTTAGCTTCTTATTTCCTGTAATGGGCGATAATGTTTCAAGTAAAATTTAAATCTTTTACTTAGTTACATTTCAGTTTTAGAATATACAAATTCTCCAATATATCATTGTTCATGTTTCTGAGCTTATCTTTATTGATCTGAAGCTTTTTTTTCTGACTTAATCCCCCTTTCCTAATGCGTTCGCTGCTCGAATCTTTAAAGGTAAAGAGGCAAAGAAGCCTGGTTTCAGTTCCATTTTCATCAGAATAGATCCTTATCAGAACGTCAGCCGTGCAAGCCCAACCCCTCACTGTGGTGCCCAACCACAGCAGTGGCCTGCCTGGTAAACAGCTTAAACGCAAGGTCCCGGGCTGGGATCGAACTGCTGCCGTGCGAATACTAGGCGAACACGTTACCGCTGTACTAGGCAGGAGGCTTATTTTTACGTTTAATTCTGCTTCTATGGTACTAGCCTCTTTCTCTGTATAAATTTATGTTTCTTCACCTGTAGATAAACTGGGTGCTACAACATTAGAAATCCTATAAATCAGTATACAACTCACATTTGCTTACTTGAGAAAAATTGTGATCATCAACAAAGGAAAGAAATCTTTAATCACGGTGAGTTACTTGGGCATACTGTACTTCAAATCATATTATTGCATTTTGAAAATATTACCTGAAGAGTTATGTAAGTTAAAAGATTTTTCCCACATACAGTGGATCATACAATTTAAGAAGAAATACGCTGTATAGGAAGTATTTGAAGATGATTACATAGACACACGCACACACGCATATTTTAATGATGGAGATGGGGAAGGTAACACACAATGGTAGCCAGGCCTTGGCTATCAACTAAAACATCTTCGCTACCATTAGGATTACCAAGTTGTAAAAATATATATATATATATATATATATATATATATATATATATATATATACATACATATATATATATATATATATATATATATATATATATATATATATATATATATATATATATACATTATGTATGTATATATATACATATATATACATATATATATGTATATATACATATATATATATATACATACATAATATATATATATATATATATATATATATATATATATATATATATATATATATATATACATTATGTATGTATATATATACATATATATACATATATATATGTATATATACATATATATATATATATATATATATATATATATATATATATATATATATACTGTATATATATACATATATATATATATATATATGTATGTATATATGTATGTATATATGTGTGTGTAAATATATATATATATATATATATATATATATATATATATATATATATATATATATATATATATATATATATATATATATATATAAGACTCTCCTTACATATTGTATTTAAAGAACAACTACTGCAATAGAACAGTAACACGAATCGCCCCATTGTTTAAAACAATATATTTATCTATGTCTATACTGGCATTTTAAATTTTTATCTTGAGGATTCAGTATGGTTTAGAGACATCAAAACATTATTTTTCAAATTTTAATACTACGCTGGAATCACAGTAGATGAGGCTATTAACTTTAAAAACATGGTCCATGCCCCATGATTAAGTTTCATTTCAAGTGTCAATTGTGCAATATTTTGGGTTCATTGCTTCAAGGTGATTGTGAGGTTGGTTTTATGGTATTTGGCAAATTTTTCCATGTGTATTCCCCGGGTTCTCCTTCCTGAGCATCAAGTTAGCTGTCATGATGGCATGTGTGTCAGTCGAAGTCGATGTTCCATCTTCCCAATGGTTAGGATCTACGTTTCTTCCATCATCCCATTTGTTGTTAGAGATACCAACCCAGTATGAACTATCTGTAGTTAAGTGAAGAAGAAATGCATTATGATATTGCTCAATTTAAATGAAATAGAGTAAAATCCTTTCTTAAATTACGTTTATATTATGAAACTAGAAATATTAAATGGCATGAAAAGATAAGGAGTTGCCAAGAACATACTGTAATTACATATGAATAAAAAAGCAGTATTTCTTGCTTTTGTTGAACTAAAGGCAAATGTAATGAAAAAAAAATCGTTAGCATCTTATTTTTCCGAAAATAATGCTAAGTTGGCATAGCAAAATCACATATAATAGTAATTGCATAGCAAATCTGTGCAATTCCGTTTTTTAGAAAGCCCACACGTCAACTTTATATTGTTGGTAAATGTACACTAAATACTACAGAGTCTGTAACACCAGTGACATTCACAGAGGAAATCATGTATCTAAACGAAGTGTTTTAGAGAAGTTTAACGTAAGATTCGTCTTTTAATGCCAAGTAACCTGGAGTAACAATTCTGATTGCCTCTGGATTAAGAATATGAATAAGAAAACTATGCTAATTTAACTTTACATAATTAATTAAGCGTTATTTTGGATTTATTTCTAAATAAAATCCTCTTTATGATTAATTTGCTAAGAAATATCTAGAGAACTAAAAGAACCTTTGCTAATTATAGACAATTCTAGATCATGTACATCTGTCTTATCAGTCCATGACTGTGATGAGGGGTAAAAGAAGTGTGAAAGCAAAATTTAATGTCATCTGCTATAATTGTACCTACTCGGCCAGTTTCGATTTCAATATTGCTTGATAAGGTAAATTCCATATGAAGAGATTTAAAAATTTAAAACCAGACATAAGCTAGATTCTGGATAACGTGTTTTATATGACAAGAAAAAGAATGACTACAGCAGACCCATTGATGACCTATCTTCGAAACTGATGCTCAGTTAAGGTTTTAAATCAGAACAAGGGATATTATCAAGTTGATTTTAACCAGATAGTGTAACAAAAAAGTGACCCATGACTGTGAGAGACTGCTAAAGCCAAACGTTTACTGTTTAATTTGAGTTTATTGGCAGGTGTCCATACACAAAACTTTTTTGTAGTGAGTACACAAATCACTACCTTGGAACCATACCATATTGTCCAAAATGTCCGGCAACTCCAATACAAATATTTTGATATAACTAGTTATTATACAAACCATTTACATGTAAATTGATGGAATGAACTATGGTTTTAGGACCTCTAGTTATGCACCCCCTGAGTACTATCCAAATAAGAGGAGTCTATTATACTCTCCATCCCTTCGCCTTGAAAGTAGTCATGGCATCGCATGGCATAAGAAAACATAACATTTGAAAAACAAGGTCCCGTGGACATTCAAAGGTAACATGGACCAATTTCACCTATTTCCCTTGAGGGGTCTGCTTGGTAAGATATGTCACGAAAACATTGGAGTTCAGGTTTATATGATGAGTGTTTGGAACATGTAAATGTTTATGTCTTATACTTGCTGTGATAATTTCCAGTTCAAATTGAAGATTAGTCATTGAAAGAAAAAGAAATATATGAACGAAGAGAGGGGCGTTTCACAGTATTCCTCGATTATTGTTGATTGCTACCATAATTCTCTTTCCGTACGCATTTGTGTTAGTTTTAATGTATTTCTCACCTCATAATTATATGTAAATGGGCATGGAGCCTGGTGGAGAATGCAAAATTGTCTATAAATAAATCCTATGGGTTATTTTATGGTAATGATAACATTTATAAATTATAGTTATGAAATCCTAAGATTACAAAAATTATGTTACATTAATTTTCTTGGAAGGTAGTGGGAACCAAATTCATAGGAATAGATATTAGTTATACTACTACAGCGGTGATGTCACTGTGGTAGAATTTTTGCCGGGAATCTATTTTTCTGGGAACTCAGAAAAGATTCTAAGATATTAGACTGCATAAATTTAGCAACTTTATAAAGATTATTCAAAACCACTTTTTCGAATGAAAGGTTTTTCTGAACAAGCACTTCCATATCAGAGTAAGGAATGATTTTGCTCATGTGTGTATGTGTATATATATATATATATATATATATATATATATATATATATATATATATATATATATATATATATATATATATATGTGTGTGTGTGTGTATGTATGTATGTGTGTATATATATATGTATTTATGTATATATATACATTATATATATGTATGTAATTTTATAATACACATGAGTGTAATCATATTTGTACATATATGTGTACATAATTATTACAGTATATGCATAATACATATATATATATATATATATATATATATATATATATATATATATATATATATATATATATATATATATATATATATATATATATGGGTGTGTGTGTATACATATAAATACATAATCATATATATGTGCATATATATACACACATACACATACACACACACACATATATATATACATAAATATATATATATATATATATATATATATATATATATATATATATATATATATATATATATATATATATATATATATATATATATATATATATATATATATATATATAAAAGAAAGCAATATTTCTAATTAGGCCTCATAAAAATTGACAAGAATGTTTATTTAGCAATTCACAAATGGAAATGCTGAATGAATAAGATATACAGTGATACTATGTTTATAAAATTGATAAACCAATTGCTTTCTCAAAAAGCGCGTAAGATTTTACAATGATTGAATATCCAATCAAAATCCGATAATTTGCCAGCCCTTGAAACCATGCGAGTAATTCAGTCGAATTCTTGTATTGACATTAGTTACCGAAGATACGTGCGAACCTCAATTCAATACAGATGAAAATAGGATGGAATTGATAGCAGTTATTAAGATATACCAAAAAGACTTACTATGACCCGTGCAATTCATATAGTATTGCAGAGCAGCGAAAGACTCGGGAATGACCAGACGTGAGGTGTTCGAAAAAGAAACGCATTTGGTATTTGATAAACTTCTCGACTGCATAGGTCTCGCATAAATAGCTATACATCCAACTCCTGCAGTGAATGTGAAGTTGGAATCGGAACAGCTTTTTGGAGGAGGACCTGTAAGAATACTGTGCGTTAGAATGAAATTTAGAAACATAAATCTACATTATTTTGCAATAAATATTTATCTTATTTCAGTATCCAAGTAGTTTATCGCAGCATTAGATAAACGACTTTCTTCCAGTACATAAGCAGCTATTATTACCAAATATATATATATATATATATATATATATATATATATATATATATATATATATATATATATATATATATATATATATATATATATCATCCTTATCAGCCGTAACTAGTCCACTGCAGGGCAAAGGCCTCAGACATGTCCTTCCACACATGTCTATTTATGGTCTTTCGATGCCAGTCTATACCAGCAAATTTTCTTAGTACACCAATCCATCGTCATCTCTTCCTTTCCCTTCTTCGTTTGTAATCTCTAGGGACCAATTTTGTTATTCTTAACGTCCATCTATTATCTGTCATTCTCATTATATGTCCTGCCAACGTCCTTTTCTTTTTCATACATGTTGTTAGAATATCCTCCCCTTTAGGTTACTCTGGCATCCATGCTGCTCTTTTTCTGTCGCTTAGTGTTATCCCCATCATTATTCTTTCCATTACTCTTTCAGTTGTTACTAGTTTATGTTCTAAGGCTTTAGTAAGGCTCCAAGTTTCTGATGTATAAGTTAATACTGGTAGGACCATCTGATTAAATACTTTCCTTTTCAGTGAAAGTGGCATTTTAATTTTCATAATCTCAATTTGCTTACCAAAAGCTCTCCATCCTATGCTTATGCTTCTTTTAATTTCGGTGTCATGTCCTGGAAAAACACCTACTGTTTGTCTTTTGTACGAATATTCACTGACAGTGTCTAAAGGTTCATCTATAACCGTTATAGGTAGTCTGCATTTTCACTCAATACATCTTAGTTTTATTCATATTAATTTTCAGTCCTACTTTTCTGCTTTCTCTATTCAAATTTTCTATCATCTTTTGCAATACCTTCAAGATGGATGGATATATATGTATGTACAATATATATCATGCATTCTCTCTTACAGGGGATTGTTTCAAAGGCAAACATAGCAGTCACTAGCACATTTGTATTTCCACTGCTGAATCATGAACGAACCCCTCGTACAGTAAAACATCTGTAGTATTAGTAGTTTCATACACCTACACAGATGATTCATTAGCAATACATGGAACCCACATACACACACAGCACCATTCGCCACTATTCAGCAAACGTTCTTGTAACTCCTTTCTTCCTTGAACGTCTTTCATTCCATACACAACCATTTCTAATGCCTCATACCCTCTTATATCATTGAACATCTGGATTATACCTCTGTTCTTCTCATCAATACTAAACTTTCAACAGTTCTAAGAAATTTACCCATTTCTCACTGTTCTTCTTGCACCATATTATAATGGGCAAAAAAAAAAAAAAAAAAATCCTTTTAACGTCTTTAACCTTTTTCCCTTTCATTCGTATTCAACATTCACACTTCATTTCTATGGAGAGCAGCTATCTCAATAATTCTTTTATGTTTACTCACTTTGGCTTTCACAGAAAATGCGCATATGTTTTTAGTCATTGACACACACAAGGCTATCTTTTTAATCCATCTTTTCTGTGACTCTCGTCTTTCTCTTATTTAACCACTGTGAAGAATCAAATAGTTCACCCAACTGTGTATCAATTTTGAATGATCATTAGGCCCTACTTGTGTAGCATAAAAAATTTCAGCTTACTTTTAATGGAAAAGTCGTAAATTCCAGCGTTTATTTCAACGTTTTCATGTAAGCAGGTAAATTTAGCACATTGTTTTATTTCCAAAACTCGGCTGACTGTGCCTTCAAATTTACATTATAGATTTACCTCCATAACTGAGTGGTACCATTCATGGTTAATAAAAATAACTACACATGAACCTATAAAAGCCACACTTACTTGAGTAAAAATTAACCATGGTCGAATTCTTACAGATTTTCAGGGTACAATTGACATCAGTTGTGTCTCCTTCCTGTAAGATCCTTTCTCCTACGACACAAACTGGACCTGTAAGTTGTGGAGGATTCATTTGCTGGAAATAAGGGGAACTGGGAAGATTGGCAAATGACTTGACAATGTGAAGTTCAATATTACCCTTCATTCTGAATGCTGCTTTGGAAACATTCAAATAATTCTGTGCATTTTCTTGAATTACTTAATCGTGGAAGAGTTTAAAAATGGTTTTCTCCAATTGAAAAAAAAAAAAAAAAAGTTTATCACCTAATTCAAAGATCGTGTGATAACAAACAAACTTTAACTAAGCAAATTAAACAATAGACTGACATACAACGCTGATGAAACTATTTATCCGTGTAGTGTGAAATAATTGAAGGAATTGACATATGAAGACTTGTTATAAGGTTTATCGTATGGGCAATATGACGGATATGAATATTTTGATAGTTCGGTTATGTGGAAAGAATGAATGATAAGGAGTTGGTGAAAAATTACGTGGTTTTTCTATCGTTGCTTGTTTAAATTTCTTTTACTACTTTGATAATGAGTAACACAATTGCTGAAAAATTTTGTTTTGAAAACAACTGGTAAATAATTATGTCACAGTATCAGATTTATGTTGAAGATGCGTATAGCGATATAACTTTGGCCAAAATACTGCTGTATGTATATCGAAATAAGTCCAAAAATTAGCCATCTTTTTCTCAGACAATGCGTTCTTCCTATTACTGTTAAATTTATTGTTATAACACCAGGTAGAGATTACATCACAAGAAGGCACCTAAACGAGCTGAAAAAAATATACTTCATTTAATTGGTTTGAATATTTTTTTATAGATTAAAGTTATGACTACCAGAGAAAACGATCTGTGAAACTTAGACTATGAACGATAATAAATGTCTTACATGATCGATGGAGTTTTTAATGCCACAGTGAAAATCGCTCAAACTTACCAAGTTTTGTGTAGCAGTGCAGAACATCTGAGCCATCATAGTCATGCATAGAGGACAGCGAGATGTTATATATATTGCACATATAGTTTGCATAACACATCAAATAACCCCAGGGGATTGAAAGTGCCCTCACAGCGCAGACAACGGCGGAAGGAAGGTGGTATTCAGCAAAGTTGCCCTCTTCGACTTCATTCAGTGTCGCAGCTGACACACGAATTCCAGTGAAAACGATGCTGCTATTGCTCTTTGACGTCTGTGAAGTCACAGTATTCGCCGTTCCTGAAGGGGTCGATAAAGTGCAGTTAGACAAATCGGCGAAAGTGATTAATAACAGGTATTCATTTCAAGTTAAATTTTTAATAATATCTTTTGGCGATAACAAGCAACGCGCTCATGTAAATTCAGCAATGGATAAAAGAATGCATTTTCCGTATGTTACAAGATCAAATAAACAGATATTGGTGATTGTTGTCAGACTAAATCTGACAAAAGAAAAAACAAGAAATGGATTTAAATTTCATGCTTCGCTAACTGTAGGTCTATTCCCAACGACATGAGCCTGCAAGTATTTCGTGCTGGAAGGAAAGAAGAAAAAGTTAAAGAAGCAGAAAAAGAATGGCGATTACCGGGCAGGATCAGTGAGAAACCATTATTATTATTATTACAAGCCAAGCTACAACACTAGTTGGAAAAGCTGGCTGCTACAAGGCCGAGGACTCCAACAGGGAAAAATAGACCCGTGTGGAAAGGAAAGTAATCTGATGTTGATATATATATATATATATATATATATATATATATATATATATATATATATATATATATATATATATATATATATATATATATGTGTGTGTGTGTGTGTGTGTGTGTGTGTGTGTGTGTGTGTGAACTGAAATATTTATTTGGGAATTATTAATCTTTCAACAGAGTACTCTTGATGTCCGACGTGTAGCAAAACATGCCTGAAACCCCCTTATTCATGCAGTTGTTATAATTTGGTATTATATGATAAATCTATCCCAAACGCGTAGAACGCATCCAATAACAATGAAATCAGGGATTGAGAAACCGAGCACATCAGTCTTAACTATTTATGTCATGAAAATACCAATATTCGGAAAGCGATTCAGCCAATCACCGACTGTCATCAGCCATTCGGCCACTTTTTAGGGTTAGTTTTTTCCCGCCTTCAAGATGTTTCGTACACTAAAGTTGCTTCCGTGACCTACGTATTTCACAATTTGCTCACTTGTTACGAACTGTTAAACTATGTTGAACGTCCAGCGGATTGAATGTTTAGTGAAGCTGCTGTTCAAGAGAAAATCAACTAAAATGACATTATACGTTGGATTTGATGCCTTTCGTTTAAGGCGTCTTGTGACGATTCTGTATCTCGACATGAATTTCATTTGCGCAAAGGCTAGGCTAGACAGTAGACAGCGAAGAGCCCTTGACTTTTTTTTTTTTGTTTAATGCAAGTGGGAAACAAAAATGCCAAGTTCAGAATGGTGGATAGAACTGTCAGGGTTGCAGATATCACCTGTTGGAGAGGAAAGTGTTTGTGAGGTTGATGTCTCGAAGGCTGTGATTAAAGGACGACAATGGTGATGCTGGTATGCTGTGTTGGAGATGGAAGATGTAAACAAAGAATAATGATGTGTTGATAGTCTCGGTTTTTAAGATTGAAATGTTTGCAATACTGTCACGCCTAATGGTATAGTGTTGAGGCGATCCTGACACCAGCCCACTGTGTGAAGGATTGGTGATATGCTAAATAGCCTAATGATGGTGATGAAAGTGTTGGTAATCCTGATGTACTATATATTAAAGAAGGAAAGGTTGATAATGCGAGAAGTAATGGTTGGTATTTGTGATAGAACTAATAATGAACTGATAGTATTGGTGGTGTAGAAAGGCTGGAGATTGGTGTTGGTAATGCTAGTTCCAACGTTAGATTGGTGCCTCTGATATGTCTGGTGTCGGAGAGAGTAGGATCAATGCTGATGGGCTTGATGTTGGTGAGTAAAAGACTGATTTACAAAAATACAAAAAAACGAAGTGAAGTAGTAATTCATACCTAGACTGGAAGGTAGAGGAAGCAGCCATGGACCTCTGGATGTTGGTGAGTGTTCCAATAATTGTTTTACAGTAGAGCTAAGGTGTCATTGCCTTGGCTCTAGTTTACTCTGTTATTTTATATAGTACCTTTGTCCATAGATAGGTTATTAGAGCTATTGCTGACAAATATTTAATTAATTCATTGTCTATTTTTTCATTCAATACTCTTGCATAATACATAAAATAGTGTGAATGTGGTGTGTAGCCTACATAGTGTAAGAATTGCATTTTACTTGTATTCTTTATTTTCTTTGATATGACTTAACTGCAAAGTCTTAGAATGAGTAAAACCTACAACTGCGTGAAATTTAAACTGCTCTTAAATCTAATATTTATCTTTAAGTGAAGTATGGGTTAATATATGGTACTTTAATCAGTAACACTACAATAGTACCACCCAGCCAGTTTTGCATGAAATTTTTTTTTTCCACTAGTAGTTTGTTGTTTTATTGTGTTCTGATATGAATACCGGTGTAGCTGGAAATTTTTCCCCCCTGACTAAAATTCCCCCCCTGGAAAATTAGCCTAGGATCGATTTCCCCCCCGGAAAAAGTAGCGCTGGCTGTTACTTCCCCAGGGGGAATTTCAGCCCTAAGATATCCCCCCCCCCCAGGCCATTTCTCGGAGACCCCACCCTCCCTTACAGAGAAATTATTTTGATGAATTAAATAATCAATGGTAATTTTGACAAAATATATATATATATATATATATATATATATATATATATATATATATATATATATATATATATATATATACCAAAGGCACTTCCCCCAATTTTGGGGGGTAGCTATATATATATATATATATATATATATATATATATATATATATATATATATATATGTACACACACATACATACAATGTTACGCAACGTTACGAAGGTTACGATGCTATTGCTAACGTTAGCAATGCTACGATAATATTAACGTGTATTTTAAAGCATTTTTCCATATACCCTTTACACAAAATATAAAAAGGTACAGAACCTAACAAACCCACCTAACCTAACCTAGGAGTTCCCAGGTCACAACCCCTAGACGGGGGCAAGCCCCCGGACCCCCTTCCCAGGTCACAAACTTGTACTAGCAAGAGGTAATGTTGAACTGCGCACTCTAAAAACATTAAAATTAAAGAAATTAATGACTTACTTTTATGACCCCATCCGAAATAATGGTTACCTCCACCAAGCAAAGGGGGAATCTTGGCCCTGAGGGGGGAATATTGTCTTGGGACAAAGTTCCCCCAGGGGAATATATATCCTGGGCCATCACACCGGTAAATA
Source organism: Palaemon carinicauda (assembly GCF_036898095.1). Classification (NCBI taxonomy): domain Eukaryota; kingdom Metazoa; phylum Arthropoda; class Malacostraca; order Decapoda; family Palaemonidae; genus Palaemon; species Palaemon carinicauda. The sequence continues at coordinate 258,685,027 of NC_090725.1, read as the reverse complement.
TATGATACTTTAATTTCTAGCCAAATATCTGAACCATATATTTTTCCTACTTTCCATCTTGTGTTTTATGCATTTCTGACCTTGATTATTGGGGCAAACCACCCGTTCATGAGTTTTTGGACCCCTTATGTAAAGATAATTATGGGGGACCCCAGTGGGAAGCCGGTTTTTTTAGGGTGGGGAAATGTCATAAATGTGTGATTTGCAGCAATAGTAATGGTCAGAAATGCAAAATAAGCCCAAGGTAACCAGTTGGAAAAAAATATGGTTCATGTAAATGGTTGAAAATAGTCCAAAACATGATTATTTAACTTTTGAGATTTGTTAAAGGGTACAGAACCTAACAAACTAACCTAACCTAACGTAGTAGTTCCCAGGTCACAACCCCTAGCCGGGGCAAGCCCCCCAAACCCCCCTTCCCAGGTCACAACCCCTAGCCACCCCAGAGCCCCTTCCCAGGTAACAAACCTTCCCAAGTCACAAACCTTCCCAGGTCACAAAACTTCCCAAATCACAAACCTTCCCAAATCACAAACCTTCCCAGGTCACAACCGCTAGCCGGACACCCCCTTCCCAGGTCACAAACTTAAAGTAAATCACAAATAAATCCTTAGATTATGATACAGTAAATCACAAATAAATCTTTCCATTATATAAAAGTAAATCATAACTAATTCCTTACCTTATGATTGACATCGTCGCCTTTTTTGTTTTCTTGGCAATCATTACAAAAGCTTTGCAGTAGAAAATGTGCTGGCCTTCCCTGAAAATTAAGCCACAATCGAACCTTTGAGGCCTTATTTCGCTATTATTGTTTAATTTCACATGAGTAACAATAGCTTTACACTAAACGGAGAGCATTTCCATCATAAGCAATTGCCGACATGAACGTAATTACACTTTCGAAGTAGACTGATGTACTTCCCTTAAGTTCACCCTTCCAGACATCTTTACGAGATAATGGTTAACTTAAAACTGAAGGCGAATTTATGAAAAAAATGGCTGTTGTAGAGCAACATCCGGGAACTTATGAAGAAGTAATTGTAAGCTGCTAATTGGTTAAAAAAAACCACCTGACAAATACGTCATTGTAAATGCACAGAAAGTTCCACAATCCATGGAGAAAATGCATGCGCAATAAGTCCCCTTCAGTATCTCAAATGTAAACAATGGACTTAGAGTGAAAAACATACTTCACATTTAAATCGACTGATATTTAAGTTATTATGCCCCCATCCCCCATTAAATATATAGAGAAAAAACAACAAACTAGCCAGCACTCGTCCATTTCTTATAGCGAATTTCATTTTTGCTAGAAATTAAAGTATCATACTGTATACTAACCTGAATACCTTCCGCAACAGTATGATTTTCTAATTAGCCTACCATAACCCAACAGTAATTTGAGGAGCTTAAAGTGGGATAATGAAAAGTAACAAATTGCGGAAGAGAATAACGGCAGAAATCAACAAAACAACAAGAAAACTAACAGAAAAATTTGTTTTCATGCAAAGATATGAGGAATAACACTTATGAAAGTTCTCGCTCCTGTTTTGGTTAATGAACTATTACTAATTATTCACGTACTGTACTGGTCTTTGCTCCGGTGTGGCTGTCTTCGCTCTTCGCTCCACTGTGACTCCTCGCTCCACTGTGACTCCTCGCTCCACTGTGACTCCCTTAGCTCCACTGTGGCTCTCTTCGCTCACATACTGTATAAACATTACATCACTGCTCCTAGATTCTGACAAACGGGGTAGCCTACATATTGTGATACTGTACATGTGTTCGCCGAGGGGGCGAGAATTTGGCCGCATCCTTAGTTTACACTGAGCAGCTCCACGGGTACATTGGTTAATGAACTAGCGAAAATTATTCACATACTGGTCTTTGCTCCACCTTAGTTCGCTTTGTTGCAATTAAACATTACATCATTGCTCCTATGCTCTGGCAAGTGGTACTTCTTGTGCTACTCGCTTTCACCGTGTGGGCGAGTATTATGCTGTATCCTTAGTTTACACTGAGCCTTAAATCTTTATTGACTTACCTTATTAGTCTGAGTCAGAGTACACAATTTTTTCCGTCACCGAAATACAAACCACGCTATTTACATTGGGTTTACCTTTTAGCGTAGCTGAAATGGCGAGCCATTAGAATTTAACGAGGGTGTATTACCCCCGCGCTAGTTAGCAGGGGGGTAGGGGAGTGGTAGCTAGCTACCCCTACCCCCTCACACACCGGTGAACTGCTTCACTTTCACTTTTGGCTCGGACATGGACAGACGTCTCTGTCTTTGTCCTCGCTTGGCAGCCATTGTTTGTTTTGTCTTTACTTAATCACTTACTTTTCTTTTACTCAATATATATTAAACATTTTTTCATGTTTATGTATATATTTGAGTATAGAAATCAGTAAGTTTCCCTTTCAGAGTTTGTGCTTGTGTGTGTAGTGTATGATATCTCCGTGGAGCCCTCGGCAGTTAGGCCACCATGGTGTAATTTCATGGGTCGCGATCGAGTTTGACTTCGGTCTTTCTGTCTCTCTTTCTTGAGGTCGTTCACCCTTTTACTACGTTACTTTTACTACGCCTTTGTAGCTTCCTTCCCGTGTGGGGGGTTGCTACGCCGTACGTTTTGTCTCAATTAGTTTATGAATCAAATTGTATTTGTTGATTTTTCAGCTTTGTAGAACGATTCCTTTCGGGGTTTTCGTTCTTTCTTTAGTGTTCATTCATTTTTAAATTACATAATTACATAGCCTAGTTACATAATTATAATTGTTATAATTCTGTGTTGGTTACAGCTCTCCTTCCGTGAGTGTAAGTGGTTGTGGGGGCACGTGCCTGTTGTGTAATTCTTGTGTTCCTTTCCCTCAGGATTCCTCTTTGGAGCCTTCCCGGGGGAATGAATGTTAACTAATGATTTTTTGTTTTATTTTTCACAGTTACCGATCTAGTTCGTTTCTGTATGTGACAACGGAGTGAGCTGTCTTGTTGAGGCCTGGGGATTCGGCTGTTGCTGCCTCCCCTATTGATCTTCGTCAGGGGCGTGTCTCCTCCTGGAAGTACTCCCGTGACGATTGGCAGCTCTCCAGTTCATTTTAGAACACTCAGGAGGCTCGCCTCCTTGGGTGGGTATCTTTCCTTCCGAGGGAAGTTTTTCCTATCCAGGCTTGAGTTTTTCTTCTCTTGCCTTTTTTTTTTCGTGCGACTATGCTCTTGGTGCTGAGCGGTCGCACCTGCAGTTACGCTCAAGGGGCTGGGCAACTGCAGGAGCCCCTCTTCGGAGGATTGCTCCTTTTAGGTCACTGGCTGACCCGTCTCTTCTACGAAGTGTTTCTCTTTCGTTCACGAGAGAGTACACTCATAGAGACTCCTCTTCGGAGGACTCTTCTGCTGTTGTTGCTGTTGGCCGCCTTCGCCGTAAGGCTCACTGTCCGCTACGTCGTAAGGGCCTCCCATCTCCCTATAAGGGTGCTAAGAGGCGCCTTTTTGAATCTCCGTATGCAGCCTACAACTCCTTCTTCTTGATCTTCCGCCCCTGGTGCAGATGGACAGCAGTCTGACCTCGCCCGGCGGACAGACAACGGTCTTCTGACGGACATCAGTCTTCCGACGGACAACGATCCCTTCGGGGCAAAGGGTTGCCTCCCACGGGGGTTCTTCCCTTGCGTGTCAGGGTTCCCCTGCGCGCCCTTCTGCAGTGTTCTCTCCTGCTCATCAGCGCTTTCCTGATCGCTAGCGCTCTCCTGTTCGCCAGCGCTCTCCTGTTAGTCAGCGCTCTCCTGTTAGTCAGCGCTCTCCTGATGATCGTCTCTGCTGTTCCTGTTGGTTCCTGTTACACGCCCTGTGCGCCCACGTTCGCCCTCGCGATCTAGAACTTCGGTTCAGGTCTTGGACAAGGACTATTCTTCTACGCACAGGATTCCACGCGTTGCCTTCTGCTCGCCAGCGATCACCAGCTCGCCAGCGACCACAGACGCGTCAACGTTCGTCTGCTCGTCAGCGATCTCCTACGCGTCAACGATCGCCATCGATCTGCCACGCGTGTCAGTTCCCTTGGACACCATAAGTAGCGATCTAGCGCTCGCCTGCTGTGGACCACGATCTCCGGTAGCTGAGTCTTGCCGTAGATCTTCCTCCTGCTCGCCAGCGCTCACCTTTACTTCTGTCCTGTGCGCCAGCTTTCTTCAATCGCCAGCGCACATCTGCGCGCCCTTTTCTGCCACGCACCAATGGGCGCCAACGGTTTTTTCTGACCGTCTAGGATCGCCTGATTAACAGCTTGCTTCAGCGCTCACCTTCCTGATGCACCTGCGCGCCTTCTGTTAGCGCGATGCGCGCTAACCATCACTAGGCTCTTACGCGTTAGCGATCGCCTATGTGCCCGCGCAATTCTTCGCCTGCGCGCTAGCGTTTTGTTAACGCACCACCGCTCGCCAACGCGCCGACGCGCCATCGCTTGCCAACATGCCTTCACTCGCCTACGGGCCATCGCTCACCGGAACGCGCCATCGCTCGCCGGAACGCACCATCGCTCGCCGGAACGCGCCATCGCTCGCCGGAACGCGCCATCGCCTGCCTACGCACCATCGGTCTCCCGACCGCCTGCGCTCACCTGCGCGCCCACGTGCCCGCGCGCCTACGCACATGCGCTCCAATGTTCGCCCGCGCGCGAACCAACGGTATTCCATCGCGCGGACCAATGGGGTTCCGTCGCGCGGACCGACGGTGTTCCGTCGCGCGGACCGACGGTGTTCCGTCGCGCGGACCGACGGGGCTCCGTCGCGCGGACCGACGGGGCTCCGTCGCGCGGACCGACGGGGCTCCGTCGCGCGGACCGACGGGGCCCCGTCGCGCGGACCGACGGGGCCCCGTCGCGCGGACCGACGGGGCCCCGTCGCGCGGACCGACGGGGTTCCGTCGCGCGAACGTCGGCTTGATTCCTGCAGTATCCATTGCTCGCCTACGGGTCATCGCTCGCCGACCACCAGCTCTCGCCCTTCCTACCACGGTCGTCCTCCTTCTGCCCTCCTTCGCGCACTTTAGTTTGCGCTCCTGCGTGCCCGCGCATGGGTGCTTCCACGTATGGCCACGCACAAACCATTGATTTACCATCGCGTGAGCGCCAGGGCGATTGCGACCGCGATTCCCGTCGGGGTTTCGCAACATGGTCAGCCTGGCGAGTCTTATGGAGCGTATTTCCAGAACACGGTCCTCACCCCGGCTGTCCCTGCGGGCGCGGGAGCCCGAGCCCCGGCTGTCCCCACTCGCGCGAGAGTCCTGGCTGTCCCCACGCGCGCGAGAGTCCTGGCTGTCCCCGCGCGCGCGAGCCCTGGCTGTCCCCGGGCGCGCGAGCCCCGGCTGTCCCCGGGCGCGCGAGCCCCGGCTGTCCGCGAGCGCGAGCCCCGGCTGTCCCCGCGAGCGAGCCCCGGCTGTCCCCGCGAGCGAGCCCCGGCTGTCCCCGCGAGCGAGCCCCGGCTGTCCCCGCGAGCGAGCCCCGGCTGTCCCCGCGAGCGAGCCCCGGCTGTCCCCGCGAGCGCGAGCCTACGCATCACGAGGAGCAACAACTCCCTCAACCTTTTCTTTTACTGGGAGATATGAATGGTAGAAATCCTTTATGGGGTGATGTTTTGGCAAACACAAGAGACAATATTACCTCATCAATTGTGGAGAATGAGGATGTCGGATTTCTTAATACAGGAGAGCCCAAGCACTTCCATGCTCAAACAGGTACCTTGTCATGCATTGACCTTTCAATTGCAAGCTCTAACTGCCTTCTTGATTTCGATTAGAGGACATTAGGTGATTGGCATACTAGTGATCATGCACCAATCATCATAAACACCAACAAGGGTCTGCCTTTACAAAGATCCCCACAATGGAATCTTGACAAGGCAGACTGGGTTACATTTCGTGAGTTAAGTGAAATCAAGGGGAGTTCAGAACAGTTTGAAAGTATTGATGATGCCACAGACCTACTGAATGGAACTCTCTATACAGCAGGAATCTATTCGATTCCCAAAACCACGAGATTATTCAAACGACGACCAGTCCCGTGGTGGTCTTCAGAATTAACAGCCTTGCACAGAGCCACCAGAAAATCTCTGACTAGATTGCGTAGATGCCGTACTGATGAAAATTTGATAACATACAAAAAGAGTAGAGCACAGTTCTGTTGTGCCATGAAAGAAGCTAGATACCAGTCTTGGGTGTCTTCTCTTTCCTCCATTAACAGTAGAACACCACCATCTTCTGTATGGAGGAAAATAAAAGATTGCAGGCAAATTTACCCAAACCCACCACCAGTGTTGAAAGTGAATGGTCAGTATGTGACTGAAGCAAATGATGTTAGCAATGCCCTGGCTGATCATTTCTCAAATGTATCATGCAAGTGTGTAGCAGTTCCTGGTCACCAGTATAGGAGCATCGATGAAAAGGAAGTTTTAAATTTTGCAACAGGAAAGGAAAAATCATATAATTCTCCTTCTACTGAAAGAGAACTTAATTTTAAAGATCTGACTTAGCCGGTAGTTATATATATAGCTATACGTCCCTGACGTCCGGCAGAAATTTCAAAACTCGTGGCAATCGCAGATTGGGTAGCCAGGTGTACCACCTGCGCGCCCTCCAGTGAGGTACCTGGAACCATTCCATGATTCCACAGATCTTCCCTGCCGCTCACGCTGGCAACATCGTTGGATTTTTCACTTGCTGTAACCTGTATAATTGCAGTCATCTTGGTGATGTACAATATACTGTTGGCTTTCGCTAGTTTGGTTTTAATTTGACTGAGAGTAGTGGTTGGGTTATGATTGATATGTTCATAACTTGAAAGGGGTAGGATTAAGAGTTTTTTCCACCTACTGTAAAAATAACGAACCTACTCTTAAAAACATGATGGCGGTAGGTCAACACTCCGCCAACACTATGACGTCACAATCATATGACGTAAACTACGTAGTTACTACGTAGTATGACTTGCATATTCATTTCTTTTTCTTTGCAGAGAATGAAAAGTAAAATTCTACTTACAAACCAAAAGTATTTAAGTTTTTTATAATATAAAAGGAATATATAATTTTTAAATATTAAACTTAGCCGGTGAATATATAATAGCTGACGTCTCGGACGGCTCGACAGAAACCAAAAACTCGTGAGCGATCGCCATGAAGGTTGCGAGTGTGACCACCAGCGGCGACTATCGGCCAGATACCACATATACTTGTAAACATCTCCAGTTCTTCTCTGTCGGTCTTATCGACAAGTTTATTCCGCTCGCTGATGACCTTGAGTTTTCGTCCTTTTTGGTGAAGTACTTTATTTTGGTTGTTTTTGAGCTTTCGCTGTGACGGGTGTTTTTTTTTTCTTCAATTAAAACTCTTGAAACCCTTTTTTGGCTAGTGTTTATTGTTGATGACTTTGGATTTGTTTTGGATTTTCTCTGATTGTTCAATATGGCTGACCCTTCTCCTATCCCTGGACCTAAATTTCACAAGTGTAATGCTAGGGATTGTAACAAACGTCTTCCCAAGGCCTCTCTCGACCCACATACCGTTTGTTCTAATTGCCGGGGTAAATCCTGCCAATTAGGAGATCGGTGTGATGAGTGCGTGGTCTTGTCGGAATTCGACTGGCTTGAATATGATAAATATTCTCGTAAGCTGGAGAGAGATAGGGTGAGGAGAAGCTCCTCTAGGTCGTTGGAATTTTCCTCCTCCTATGCCCCTGAACCTAATCCTTCCCCTGTAGTAGTTGTTCCTGAACTCCCTACTAGCACTCCTGAACCGTCCATGCGGGATATGTTTCTTGCGATTCAAGCTTTAGGCGAAAAAGTTGAGTCCTTAGCATCGGACCGTAACCAACTCATGTCAGATGTGAAGTTATTGAAAGAAAATCGTAGTGAAAAAGTGATAAGTGCGCAAAGTGTATTTAGTGTTGCGACCGAGGGTTCGTCTGTTCGTGCTTGTCGCTCCCCTAGTCCGAGACCTCTTTCAGGCTCCCCTGCACCAGGGAGAAGTAATGTCGTAGGACTTAAGGGGACGAGAGGCTTTAACCAACGTACAGACGTTCCCTCTTTGGTATCGGACGTTTCTCGTCAAGATCGCCCTTACCATAAGATGGGTGAGACTGTGTTCTCCTCGTCATCCGAAGGCTTTTCGCAAAAGAAACCTTGGCGCAAGGTTTCTAGACCCTTGAAGCGAAAGTCAGTCCCTTCAGGACAGGTCCAGCGTCCTGGCTGTAGCCATTGGGACAGCTCTGACCCTTTGCAGTCGTCGGAAGACTGTTCGCCTGTTAAACGCAAACGTATCACGGGGTCCGAGGGTCGCGGTAAAGGCAATGTTTTGCCAACACAGACGTTACCGTCGTCTCGGCCCGTTCCGACTCCCGTTGATCCTAAATGGGTTGTCCTGCAGGACATGCAGACTAAGCTTGCCTCCCTTATGGAGGAGTATAACGTTGAGCAGGTTCACGATGATTCTTCGCTTTCGAGTCGCCGTTACGCTGATCGAGATTCTGGCCGTCAGCCGCCCAAACGAGCATTTACTCGTCCGTTTGACGTTAGTGCTGACGTTTCTTGTACTTTGAAACGTGATGTCAGTAGTTTTTCACGTCAGTCACGTGACATGGATCCTCCCTCGCTGCAGTCTCGTGTTGACTTTCAGCCGCTGCCGCAGTCTCGTGTTGACGTTCAGCCGCTGCCGCAGTCTCGTGTTGACGTTCAGCCGCTGCCGCAGTCTCGTGTTGACGTTCAGCCGCTGCCGCCGCAGCCCCGACCTGACGTTCGCCGACCGGCTCAGTTGCCTCGACTTGACGTTGAGCGTCAATCACCACAGTCGAAGGTTGTTTTGCCTGCTCAGTCTATGCAGTCAAGGCAGTTCCGACGTGACGTCGAGCGTCAATCAACTTCAGTTGTTGTTGTTGGTCAGTCACAAGGATTTCAGTCCTTTCAGCAGCGGCGTGACGTCGCTTCCTCTACTACTACTGCTGCTCCTTTGCTTGTTGACATTGCCTGTCAAGCGTTGCCGCCGCGGCAGGTCTCTCCTTTTCATGAGACTCGGCAATTGTCGGACGAGGTTCCTTCAGATGAGGAAGTTGCGGATCCTCCTCCCACTGATATTCTTTTGGGGACTTTGTCAGACGGAGAGGAGCCTAAAGCTGCTCAGCCCTCTATGGACTTTAAAAAAAATCATGCTGATTTTTAAGGATCTTTTTCCGGACCATTTTGTAACTGCTGCTCCTCGTTCGCCTCCGTCAGAGTTCACGCTAGGCCTAGCTACTTCGAAGCCTTCGTTTACTAAGCTAGTGCTTTCTCGCTCTTCTTTGAGAGCTTTACGTTTGGTAGGCGACTGGTTGATCACCAGGAGGAGTTTGGGGAAGACAGCCTTTGCTTTCCCTCCTTTTAAACTGGCTTCTAGAGCGAGCGTCTGGTATGACACGGGAGAAGTTCTCGGCTTGGGAGTTCCTGCCTCTGCCCAGGGAGACTTCTCAAGCCTCGTAGACTCTCCCCGTCGCCTGGCCATGAGACGCTCTAAAATTTACTGGTCCTCCTCGGACCTTGACCATCTCCTCAAAGGGGTTTACAGGGCCTTCGAAGTTTTTAACTTCTAAGATTGGTCGCTAGGGGCCTTAAGCAGGAAGATCTCTTTGGCCGACCGTGATGTTTCCGTGCTTATTATGTCCTGCATGGAAAAAGCCATCCGTGATGGCTCTAATGAGCTCGCCGCTACCTTTACGGCAGGAGTCCTGAAGAAAAGGGAGACTCTGCTCGTTCCTTTCGGCAGGAGTAACTCCCTGCCAAAGGTCGGAGCTTCTCTTTGCCCCGTTGTCATCTGCCTTGTTTCCTCAGCAGTTGATCAAGGATATTGCGGCTTCACTGGTGCAGAAGGATACCCACGACCTGATGGCTACGTCGGCGCGCAAGGCTGCTCCTTCATCGTCTTATGTCGTAAGACCCAAGATCGATACCCCAGCGACGAGGTTTATCCCGCCCTTTCGTGGCAGAGCCCCCAGTAGGGGAGGCGCTCGTGCCGACAGTAAAAGAGGCAAGAGGAAGAGGATCCTAGTCCTCCCGTGGCAGAGTCTGACTGCCCACGTCCTCAGACAGCGGTAGGGGCCAGACTGAACAACTTCTGGCAGGCCTGGGAGAAGAGGGGTGCGGACCGAGAGTCTGTGTTGTTGCTCAAGGAGGGGTACAAAATACCGTTTGTACGGAGACCTCCTCTAGTAACAGTTCCTTTAGACCTCTCTCCCAGGTATCGAGAGGAGTCAAGGAGACAAGCTCTACAGCAGCAGGTGTCTCAGTTGCTAGAGAAGGGAGCGGTGGTGAAAGTCTCGGACCTTCAATCACCGGGATTTTACAACCGTCTCTTCCTAGTCCCCAAGCATACAGGAGGTTGGAGGCCAGTGCTGGATGTCAGTGCGCTCAACGTTTTTGTCGTAAAAACAAAGTTTACGATGGTGACCACGAAGTCCGTCCTAGCAGCGGTCAGAGAGGGAGACTGGATGGTCTCTCTCGACCTACAGGATGCGTACTTCCACATTCCTATACACCCGGATTCTCAACCGTATCTAAGGTTTGTATACAGGAATGTGGTGTACCAGTTCCGAGCACTGTGCTTCGGCCTCAGCCCTGCTCCTCTTGTTTTTACGAGGCTCTTGAGGAATGTGGCAAAATTTCTTCATTTATCAGGAATTCGAGCCTCCCTGTACCTGGACGACTGGCTACTCAGAGCGTCGTCCCGTCATCGCTGTCTGCAGGACCTTCAATGGACGCTGGATCTTGCAAAGGAGTTGGGACTGTTAGTGAACTTAGAAAAGTCTCAACTGAATCCCTCCCAGACGATTCTCTATTTGGGGATGGAGATTCGCAGTCTAGCTTTTCGGGCTTTTCCGTCTGCCACCAGGATAGATCAAGCCTTGCTCAAAGTCCGCCTCATGCTGAGAAAAGACCGTTGCTCAGTGAGAAGTTGGATGAGCCTCCTAGGGACTCTGTCATTCCTGGAACAATTTATCTCACTAGGGAGACTTCACCTTCGCCCTCTCCAGTTCCATCTAGACTCCCATTGGGACAAGGGCAAGACTTTGGAAGCGGTTTCAATCCCGATCTCCGAGCCAGTAAAGACGTGCCTGAACTGGTGGGACAGCAACATCAGTCTTCGAGAGGGTTTGTCCCTGGCGGTCAAGAACCCAAACCACGTGTTATTCTCAGACGCGTCGGATTTGGGTTGGGGAGCGACTCTGGACGGTCTGGAATGTTCGGGTCTTTGGACGTCGGATCAGAGGAGCTTGCACATCAACTGCAAGGAGCTGTTGGCTGTTCACTTGGCTTTGACGAGTTTCGAGAGTCTTCTACGAAACAAAGTGGTAGAAGTGAATTCGGACAACACCACGGCCTTGGCGTACATCTCCAAGCAAGGAGGCACTCACTCCCACACACTGTTCGTCATCGCAAGGGACCTCCTCATCTGGTCAAAAGATCGAGGCATCTCTCTGTTGACAAGGTTCATCCAGGGGGAATTGAACGTCTTGGCGGACTGTCTCAGTCGGAGAGGTCAGGTGATCCCCACAGAATGGACCCTCCACAAGGACGTGTGCAAGAGTCTTTGGATGACTTGGGGTCAACCCACCATAGACCTCTTTGCGACCTCTTTGACCAAAAGGCTCCCGACCTATTGCTCTCCAGTCCCAGATCCAGAGGCAGCCCACATAGATGCCTTCCTGCTGGACTGGTCTCACCTGGACGCGTACGCATTCCCGCCGTTCAAGATCATCAACAGGGTTCTGCAGAAGTTCGCCTCTCACGAAGGGACAAGGTTGACGTTGGTTGCTCCCCTCTGGCCCGCGAGAGAGTGGTTCACAGAGGTACTTCAATGGCTGGTAGACGTTCCAAGGAGTCTGCCTTTAAGGATAGATCTCTTACGGCAGCCCCTCGTAAGGAGTCTTCATCAAAGCCTCCCCGCGCTTCGTCTGACTGCCTTCAGACTATCGAAAGACTCTCAAGAGCTCGAGGATTTTCGAAGGAGGCAGCCAGAGCGATCGCGAGGGCTAGGAGAACATCTACCATCAAGGTCTACCAGTCGAAGTGGGAGGTCTTTAGAAATTGGTGCAAGTCATCATCCATTTCCTCTTCCAGTACCTCTGTAGCCCAAATTGCAGACTTTCTCCTGCATCTGAGAAATGTTCGCTCCCTCTCTGCTCCCACTATTAAGGGCTACAGGAGCATGTTGGCTTTTGTGTTCAGACATAGAGGCTTGGATCTGTCCAAGATCTCCTTAAGTCCTTCGAGACCTCTAAGGAGCGCCGTATGTCAACTCCTGGTTGGAACTTAGACGTGGTCCTAAGGTTCCTAATGTCCGACAGGTTTGAGCCATTGCATTCAGCCTCCCTGAAGGATCTCACCCTCAAGACACTTTTTTTTGTGTGCTTGGCTTCGGCTAAAAGGGTCAGTGAGATCCATGCCTTTAGTAAAAACATCGGCTTCTCTACAGATAGAGCCACATGTTCGCTTCAGCTTGGTTTCTTGGCCAAAAATGAACTGCCTTCTCGTCCTTGGCCTAAATCTTTTGATATACCTTGCCTATCAGAGATCGTGGGCAACGAGGTTGAAAGAGTACTTAAGTTTTATTTAGCTCGTACCAGATCTTTACGAGGTGGGTCTGAGGCCTTATGGTGCTCCGTCAAGAAGCCCTCATTGCCTATGTCTAAAAATGCTTTATCGTATTTTATTAGATTTTTAATCCGAGAGGCACATTCTCACTTGAGTGAAAAAGATCGTTGTTTACTTAAGGTCAAGACGCACGAAGTAAGAGCGATAGCAACTTCCGTGGCTTTTAAGCAAAACAGATCTCTGCGAAGTATTATGGACACGACCTTTTGGAGGAGCAAGTCGGTGTTCGCTTCATTTTACTTAAAAGACGTCCAGACTCTTTATGAGGACTGCTACACACTGGGTCCATTCGTTGCAGCGAGTGCAGTAGTGGGTGAGGATTCTACCATTACATTCCCTTAATCCCAATATCCTTTTAATCTTCTCTTGAAATGTTTTTAATCTTGTCTTGGGTTGTACGGAAGACTGAGAAGTCTTTCGCATCCTGGTTGATTTGGCGGGTGGTCAAATGTCGTTTCTTGAGAGCGCCCAGATTAAGGGTTTTGATGAGGTCCTGTTGTATGGGTGGTCGCCCTGGATATAACAGCTCCTGGGAGTCTTTCAGCATCCTGAGAGGATGGCTGGGCTTCGTGAGGAAAGCGGACTAATAAGGCAGAGTAATCGTCAGAGTCAGCTTCCTTACCAGGTACCTATATTTAATTGGGTTTTGTTATGATATAATTGTCAAAAACTCATGAGCATATACGCCTTTATTGTATTAATACTGGTCTCTACCAGTATTTTGATTATAAAATAAATTTTGGAATATACTTACCCGGTGAATATATAAATTAAAGGCCCTCCCTTCCTCCCTGATAGAGACCCAGCGGAATGAGAAGAACTGGAGATGTTTACAAGTATATGTGGTATCTGGCCGATAGTCGGCGCTGGTGGTCACACCCGCAACCTTCATGGCGATCGCTCGCGAGTTTTTGGTTTCTGTCGAGCCGTCCGAGACGTCAGCTATTATATATTCACCGGGTAAGTATATTAAAAAATTTATTTTATAATCAAAATATCATTTTTAAGAATATATTTGTCCTATTAGTATACTTTATTTAGATATTCATCGATCTATTTTCAGAGTTTAAATAAAACTAGTGTACAGTTAAAGTTACGCTACGTAGTTCTGGCATAAGGAAAGCGGACATAATGAAAGAATTCATTGAAGTCGGCTTTCTTATCATGAGGTAAAATCAATACAGTCTCATACTTTGTATCGTTATTTATTTTTGTTTTCGATATTGGGATTTCTAATATTAATCAAATAACCTATTGCATTCTCATTCAAGCCCTTGGCGGAAGAGTAACATTTCTCGCAGTGGGCCTGTCTATTTATGGTCTTATGTGAAATAGTATAAAAAGTGCAATTTTCTGTGCTAAATTAGCGCAGTGAATTTAATCAGTCAGTGGAGGGTGCGTCTGCTCGACCCTGTCGTTATCCTAGCCTTAGACCTCTTCCAAGCTCCACAACCCCTGGGAGGAGGAATGTCGATCGGCGTTAGCGCTCGAGCAGACGTCCCCTCGTCCGTTCCTGTTGTCGCTTCCCAGAACGCTCGCCCTCGCCATAGGAAAGGCGAGGAAAAAGTGTTATCTTCGCCGTCGGTTGACTCAGCTCACAGATAGGGCTGGCGTCTTATGTATTTCCCTTCCTTCTAGACAAGAAGAGAGTTGCTCGTCATGTCGCCGAGCGTTTAGATGCTCAACACCATAAGCTAGCGTCAAGAAGGACGCCGAGCGTTAAGGAATAGACTACATCACGCCAAGCGTCGAGTAGCTGGAAGTCATGACACATAACACCGAGCGTCAGAGTATTGGACGGCAAACATGACGTCATTGAGCTTCCAGCAGGACGTTGAGCGTCCAGCACTACTAACGATGCTGTAAGAGTTTGACACGATGTTTGGAACTGAGTGCAACTTCTTTGTCTCTCTTGTTGGATGAGCGAATGTTCTAGACGCAAACGTCATAGTTCCAAGCGTCTGAATTGCGAGCGTCATTGTTCCGAGAGTCACGCGGCGCCAAGCGTCAAGCAGTTGCATGGCGTCAAGCATCCTGCAGTTGGACTTGACGTCGAGTGTCAAGCAGTTAGACATGATGTCGAGCGTCAAGCAGTTACGTGACATCGAGCGTCAAGCAGTTGGACGTGACGCCAAGTGTCAAGCATAGTTCCGAGCGTCTAAATCGCGAACGTCATTATTCCGAGAGTCACATGGTGCCGAGCGTCAAGCAGTTGCATGGTGTCTAGTGTCCAGCAGTTGGACTTGATGTCGAGTGTCAAGCAGTTAGACGTAACGCCGAGCGTCAAACAGTTGCATGACGTCAAGAGTCCAGCAGTTGGACTTGACGTCGGGTGTCAAGCTTGACGCCGAGCATCAAGCAGTTAGACGTGATGCCGAACGTCAAGCAGTTAGACGTGACGTCGAGCATCAGGACTCAGACGTCGTGATTACAGTACACCAGTCGAGCCGAACGTCGAGATCGTGAGCGTCTTAGTTCTGATCGTAATGCCCGCGAGCGTCTAGCGTTGGAACATAGTTACGCCAGGCGCTATAACTGAAAAGATACAGAATAAAATATTAACTGGAAAGAAATTATTTTCACACACCAAGGCCCGCCTGTACAGACTTGGTATCTGATGGAGGGCGAGAAATAAACCCCTAAAAATAAGTAAAAGTAAGTAATAATCTTGGACCCATTGAGGCCAGAATTACAGGACCTTAAGGAGTTATCTCCTAGGAAACAAGACGTCTCTACCTCGGTTAGAGACTTGTAGGAGGAAGTGATCGACGATCTCCTTTCCCCTATGTATCTTTTAGAGGAATTCTCGTAGGAGAAGATCCTAAGATCCTTCACCCTTCAGTTGACTTATAGAAACTCATGAGAGTTTTTTCTGAAGAGTTTCCGAATTATTTTGTGCCTGCTGCTCCTCGTTCCCCGCTTTCAGAGTTTATGCTAGGGAAGGCGTCGAAGGAGTCTCTGTTTACAAAGATGGTGCTGTCCCGATCATCTTGAAAGAGCTTTGAGGATGATGGGAGACTGGATACAATCCTAGAATATCCAGGGTAATACTGTTTTTTTCTTTTCCCTCGGCTAAATTGGCCTCCAGATCTAGTGTTTGGAGGAGAGAATCTTGATTCGATCTCCTCCACCTCTCGGCTGTTCGTTCTATGTCCTTGGGCTCGAGCAGATCCCTCCCAGTATTGGAGGAATGCCTGAGCCTGCAGACTTCCACGGCAGGGACCTTCGGATGGAACTTCTCGGCCACTGCGTCGCGACGCTTGAGGATCGAGTTAGCCCACAGGTTAGCCACCTGGTGAGCGAGGAACTCAATCGAACGCGTGCCCGAGAGGAGGAAGGTCTCCAAAGCCTTCCTATTGCTCTCCTTGGACAGATCCTCAGAGCGCAATAGGATGCCCAGAGATCCCAGCCAAACGTCCAGCCATGAAGTTGCCTGCATGGCACTCTTTGCGACCTTCTCAAGGTTCAGGATCTCCGACGCCGAGAACGTCACCTGCCGGACGGAGAGCTTCTCGAGAGGAGTTCCCCTGGTCAGCTCTTCCACGGAATGGTGGAGCGGAAGGGCCATACTGGACTCCCCCATGATCTCAAAGTACCTCCTCTGAACCCGGCAGAAGAACGACCAGAGGAGGCGAGCTCGGAGAGCTGGGCTTCGACTCTGTCCCTGGCCCCTTTCACCCCTTTGAACCAAGGCAAAGCTGCGCTGGACTTAGGGGGTTTCTGGATGCCGTAGACTTCGTCTAGCACCGTGTCCTTTCCCTCACGAGGGGCAGTCTCCGGGTCCTTAAACTTGTTGAGCTGCCTCATCAAGCCTAGGACCTGCCAGGAAGCGTGTTCCGACTCGAACTGATCTCCTCCTTGCGGACTGGCAGCTAAGTCTCCGGTCCCCAAAGGCTCATCTTGGGGAGATACGTGGACGTCCTCCCGGGGTTTAGTTGGCTCTGGACGTATCCTGGATGACGATTTAGGAATCGTCTTGGAGTCCTTGGGCTCCCTCCTAGGAGGAATACAGGACTCCAGCAAAGAGGTCCGGAAGGGGGCTTCCTCGCGAGCACCTTCTCTCCAAAGAGGAGGGGTTCCTCCCATTGGTGCCGTGGGAGACAACCCTGCCTCGCTGGACTCTCCTGAGGAAGGAGATACCTCGTCCACAAGAGAAGGAGAAACAGCACGCGTAGGAGAAGGCGTAGGAGTCCTCCTAACCAACCTCTTGGGAGCCAACTTCTCCCGAGGAGAAGTCACCACGAAGTCCACTCCTCTCCTTCTCTTCAGCGGGGGTGAGCCTGCCGTTGGTTTAAGTCCCATATCAACGAGGGCAGGCTTCACAGCCTGAACCACTGCGTTCATAATGTGACGGAACCAAGGCTGACGGGTAACTGACGCAGTGTCAGTTATCCCCGCTGGAGGGAAGGGGATCTCCTGATCCTTCGGAGTGGGTACCACGGGGCCTGCCTGAAAAGAAGAGGAAAAAGAGTGTTGCATGGACCTCTCCATAGATCCTTCCTGGTCTTGGTCCTGGTAGGTAATCCTACGCTTGCGCGGAGGCGATCCAGAGGCTGATCTGGAAGTCCGTGTCCCTGTCGGTTGGCCGCGCTGGTGTTCCCTGCGGGAATGGGAATTGCGGCGGTTCTCACGCGAAAAGGCATTCAAGGAATTGCGCGCGGGTGATTTCCGAAGCACGGGCGCATTGCCGCGTGTGGAAGAATGCGCGTGGGTGCATTCGCTCCCGGGCGAGGTGGCGCGTGGGTGCGCGGGCGCGCTGGCGAGTGGGCGCGCGGGCGGGCAGGCGAAAGGACACGATGGCGCGTTGGCGAGCGGTCGGGTTGGCGCGTTGGCGAGCGGTCGGGTTGGCGCGTTGGCGCGTTGGCGAGGGAACGCGTTGGCGCGCACGTGAAGGAGCACGAGACTGCGCGGGTGAAGGTGTGCGCTGAGCACTAGGCGATCGACGGCGGCACGTAGGAGAACGGCGATGGTCAGGCGAAAAAAGTCGAGAGCGACTTGGCGAGCGTTTGCCAGGCGGAGAGCGCTGGCGCGTTAGAGAACGCTGGCGCGTTAGAGAACGCTGGCGAGCGATGTCGCGTGCGTTCCGGAGAACGATGGCGCGTACCACAAACAGGCGAACGACTGCGCGCAGGCGATTTACCGCGCGGGCGAGTCGGAGACCTGGGGTGATCAGACTGAAGAGGGCGAGGGCGCTCAGGAGAGCGCTTGCGCACAGGCGAGTGATCGCGTGAACGCGCAGGAGAACGTTGGCGCGCAGTAAGATTACTGCGCACATCTGAAGAGGTGGACGAACGCGCAGGCGAACGTTCGCGAACAGGAGCTTTAGTTCGCTGTTGCGCCGGAGCAGAAGGGGGCGCAGGGGCGCGTGGGCGAGGCGACGGGTTAGTACCCTTGCCTAAGTCCAGATCAGGTGATTGTGGACGAGATGATGATCGTTGGCGCGCTAGGCGCACATCAGGAACAGGTTGAGCAGTAGCGCGGCTGCGCACAGGAGAACGATAGCGCTCAGGAGAACGTGGGTGCGCCTTGCGCACATCAGGAACATGAGGGCGCTGCTTCGCAGGAGACCTGCGAAAAGGAGAGCGCTGGCGAGCAGGTGATCGCTGCCGCGCAGGGGAGCGCTGGCGAGCAGGTGATCGCTGCCGCGCAGGGGAGCGCTGGCGAGCAGGTAATCGCTGCCGAACAGGAGAGTGCTGGCGAGTTAAGTCCGAAGACTGTAACTCTGGGGAGCGGTTGAGCGCTACTGCACGCGAACGCGCAGGCGGGCGCGCAGGGGAACCCTGACGCGCAAGGGACTTACCCATACCGTGAGTAGTCCCTTAACCCCGAAGAGATCGGTGCCTGTTGGATAACAGGGTGAGAAGGCGCCCAAACCGCATCTGCAGCCAGGAACGGAGAAGGCAGGTCGGAAGGTCTGGCAGGCTTAGGGGATCGCGAACGATCCGCGGAGAGGTCAAGGGGCGCTGCTGTGACGGGCTGCTCCTGACGTAGGGGCTCCTCCTTAGGGGGAGGATCAGGAGAGGACGACCCAAAGAGGCGCCTCTGCTGCGAAGAGGCCGACGGGCCTTACGTTGAATACGACCATGAGGAAGGGCGTCCGGGTCATCAGTCCTCCGAAGAGGAGTCTCTGTCAGCGCGCTCCCCCGAGGGGGAGACCCGCCCGCAGGAGAGACCGTGGGACTCCCCTCCCCCCTCGGAGGATCTTCGGAAGGAGGAGGAGAGCCATCAGCAACGTCCGCAACAGGAGCAGTACCAAGGGTTTGACCAGACCCGTCGGAAGGCTCGGCCAAAACAGTGTCGACAAAATCCGAAGGGAATACCTCCGGTATTACCGGCGACTGTTTGACCGCAGCCCCCAAC
This sequence comes from Palaemon carinicauda, assembly GCF_036898095.1. Classification (NCBI taxonomy): domain Eukaryota; kingdom Metazoa; phylum Arthropoda; class Malacostraca; order Decapoda; family Palaemonidae; genus Palaemon; species Palaemon carinicauda. The sequence goes on along the minus strand of NC_090725.1, from coordinate 258,665,999 downwards.
TGGATCAGGTCAAACAGGGCTTCCTTGGAGGGTGTGCCCTTAAGCCCCAAGGAAGCCCAAAGCTGAAACAAATCATTATTAGCAACAGTTTGGTCAAATTCATTGAAATCCACGCTAAGGGAGGCAACGCCCTCTCCCGCACCCCGAGGTCGGGAAACACCACTAGGGCCTGCGCTACCACTCGGCAGCCTCTCACGAGAGACCGATCGAGTGGGAGCTTCGGAGGAGGTTTGGGCGGCGGAAGAGGAGTCCTTGGAGCCTTCCTTCCTTCAAGGTTGCCCCTGAAGGAGAACGGTCTCTCTTAGACTTCTTCTTACGCCGGCGGCCGAACTTCTCCCACTGGGAGGCAGACCACTCCCTACAGTCACTGCACGTATTCTCCCTATCACACCATCGGCCTCGGCACTGCGGGCAAAGGGTGTGAGGATCAGTGTCCTCCGCTGACATGAAGGTCCCACAAGGGCGGCCAGCGAGTCCAGGGCACTTGCGCATAACGATGACAACGGTCGAGGCCAACTTCCAAGCACACAGAACTAGAAAAAGTCAAAAAACAAATTAAGGCTGTCATTAACGAGGACGAAAAACAGCAACGTCTGTCTTCGTCCGAGCCAAAAAGTGAAGTGGGACAACTCACAGGTGTTTGGGGGGGGAGGGGTAGCAAGCTACCCCTTCCCTACCCCCTACTAACTAGAGGGGGGTAGTTAACCCTCGTTAAAAATCTAATGGCTCGTCATTTCAGCTACGCCGAAAGTAAACCCTATGTAAATAGCGTGGTTTGTATTTCGGTTACGGAACAAATGACTGACTTAGAATCCAGGTCTCATTTTAAGGAACTTGTTGTAAAACATAGGGGATCGACTTTGATATATACTGATGGCTCCAAATCTGATGCTGGCGTTGGATTTGGAGTACATAGTAATGGTTTTAATTGTAGATGCCAAAATCATTTTGTTCCCCCTCCAGATTTGATGCTCTTCACAGATGCATCAAAAGAAGGTTGGTTGGGGGGCTCACCTGCTGCACTGTACGATCTCCGGCCTTTGGTCAGGATCAAAAAGGTACCAGCACTTAAATCTTCTAGAGATGAGAACAGCCTACCTAGATCATTTACAACAGTTTTTGGCAGGTTACTCTGTGGTGTTGAGGAGTGACAACACCACAGTAGTGGCTTACATAAACAGGGTGGTACCTTTTCACAGCCTCTATGCCATCTTGCAGTAAAGATCCTCAGATGGTCCAAAAAACATTCTGTGGCTCTATCAGCTCGCTTTATTCCCGGCAAGAGTAATGTATTCCTGGACAATTCCGAGCAGAGCGACTCAGATAGTAGGCTCCAAATGGTCTTTGAATAGTCAGATAGCCAACAAAGTCCTGAATTTGTGGTGGGGTTCCCCCGACTGTAGACCTGTCGCAACATCTCTGAACAGCATGCTTCCACTGTACTGTTCTCCAGTCCCAGACCCTCAGACTCTATGGCAAGATACATTCCAACAACGGTGGGACAATATCTACGTGTACACCTTTCCCCCTTTTACTCTTGATGAGAAGACTGCTCAACAAAACAAGAGCGTCCAAAGATCTAATGATGACCCTTGTAGCTCCGCTATGGCATCACGCAGAGTGGTTTCCAGATCTCCTTCAACTTCTAGGAGCTCTACCGAGAGAACTCCCTCCGCAACCAGATCTACTCAAACAGCCACACGCGAACATCTTCCAAAAGACCGTGCAGTCGCTTTGACTTCACGCGTGGAGACTATCCAGCGTCTCCTCTCTCAGAAAGGCTTTTCACAACAAGTTGCGTAACGAATATCCAGATACTTGCGGAGGTCCTCAGCCTTGGTTTACCAGGCAAAATGGAGATAGTTCTGTGGTTGGTGTCGTGGAAGGAATATCTCTCCACTCGATGCCACTATTCCAGTAATAGCGGATTGTTCCGTAACTGGAATACAAACCACACTATTTAATAAGGGTTTGTTCCGTAACCGAAATACAAACCACGCTATTTACACAGGGTTTACCTTTTAGCGCAGCTGAAATGGCGAGCCATTAGAATTTAACGAAGGTGTATTACCCCCGCGCTTGTTAGCGAGGGGGTAGGGGAGTGGTAGCTAGCTACCCCTCCCCTCCCTCACACACAGATGAATGCTCACTTTCACTTTTGGCTCGGACTGTGACAGACGTCTCTGTCTTGGTCCTCTCTTGGCAGCCATTGTTTGTTTTGTCTTTACTTAATCCCTTACTTTTCATTTACTCAATATATATGTAAACATGTTTTCATGTTTGTATACATATTTGAGTATAGAAATCAGTAAGTTTCCTTTTCAGATTTGTGTGTGTAGTGTACTTATCCACGTGGTGTCCTCGGCAGTTGGCCGCCACGGCGTTATGGGTGGCGATCGAGTTTGACTTATGTCTTTCTCTCTCTCTCTCTCTCTCTTGAGGTCGTTCACCCTTTTACTACGTGTTACTACGCCCTTGTAGCTTCCTTTCCGTGTGGGGGGGTTGCTACGCCGTACGTTTGTCTCAATTAGTTTATGAATCTAATTGTATTTGTTGATTTTTCAGCTTTGTAGAATGATTCCTTTCGGGGTTTTCGTTCTTTCTTTAGTGTTCATTCATTTTTAAATTACATAATTACATAGTTACATAATTATAATTGTTATAATTCTGTTTTGGTTACAGCTCTCCTTCCGTGAGTGTAAGTGGTTGTGAGGGCACGTGCCTGTTGTGTAATTCTTGTTTCCTTTCCCTCGGGATTCCTCTTCGGAGCCTTCCCGGGGGAATGAATGTGTACTAATGTTTTTTTGTTTTATTTTTTTACAGTTACTGATCTAGTTCGTTTCTGTAATATGGCAACGGTGTGAGCTGTCTTGTTGAGTCCTGGGGATTCGGCTGTTGCTGCCTCCCCCCTTGTGTTTTCGTCAGGGGCGTGTCTCCTTCTACTGAAAGTACTCCCGTGACGACGGACAGCTCTCCAGTTCATTTTAGAACTCTCAGGAGGCTTGCCTCCTTGGGCAGGTAACTTTCCTTCCGGGGGAAGTTTTTCCTGTCCAGGCTTGAGTTTTTCCCCTTATGGAGGGTTCTCCTATTGCCTTTTTTTCGTGGGACTATGCTCTTGGTGCTGAGCGGTCACACCTGCAGTTTCACTCAAGGGGCTGGGCAACTGCAGGAGCTCCTCTTCGGAGGATTGCTCCTTTTAGGTCACTGCTGACCAGTCTCTTCCACGAAGTGTTTCTCTTTCGTTCGCGAGAGAGTACACTCATAGAGACTCCTCTTCGGAGGTTTCTTTTGTTGCTGTTGCTGTTGGCCTCCCTCGCCGTAAGGCCCACCGTCCGCCTCGTCGTAAGGGCCTCTCATCTCCCTTTAAGGGTGCTTGAGGCGCCTTTTTGAATCTCCGTTTGCAGCCTACAACTCCTTTTTCTCGATCTTCCGCCTTGGTGCAGATGGACAGCAGTCTGATCTCGTCTTCCGACGGGCAACGGTCTTCCCGACGGACAACGGTCTTCCCGACGGACAGCGGTCTTCCGACGGACATCAGTCTCCCGGCGGACATACGATCCCTTCGGGGCAAAGGGTTGCCTCCCACGGCGGTTCTTCCCTTGCGTGTCAGGGTTTCCCTGCGCGCCCTTCTGCTGTGTTCTCTCCTGCTCCTGCTCAGTGTTAACGCACAGGCGCTCTTCTGCTCATCAGCGCTCTCCTGTTCGTCAGCGCTTTCATGATGATCATCCCTTCTGTTCCTGTTGGTTCCTGTTACACGCCCTGTGCACCCACGTTCGCCCTCGCGATCTAGAACTTCGGTTCAGGTCGGGGTCAAGGACTCTTCTTCTATACGCAGGCTTCCACGCGTAGCCTTCTGCTCGTCAGCGATCATCAGCTCGTCAGCGATCATCAGCTCGCCAGCGATCATCATCTCGCCAGCGATCATCAGCTCGCCAGCGATCACCAGCTCACCAGCGATCACCTGTCTCTCGGCGATCTCCGGTTCGCCCACGTGTGTTACAGCCGGCACGCCAACGTTCTCCAACTCTTCTGAAGGAACATGGTTCGCCAGCTACTAGCTCACCTGCGCATGCTGATCGCCATCGCGCGACCCTCAACTGCGGATGCTGATTGCCATCGCGCGACCCTCAACTGCGGATGCTGATCGCCATCGCGCGACCCTCAACTGCGGATGCTGATCGCCATCGCGCGACCCTCAACTGCGGATGCTGATCGCCATCGCGCGACCCTCAACTGCGGATGCTGATCGCCATCGCGCGACCCTCAACTGCGGATGCTGATCGCCATCGCGCGACCCTCAACTGCGGATGCTGATCGCCATCGCGCGACCCTCAACTGCGGATGCTGATCGCCATCGCGCGACCGCACACCTGCGGACGCTGATCACCATCGCACGACCCTGCGCATGCTGATAGCCATCGCGCAATCGCCCACCTGCAGAGGCTGCTCGCCATCTTGCAACCGCCCATCTGCGCATGCTGATCACCATCGCGCGATTGCCCTCCTGCCCATGCTGCTCGCGATCGCTCACCTTCGCATATTGCTCGCCAACGCACGATCACTCACCTACGCATGCTGCTCGACCATCGCGTCGGCATAACACAACGCGCCATCGCCAACCTGCGCGTTAGCGCTCACCAGCTCACCACCGATCGCTTGTTGATCCATATCACCAGCGGTCTTCCTCGCCCACGCGGCAGCGAGTTTCCTCGCCATCGCGCTAAAGCTTGCGTTCGCCGCCTCGGACTCGCGCTCATCCACCTGCCCACCCTCACGACCGCTCGCCCGCGCGACCGCTTGCCTGCGCGCCCGCGCGACCATTCGCCTGCGCGCCCACACACCCACGTGCCTGCACGTCTACGCTCATGCGCGTCCGGGCCCATGCTCTCCAATGTTCGCCCACACGCGAACCAACGGTTTTCCATCACGCGGACGGATGGTGTTCCGTCGCGCGAACCTACAGTGTTTCTTCGCACAAACGTCGGCTTATTTCTTGCAGTATCCATTGCTCGTCTATGGGTTATCGCTCGCCGACCACCAGCTCTCGCCCTTCCTACCACGCTCGCCCTCCTTCTGCGCTCCTTCGCTCACTTTTGTTTGCGTTGCCGCGCATGGGCGCTTCCACGTTCGCCCACGGGAAAAATCTTTGAATTACCGTCGCGCGAGCTCCAGGGCGATTGCGACCACGATTCCCAATGGGGTTTTTGCAGCATGGCCAGTCTGGCGAGTTCTTCTGGAGCGTATTTCCAGAACACGGCCTCACCCCGTAAACGCAGAGCATGGCACTTGCAAGAATAGGAAAAACTTAAGGGAGATCTGAGCAACACTCCTCTTTCCTGAACCTGGTTAGCCCTTCCCCGTCATTCCCTGGAAGGATTTTTGGCGGGGGGGCTTTCCGTTCGAGATTTCTCCATCAGACAAGGGGTGACTGCTTACCCCTTCCTCCGGGAGCTTACCAGGTTCTTTCCCTCCTCGGTTACGGCCCGAGGTTTGGTTCAAGGAAGCTACAGGAAGAGCATGAGTACTTTCCTCCTCTCGAGCTCAGGCACCTTGGCCTTTCGTCGTTAAGTATCTAACTTGCGGACAAGCTCGATGTTGTACCATCTGGACGCGCTGACTGAGGGCTTCCTTCGGGTGTCTCATCTGTGGAGGTCGACGACCTCAGACACCCTTCCATCCTTGAGAAGAGTTTGTTTGTGCCCAAGGACAGGGACTTAGACAGCGGCTGTGCGGAGGAAATCGACTTCCGTTTTCACTCCTCCAAGGCGCTTTCTTCCAGACTCTGCAGGGCTCCAGCGCCCTTTTCTTTCAATCACGTCGGCCTAAGTTATCGGCTACGACAACTGGGGCAAGGTGTCCAATTGCAGTTTCCTCCTGTCAGGAACAGATGGCACGGGAGACTCCCCGGGGGGGGGGGGGGCATAGTCCTAAAAGGAGTTCACGAACTCTAGGATTGCAGGTTTTTTCTCTGGGAGGATGCTTAAGGTTACTCATCCGAATGACAGCTTCCCGATGCCCATTCCCGCACAATCTCTGTGATCAGCCAAGGATATCGCGCCTGCCGTCTCTGTCAGCGAATTCAGTGTCTCTGAACCTCTATGCCATAGCATCAGCAGAGTTGCCTGGTTGGGCAGAATGATCCATACCTTAGGCGAAGGTCTTCCTTAGGATCATCGACGGCTTCACCCCTGGCCTCCTCAGTCAAAGGATCTGAGAGGGGATGTCCTTAGTCGACCTCTCAGCTCTTATCAAGTTTGTCGAACAAAATTCGGCCAGCGTAGACCAGCAGAATCGATCAGACTGGTAACGAGGCGACAGGACTCCTTAAACCCTGGATCGGAAGGACGGGTACTTTCAGTTTCCATTCCTTCCATCTTCCAGGGTGCTCGTCGAATTCAGCCTAGACTGCAAGTATTCCTGCTTATGATGCAGTGTGGCTATCCCACCGTGGCATAGCAGGTTTGTTTCCCCAGAGAACTCTCCCTGCCTTCCTCTTGGCCGCTCAGGTGCAGGCTTCCGCCTCCTCTGCTGTTTGGAGGGCTGGTCAACTCCGGTAGGCTCGGGTTCGACCTTCTTCAGCGCGGGGACAAGCTTCCGGATGCTTACCACGAGTGTGGGCTCATGGTATTTTGCTTGGAGCCTTCTCTTCCTCTGCCTCAACATCTGGAGTATCTGGCCATGATATTGAGCCAACGGCCTTACCACGTTGGAAACCCCGCTTCTCGTCCGTCCAGCGAGGTTAAGCAACGTCAGTACTTGGATGGGTGACCACCTGGGGACGCCAGATTCTGTTACCACATCCTCCGAGCCTTCCTTTCGGTTGACTGTGGCAAGACTGAGGAGAGTCGCAGTACCTGTTCTCAGTCAAGCAGAGCTTTCAGCCCTACCTTGGAACGTTTCCTAGTTCTCCTTTCCTCATTGACCCGTCTATAGTCCGAACGGTCGCCTCAGGATAAGGTCCATGTGGGGCGATCCAAGTTCCGGTGGCTTCAGGCAATGTTTAACCGGACTTCCTGACCCCTATGGGACCAGCGGAACTATTAGACCTGCAATGGGTGTTGACCTATGGAGCCTCTTGATGGTAGTGGATATTCTCGTCCTTTCCCCACATTCTTGATGCTGTTCTCGGACTCGTCAAAGGAAAGGGGGGGGGGGGGCATGTTCCGGTCCAGGCCTATGGTCAAGACCTGAAGGATACCTCTCCATCATTCAGGCAGGCTTAGGGGCCTTAGTCTGGCCCCTCAACAGATCCTACAGCTCCTGCCGAGTCGCCCCGTGCGCGTCGACTTCATGATTCTGGCGTATTCTAACCAGCAGGGGACGCATTTTCACACCTTCACATCTTGCAGTAGAGATACCGGGATGATTGAGATTCTCTCAATACCACCATCGGCTCTCTCATTCCAGGCAGGGGAATGTTCTCTCAGACTATCCGAGCAGAGCCTCATAGAGAGAGTGTACCTGGGGGTCTTTGACCTTGGGTAACCAGCAAGTACTGGTCTGGGGGACCTGATCGCGACAGCTTGGAACCTCAAGCTTCCGCTATTCTTCCCCCCAGTCTCAGACCCCGAAACTCTGGCAAGATGCATTCCGGTGATGGTGGGACAACTTCGACGCCTGCGTCTTCCCTCCCTTTTGTCTGTGGACAATGGGTCTCAACAAGACCAGGTTGTCTGTCAACCTTTCAATGGGAGAGCTCCACTGGGACTATGCGCAGAACGGTTTCTGGACCCTCTGCTTCCCCTGACGGAACTCCCGGGAGAGCTTCTCCCATGGCGCAGACTACTCAAGCAACCACACTGCGACATCTCTCCCGAACCGGGGCGTCGCTTCGGCTTCATGCCTGGAGACACTACGCCTCCTCCTCAAGAAGAGACAACCCGCTACAGTCGCGGTACGGAGGTCGCGTCATCTGTGATAGTCATCCACAGGGGTCTTCCAGGCAAAGTGAAGAGTCTAAGGTGGTTGGTGCCGTGGGAGATATACCTCTTCCCTTGAGGCCTCTTCTCCAGCAATAACGGTCTTATTGCCTTTTGGCGGGAGGAAACTCCTTTCCGCTCTCGGCAATGAAGCCTAAGCTCAGCCTTTCCCTGACCTTCAGGCTTAAAGGAATAACTTTTTCCTGCCCGCTGGATCTATCCTCGCTCATGCGAAGCTACGATCGTCCCTGCCCTAGTCGGAGGAAGACCTCCGACTTGGAGCATGGCTCGGACTTTTAGTCCTTTAAGAGATCTTCTCAAGACCCTTTACGACAGTCCTCGGATTGTATTCCGCCTTGGGTCTCCTGCTCACTCTGGCCACGGCCAGTGTGTAAGCAATCTTCTTGGTCTCTTACGACTCCCCCCTTCTAAGGAAGAGGGGAAGGCAACATTCAGGCTCACTCCTGAGTTGTTGGCTAGACTCAGAATCTGGGGGTCCCGGCCCTTCGGTCCGATTCATTCAAGATTTCGAGTCTCCATTCTGTATCTGATGTCCCAAGACCTTCTCTTTCTTGCCAGTAAAGGAATCGAGAGGTTAGCGCTGGGAACAGCTGCAGTTTGTCCTCAGTTGCAGCCGATTTGGGAGCACAAGGAGGACATGGGGGAGAGTCACCAGTATACCTCTTCAGCCCGGACTCAAGGACATTCATCTCGACCAGTCTCCAGACCCTCCCCTGTCACGTCACCCTACAGCACGATGTTGGATACATCGCAACGTCCCTCGCCTTCGAGTAATACTACTCTGTGACGCAGGTGCTACAAGCTGGAGTCTGGAAGCGTCTAATGACCTTCGCAGCCCGCTTCCTGCAGGGCGTGACCCACAGGAGTCTCGATACGTTTTCTATCGCTCTGTGGTGGCTACACAACAGCTGGTCTAACCTCAGGCTCCTTTTTGGACAGGTAGCAGAAGGTTGAGGGCATTGTTATCAGGTTTTAGTCTGCATGAACGAAAGAAGTATGTCTGGCCCTTTCTTCTTTCTTCATCATCCCCTCTACGGGGAAGCAGCATCCTGGTCTCTGCATAGCAGACTTCGAACCTCTGCAGGTAAACCATGCTTCCTTGTGTTCCGAGTATTGAGTCAATACTGTCGCGTCCCCCATACCCTGACGAGGTGGTATTGGGAACGTCCTAACCCAGAGTTCCTTCTGGAACTCCAGGCCAACTGCCTAGGACGGGTCACACTTCTTCCTTTACACACAAGCTTACGTAGGCCACATGGTTCCTTGCGAAGCAAGGAACTTGTGAGGTGCAGGGACTCCTTTTATCGAGTGCTACTCACTCGGATTCTGAGTCCCCGGGTAAAGCTAAAGCCAGTATGGCTGGGGACTTTCCACCGTACCTAAGGGGTATGTCACCCTTTGTAAATAGCGTGGTTTGTATTTCGGTTACGGAACAAATGACAAATTCGAAGATAATTTGTATTTTTCCTAACCATACAAACCTTAGCTATTTACACACATTTGCCCGCCAGCCCTGTCCCCCAAGACAAGTCCTACCTCTAAGTGAAAGTGAGCATTCATCTGTGTGTGAGGGAGGGGAGGGGTAGCTAGCTACCACTCCCCTACCCCCCCCCCCCCCCCCCCGCTAACTAGCGCGGGGGTAATACACCCTCGTTAAATTCTAATGGCTCGCCATTTCAGCTGCGCTAAAAGGTAAACCCTGTGTAAATAGCTAAGGTTTGTATGGTTAGGAAAAATACAAATTATCTTCGAATTTGTCATATTACTTTCGGCGTAGCTGAAATGACGAGCCATTAATTTTTAACGAGGGTTAACTACCCACACCGCTAGTTAGCCGGGGGTAGGGAGGGTAGCTTGCTACCGCTCCCCCTCGCACACCTGTGATTGAGCTCACTTTGCTTTCGGCTCGGATGGTGAACGGACGTTGCTGTTCTTCATCCTCGTCGAAAATTGGCAGCCATTAATGCTTTATGCTTTTTCTTTTTTCTTAGACTGTGTGTGTGAAGTTGAATTCTGCGACTATGCGCACCTGCCCTGGACTCTCCGACCGCCCCTATGGAACATTCATGTCGGCGGTCGAGCCTGATCCTCACGTCCTTTGTCCTTCTTGTAGAGGTCAACGGTGTGATAGTGTCAACAAGTGGAGTGAGTGTAGGGAGTGGTCTTCCTCCCAGTGGGAAAGGTTTTCGCGACTGCGAAAGAAGAAGTCCAAGCGGGATATTTCTCCTTCAAAGGTTGCTTCGAAGGGAGAAAAATCCAAGGCCTCTTCTTCCGTCGCCCACACCTCCTCCGAAGCTCCTACTTGGTTGGTCTCTTTCGAGAGACCATCGAGTAGTAGCGTAGACCATTTAATTTCTGACCAACCCCGGGTCTCGAGAGATGAGATTGCTTCCCCTAGCGAAGCAGCACCACCTCTCTCCCCAGGGGAAGCCTTATCACTAACTTCCATGTTTCAGATTTGGTCCTCCTTAGGGCTCATGGGTTCGCCCTCCAAGAAGGCATTGCTTGATTTCATCCGCATGGGTGCTTCTGTCAAGCAATCGTCGTCACCGTCAGAGGTAGATTCCTGACACTTGTCGACGTTGTTGTGTCAGAGGTGTCTCATGCGACATCACCCATCTCTGCCGCTCCAAACCCTACGGTAGCTGCCGACTTGGTTTCCCTCGTTCCAGACCATCCTCCGAGGGGGAAACTCAAGTTCATCATCGGTCTCTCCTGCTAGTGTTTCTTTCCCTCGGGGGAGTTCACTTACAGAGAATCCACTTTTGAGGACTGCTGACGATCAGCTTATTGATCCAACGGCCCCCAGAGGCCGCATCCGTTGGAAGGCTCGCCTTCCTCTTCGCCTTAGAGGCCTTCATTCACCTGCGATGAGGAGGCGCCTCTTTAGTTCAACGTCTTCAATGCAGTCCCCCGCAGAGGAGCCTCTAGACTGATCATCCATCACTGCACCTGCAACCAGTCTTGTGACTGGTCCTGGACCTCTCTGCAGGTCGTTTGCGATCTCCTTAGGGGGATGGTCGTCCTTTTAAAGGACACGTCGACCATCCATCCTACAGACCTGCTGACCTTCCATTGCTGTTCCTGAATGAGCCTAATACAGCTCCACCAAAGTATGCTATTGCGCGCCATCACTCTCGGCCTGGGCACCACACGCCCACGTGCCCTGACCAGCGCTCACCAGCAGCTCGTCGGTCAGCAACGCTTCGGCGAACCACCCATCCTGCTTGCCCTTACAAAGGGCAGCAATCTCACGCGCTTGTGCGCCAACATGCGCCTTCGCGCCATCAAGATCCTCAGCGCTCTCCTGCGCGCCATGCGCTCACTCGCACACATGCCCGCGATCACCTGCGCAAACACGCTCAGGGTCGTCTACGCGCCAGCACACCACAACGCACTTGCGCTTTCCTGCGCACCAACGATCTCCTGCGCGCCAACGATCTCCTGCGGGCCAGCACTCTCCTGCACCCACGCGCCCACGATCTCCTACGCACCAGCGCCATTCTGCGCGCCAAATTTCTCCTATGCACCAGTTACCTGTGCGCCAACGTTCTCCTGCGCAACAGCGCTCTCCCGCTCGCCAATATGTGCGCCCCACATCACCTGCGCATCCACGCTCTCCTATGCGCCATCTTGCGCGCCAACCAACGCACCAGCCAAAACCTGCGCGCCATCACTCCTGCGTGCAAGTTCGTAGGTGAGGCAGCAACCTTGTTGCCCTCACCTGCGCGCCAGCACTCACCAGTTTTACGCTCACCTGCGCGCAATCTGTCTCCTGCGTGCGCACACAGAGATACGCACGCGCGCCCTCTCTCTCTCTTTTAGATGCGCCCCTATCATGATTCTCCTGTGCGCGCGCTCTTCCCTCTACGAACGCGCGCCAATACTCTCCCCCACGCTTCTCATGATTCTCCTGCACGGCCACGCGCTCCAACAGTCTCCCGCGCGCGAGCACCAATGTTCTCCCTCGCGCGAGCGCCAATGTTCTCCCGCGCGCGAGCGCCAATGTTCTGCCGCGCGCGAGCGCCAATGTTCTGCCGCGCGCGAGCGCCAATGTTCTGCCGCGCGCGAGCGCCAATGTTCTGCCGCGCGCGAGCGCCAATGTTCTGCCGCGCGCGAGCGCCAATGTTCTGCCGCGCGCGAGCGCCAATGTTCTGCCGCGCGCGAGCGCCAATGTTCTGCCGCGCGCGAGCGCCAATGTTCTGCCGCGCGCGAGCGCCAATGTTCTGCCGCGCGCGAGCGCCAATGTTCTGCCGCGCGCGAGCGCCAATGCTCTGCCGCGCGCGAGCGCCAATGCTCTGCCGCGCGCGAGCGCCAATGCTCTGCCGCGCGCGAGCGCCAATGCTCTGCCGCGCCCGAGCGCCAATGCTCTGCCGCGCGCGAGCGCCAATGCTCTGCCGCGCGCGAGCGCCAATGCTCTGCCGCGCCCGAGCGCCAATGCTCTGCCGCGCCCGAGCGCCAATGCTCTGCCGCGCCCGAGCGCCAATGCTCTGCCGCGCCCGAGCGCCAATGCTCTGCCGCGCGCGAGCGCCAATGCTCTGCCGCGCCCGAGCGCCAATGCTCTGCCGCGCGCGAGCGCCAATGCTCTGCCGCGCCCGAGCGCCAATGCTCTGCCGCGCGCGAGCGCCAATGCTCTGCCGCGCCCGAGCGCCAATGCTCTGCCGCGCCCGAGCGCCAATGCTCTGCCGCGCCCGAGCGCCAATGCTCTGCCGCGCCCGAGCGCCAATGCTCTGCCGCGCCCGAGCGCCAATGCTCTGCCGCGCCCGAGCGCCAATGCTCTGCCGCGCCCGAGCGCCAATGCTCTGCCGCGCGCGAGCGCCAATGCTCTGCCGCGCCCGAGCGCCAATGCTCTGCCGCGCCCGAGCGCCAATGCTCTGCCGCGCCCGAGCGCCAATGCTCTGCCGCGCCCGAGCGCCAATGCTCTGCCGCGCCCGAGCGCCAATGCTCTGCCGCGCCCGAGCGCCAATGCTCTGCCGCGCCCGAGCGCCAATGCTCTGCCGCGCCCGAGCGCCAATGCTCTGCCGCGCCCGAGCGCCAATGCTCTGCCGCGCCCGAGCGCCAATGCTCTGCCGCGCCCGAGCGCCAATGCTCTGCCGCGCCCGAGCGCCAATGCTCTGCCGCGCCCGAGCGCCAATGCTCTGCCGCGCCCGAGCGCCAATGCTCTGCCGCGCCCGAGCGCCAATGCTCTGCCGCGCCCGAGCGCCAATGCTCTGCCGCGCCCGAGCGCCAATGCTCTGCCGCGCCCGAGCGCCAATGCTCTGCCGCGCCCGAGCGCCAATGCTCTGCCGCGCCCGAGCGCCAATGCTCTGCCGCGCCCGAGCGCCAATGCTCTGCCGCGCCCGAGCGCCAATGCTCTGCCGCGCCCGAGCGCCAATGCTCTGCCGCGCCCGAGCGCCAATGCTCTGCCGCGCCCGAGCGCCAATGCTCTGCCGCGCCCGAGCGCCAATGCTCTGCCGCGCCCGAGCGCCAATGCTCTGCCGCGCCCGAGCGCCAATGCTCTGCCGCGCCCGAGCGCCAATGCTCTGCCGCGCCCGAGCGCCAATGCTCTGCCGCGCCCGAGCGCCAATGCTCTGCCGCGCCCGAGCGCCAATGCTCTGCCGCGCCCGAGCGCCAATGCTCTGCCGCGCCCGAGCGCCAATGCTCTGCCGCGCCCGAGCGCCAATGCTCTGCCGCGCCCGAGCGCCAATGCTCTGCCGCGCCCGAGCGCCAATGCTCTGCCGCGCCCGAGCGCCAATGCTCTGCCGCGCCCGAGCGCCAATGCTCTGCCGCGCCCGAGCGCCAATGCTCTGCCGCGCCCGAGCGCCAATGCTCTGCCGCGCCCGAGCGCCAATGCTCTGCCGCGCCCGAGCGCCAATGCTCTGCCGCGCCCGAGCGCCAATGCTCTGCCGCGCCCGAGCGCCAATGCTCTGCCGCGCCCGAGCGCCAATGCTCTGCCGCGCCCGAGCGCCAATGCTCTGCCGCGCCCGAGCGCCAATGCTCTGCCGCGCCCGAGCGCCAATGCTCTGCCGCGCCCGAGCGCCAATGCTCTGCCGCGCCCGAGCGCCAATGCTCTGCCGCGCCCGAGCGCCAATGCTCTGCCGCGCCCGAGCGCCAATGCTCTGCCGCGCCCGAGCGCCAATGCTCTGCCGCGCCCGAGCGCCAATGCTCTGCCGCGCCCGAGCGCCAATGCTCTGCCGCGCCAATGCTCTGCCGCGCGCGAGCGCCAATGCTCTGCCGCGCGCGAGCGCCAATGCTCTGCCGCGCGCGAGCGCCAATGCTCTGCCGCGCGCGAGCATGCGCACCAACAGGAATGTCATCTGGCAAGGTTGCCATCGCCTCATTCCCCTCCCCGCAAGCGCATACCACCGGACATTGTGGGAGAAGGGAAACATGCAGAGGGCTTCAGGATCCCTAAGCTACATTAAGGCAAACTCACCTATTCCAGTGACTCCTCCCAGGGAACCTTCGGTCCCTTTCCCTTCAAGGGGTCTGTCTGACAGTGCGTCTGTCAGCCAGCTGCCCTGGTTCATTGCCTTGATCAGAGCCGTAACCCAGGCTTTCAAGCCTGTCTTGTCTGATCTAGGGCATGGAACCATGGCTTCCTCTACCACTTTGAAGAGGAAAAGAGGAGTTCCTGATGCGGTCACTTCCCCGAGGGCGAAACTGACTCCACTCAGACCATCGAGGCTAGTTCTTCGTATTTCTCAGACTAACTCTCCATCCCTTTCGGACGAAGATCTCCCGTCACCTAGGGAACCACGCAAAGAGAGACTTTCCCCCATCGCACCAATGGAGGAAATCTCTCTCCACGCCGTGAGTTCCTCACAGTCTGAGAATAGAAGGGACATGCCACACTCATCGATGTTGGAGTCTTACCTCCTTCCCCGGAAGGAATCTAGACTCCAAAACTATCCCAAAGTCCTCCACTAGGGCCAGAATGGAGTCAGCCAGCAACTCAGGGAATGTCCGCGACTCTCCCCAAGAAGAGCTTTTGGGGATAGGAGGAGACTTCGCTGCAAGTCCTACAACAGGAGACCAGCAGGAGTCAGAACATGCATTCTGGCAGGTTCTGACTCTAATGAGGGCTTTCAACGGGTTTTCCGACCCAGAGGTCCCCCCTCGAGAGGGCAAAGGCACGGTCCTAGACTGCGTCTTTGGTACCCAAAAACCCTCTAAGACCAGTGCAGCCCTGCCCTGGTCTCAAGGGGTGAAGAGTACCAGGGTCAAGATCGCCCAGCAGCTCTCCAAGATGTCCTCCTCCAACCATTCCGGTACCACAAACAAGCTCCTCGCACCTCCTCGCGTACAGCAGAGGAGGTACTTCGAGATCCTGGATGAGCCTAGTTCAGCTTTTCCTCTTCCACTTGCTGGAAGAGCTAACCAGGGGAGTCCCTCTTGAGAGAGACTCCAACCGGCAGATCTCGTTCTCGGCAGCCAAGATCCTCAACCAGGAGAAGGTCAAGAAGTATGCTATGCAAGCTACTGCGTGGCTTGATATCTGGCTCGGGACATTAGGTATCCTGAAACGATCCGAAGATTTCTCCAAGGAACGTACCAGGAAAGCTATAGAAACCTTCCTTCTCTCAGGTACTCGCACGATCGAGTTTCTTGCCCACCAAGTCTCGAACTTGTGGCCAAATACCATCTTGAAACGTCGGGATGCAGTAGCTGAGAGATTCCACCAGAAGGTCTCTAGCGTTGAGATCAATAGGCTCAGACACTCCTCCTTAGAGGGGTCTCATGTTTTTGAGCCTATGGATGTGGAACATGCCGCTGAGAGGTGGAGGAAGTCTCACCAAGACTCCCTCCTCCATAGGGCTTTAACATCTAAGCCCTATAAACCTCCAGCATCACAACAGTCTCGTCCAACCAAGACCACAATGACGACAAAAACTGCAGCGAAGACAACGGTGTCTAAGCCCTTTCTTGTCAAAGACAGGAAAGGCAAAAAGTCCTCCAGGGGAGGTAAAAATCCTAGAGGAAGCAGCCGAAGCTGCATACGCTAGGACAGGTAGTCCCCCTGCATTTCCACCAGTGGGGGATGCCTACAAAGTTGCGCAAACAGGTGGAAGCGTCCTGTTCATAACATCTCTACCTTCCCTGACCGGGAATCCAGTGTCATTGAACTCCCTTACCATGGGATTGGCAAGGGGGCAAGCCTTTTGGGCAGAAGTCCAGACCCTGTTGAAGAAGGGCGCTTTCCAAGAGGTCCTCGACGGATCACCAGGCTTCTTCAGTTAACTCTTTCTTGTAAAGAAGGCGTCTGGAGGCTGGAGACCAGTCGTCGACCTCTCAGCTCTGAACAAGTTTATCAAACAAACTCCGTTCAGCATGGAGACGGCAGACACGGTCAGACTAGCAGTAAGACCGCAAGACTTCCAGTGCACACTGGACCTAAAGGACGCGTACTTCCAGATCCCAGTCCATCCGTCTTCAAGGAAGTACTTAAGATTCAGCCTAAACAACAGAATATACCAGTTCAAGGTGCTGTGCTTCGGTCTCTCCACGGCACCACAAGTCTCCACCAGAGAGTTCACCCTAGTGTCATCTTGGGCACACAGGATTGGCATCCATATCCTCCGTTATCTGGACGACTGGCTAATCCTAGCAGACTCGGTGTCGACCCTTGTTCAACACTGAGACAAACTTCTGAGACTTTGCCAGGATCTGGGGATCATGGTAAATCTCGAGAAGTCCTCTCTGCTCCCACTCAAAGACTGGTATACATAGGCATCATTATAGACACCATTCTCCACAAAGCCTTCCCATCAGATGACAGGATAGCAAGGCTGAGAAAGATCGCAAGACCTTATCTCAGATGAGAAGAACTTCCAGCCCAATCGGGGCTACGTTTCCTCGGTCACCTTTCATCACTGGGCCGTCTAGTTCCCAATGGTCGCCTCAGGATGAGATCCCTCCAGTGGCGACTCAAGTCCCAGTGGAATCAAGCACACGACTCCCTGTACATTCAGATCCCCATGGGACCTGCGGAACTGACAGACCTCCAGTGGTAGGTGACAGATGAAAATCCATGAAAGGGAGGGGATCTTTTCGTCCTCCCCCTGGATTTGATGCTGTTTTCAGACGCTTCAAAAAAAGGGTGGGGGGCCCACGTGCTGCACCACACGACCTCAAGCCTCTGGTTAGAGTCAGAAAAGTACCTCCACATAAATCTCCTAGAGATGAAGGTCGTCTTTTTAGCCCTTCAACAGTTCCAACAGTTCCTGGCAAGTCACTCTGTGGTGATGATGAGCGACAACACCACAGTAGTGGCCTACATCAACAAACAAGAAGGTTCTTTTTGCAGCAACTATCCCATCTAGCAGTAGAGATACCGAGATGGGCCAAAATCTACTCGATACCACTATCGGCACACTTCATTCCAGGCAAAAGGAATGTGCTCGCCGACAATCTGAGCAGAGCATCTCAGATAGTGAGTACCGAGTGGTCTTTGGATCATCTGGTAGCCAACAAAGTCCAGACTTTGTGGGGTTCTCCGACTGTGGACCTCTTCGCAACGGCCCTGAACTTCAGGCTTCCGCTGTACTGTTCCCCGGTCCCAGACCCCAAGGCTGTCTGGCAAGATGCTTTCCAACAACGGTGGGACAACATCGACGTTTACGCCTTTCCCTGTTCTGTCTGATGAGGAGGGTACTCAACAAGACCAGAACATCGGTCAATCTTGCAATGACCCTCATAGCTCCGCTATGGCATCACGCAGAATGGTTCCCGGACCTTCTACAACTCCTAACGGAGCCACCAAGAGAACTCCCTCTACGACACAATCTACTCAAACAACCACACGCCAACATCTTCCACAAAGCCGTTGCTTAGCTGCAACTTCACTACTGGAGACTATCCAGCATCTCCTCTCTGAGAGAAGATTTTCGCAACAAGTTGCGATTAGGATGTCTGGACATCTGCGAAAATCATCAGCAGCAGTCTACCAGGCAAAGTGGAAAGTCTTCTGTGGTTGGTGTCGTGGAAGGGGTATCTCTCCACTTTGATGCCACTATTCCCGCAATAGCGGAGTTCCTCGTGTATTTGTGTGAAGAAATGCGCCTATCAGTCTCAGCAGTGAAAGGCTATCGCTCAGCCTTAAGCCTCGCCTTCAGACTGAAAGGAATGGACATTTCTTCATCGCTAGAACTTTCTCTACTCATACGGAGTTATGAATTTACCTGTCCCCAGTCAGAAGTGAGACCTCCTCCATGGAACGTGGTTCGAGTTCCCAGGTCTCTTAAGAGACCTCCCTATGAACCATTACGCCAGGCAACTTGGAAGACTGTGTTCCTGCTAGCTTTGGCCTTGGCCAAGCGAGTCCGCGAACTTCATGGTCTAATACGACATCGCCCATTCAAGGGGATGGGGAGAGGGAACATTCAGCTTCGTCCCTGAGTTTATTGCTAAGACTCAGAATCCGGGAGTAGCGGATCCTCGATTCGACTCCTAGATTTCTAGTCTCCATATTGTAACAGATGACCCAGAACATCTCTTACTATGCTCAGTAAGGAGTTTGAGGCTGTACCTCAAGAGAACAGCCGCAGCCCGTCCTCGTGTGCCTGCACTATTCGTCAGCACAGGAAGGACTAAGAGGAGGGTCACCAAGAACTCCATCTCAGCATGGATTCGCAGGGTCATTGACCTTGCACTGAATCCAGACTCTCCTCCGTCACATCGCCCCAGAGCACATGATGTCAGGGGCTTAGCTACGTCCCTAGCCTTCAAAAGAAATTATTCAGTGATGCAGGTTCTTCAGGCTGGGGTGTGGAAACGTCAAAACACATTCACATTCCGCTACCTGTAAGACGTGACCCACAGGAGACTCGATACGTTTTCTATCGGTCCTGTGGTGGCTGCACAACAGCTGGTTTAAAACCTCAAGCTCCTTATTGGACAAGTAGCAGAAGGTTGAGGGCATTGTTACCAGGTTTTAGTATGTATGAATGAAAAGGTTTGACTGGCCCTTATTCTTTTCTTCATTCTCCCCTCTCTTAGGGAAAGCAACATCCGCGGTTCTCTGCATAGCTGACTTCAAACCACTGCAGGTAAACCAAGCTCCTTTGTTTACCTAGTATTAAGATTAATATTGTTGCGTCCCCATACCCTGACGAGGTGGTATTGGGAAAGTCCTAGTGCACAGTTTTCCATCTAAAGAACTTAGGAACAACTTTCTAGGACGAGTCACATGTCTACATACCTTCACACACAGCTTGCATAGGCCACGAACCTGGCGTAGCAAGGTTTTAGCGAGGTACAGGGACTCCCAATTTCTTGAGTGCTAACACACTCAGATAAGGAGCCCCGGGCAAAGCCAAAAAGCCAGATTGGCTGGGACGTCCACCCTTCCTAATGGGCGAGTCACCCCTATTAAATAGAGTGGTTTGTATTCCGGTTACGGAACAAATGACAAATTCATAGATAATTTGTATTTTTCCTAACTATAAAAACCTCGGCTATTTAACTAAACTTCCCCGCCAGTCCTATCCCCCTTGTAGTACTACCTCCAAGCAAAGTGAGCTCAATCACAGGTGTGTGAGGGGGAGTGGTAGCAAGCTACCCTCCCTACCCCTGCTAACTAGCGGTGTGGGTAGTTAACCCTCGTTAAAAATTAATGGCTCATCATTTCAGCTACACCAAAAGTAATACCCCTATTAAATAGGTAAGGTTTGTATAGTTAGGAAAAATAAAAATTATCTAAAAATTTGTCATGTTTCTTGTATACCTTTAGGAAGAAAAGCTCCTTTCAGTATCTGCGGTGAAAGGGTATCGCTCAGCCTTAAGCCTTGCCTTCAAGCTGAAAGGAGTCGACATTTCCTCGTCGTTAGAGCTTTCTTTACTGATACAGAGTTATGAGATCCCTTGCCCCCTGTCAGAGATCAGGCCGCCTCCTTGGAACGTGGTTTTCGTCTTGAAATCCTTAAAAGGACCTCCCTACGAACCATCACGCCATGCAACTGACTGAAATTCACTTTGAAGATGGCGTTCCTGCTCGCTTTAGCCTTGGCAAAGTGTCGGTGAACTTCAAGGCCTCTCGTATGTCATCATCCATTCAAGGGGATGGGGGAAAGTGACGCTCGGCTTCATCCCTGAGTTTACTGTTAATACTCAAAATCCGGGGGTGTTAGACTATAGATTTGGGCCCTTTCAGATTGCGAGTCTTTGTTCTGTAACCAACGACCCAGATCAATTGTAACTTTGCCGAGTGAGGAGTTTGAGATACTATTTTAAATGCACTGCAGCTACACGGGCCAGAGTAACATCTGTGTGATAGCTCAAGGAGAGTAAAGAGGAGGATCACCAAAAATACATTTGTTCCGTAACCGAAATACAAACCACGCTATTTACAAAGGGTATTACTTTTAGCGTAGCTGAAATGGCGAGCCATTAGAATTTAACGAGGGTGTATTACCCCCGCGCTAGTTAGCGGGGGGGTAGGGGAGTGGTAGCTAGCTACCCCTCCTCCCCCTCACACACAAGTGAATGCTCACTTTCACTTTTGGCTCGGACTGTGACAGACGTCTCTGTCTTGGTCCTCACTTGGCAGCCATTGTTTGTTTTGTCTTTACTTAATCGCTTACTTTTCATTTACTCAATATATTTGTAAACATGTTTTCATGTTTGTATATATATTTGAGTATAGAAATGAGTAAGTTTCCTTTTCAGATTTGTGTGTGTAGTGTACGATATCTACGTAGAGGCCTCGGCAGTTAGGCCACCACGGCGTATTTTATGGGTGGCGATCGAGTTTGACTTATGTCTTTCTCTCTCTCTCTCTCTTGAGGTCGTTCACCCTTTTACTACGTGTTACTACGGCCTTGTAGCCTAGCTTCCTTTCCGTGTGGGGGGTTGCTACGCCGTACGTTTGTCTCAATTAGTTATGAATCTAATTGTAGTTGTTTTTTGTTTTTCAGCTTGTCGAACGATTCCTTTCGGGGTTTTCGTTCTTTCTTTAGTGTTCATTCATTTTTTTACATAGTTACATAATTATAATTGTTATAATTCTGTTTTGGTTACAGCTCTCCTTCCGCGAGTGTAAGTGGTTGTGAGGGCACGTGCCTGTTGTGTAATTCTTGTTCCTTTCCCTCGGGATTCCTCTTCGGAGCCTTCCCGGGGGAATGAATGTGTACTAATATTATTTGTTTTATTTTTTTACAGTTATCGATCTAGTTCGTTTCTGTAATATGGCAACGGTGTGAGCTGTCTGGTTGAGTCCTGGGGATTCGGCTGTTGCTGCCTCCCCCCTTGTATTTTCGTCAGGGGCGTGTCTCCTTCTACTGGTGGTACTCCCGTGACGACGGACAGCTCTCCAGTTCATTTTAGAACTCTCAGGAGGCTTGCATCCTTGGGCGGGTAACTTTCCTTCCGAGGGAAGTTTTTCCTGTCCAGGCTTGAGTTTTTCCCCTTATGGAGGGTTCTTCTCTTGCCTTTTTTTCGTGCGACTATGCTCTTGGTGCTGAGCGGTCGCACCTGCAGTTTCGCTCAAGGGGCTGGGCAACTGCAGGAGCTCCTCTTCGGAGGATTGCTCCTTTTAGGTCACTGGCTGACCAGTCTCTTCCACGAAGTGTTTCTCTTTCGTTCGCGAGAGAGTACACTCATAGAGACTCCTCTTCGGAGGTTTCTCCTGTTGCTGTTGCTGTTGGCCTCCCTCGCCGTAAGGCCCACCGTCCGCCTCGTCGTAAGGGCCTCTCATCTCCCTATAAGGGTGCTTGAGGCGCCTTTTTGGATCTCCGTTTGCAGCCTACAACTCCTTTTTCTCGATCTTCCGCCTTGGTGCAGATGGACAGCAGTCTGATCTCGTCTTCCGACGGGCAACGGTCTTCCCGACGGACAACGGTCTTCCCGACGGACAGCGGTCTTCCGACGGACATCAGTCTCCCGGCGGACAATGATCCCTTTGGGGCAAAGGGTTGGCCCCACGGGGGTTCTTCCCTTGCGTGTCAGGGTTTCCCTGCGCGCCCTTCTGCTGTGTTCTCTCCTGCTCCTGCTCAGTGTGAGCACACAGGCGCTCTTCTGCTCATCAGGGCTCTCCTGTTAGTCAGCGCTTTCAAGATAATCATCCCTGCGGTTACTGTTGGTTCCTGTTACGCGCCCTGTGCGCCCACGTTCGCCCTTGCGATCTAGAACTTCGGTTCAGGTCTGGGTCAAGGACTCTTCTTCTTTGCGCAGGCTTCCACGCGTAGCCTTCTGCTCGTCAGCGATCATCAGCTCGTCAGCGATCATCAGCTCGCCAGCGATCATCAGCTCGTCAGCGATCATCAGCTCGTATCAGCTCGTCAGCGATCATCAGCTCGTCAGCGATCATCAGCTCGCCAGCGATCTCCGGATCGCCCACGTGTGTTACAGCCGGCACGCCAACGTTCTCCAACACTTCTGAAGGAACATGGTTCGCCAGCTACTAGCTCACCTGCGCATGCTGATCGCCATCGCCCGACCCTCAACTGCGGATGCTGATCTCCATCGCGCGACCCTCAACTGCGGATGCCGATCGCCATCGCGCGACCCTCAACTGCGGATGCTGATCGCCATCGCGCGACCCTCAACTGCGGATGCCGATCGCCATCGCGCGACCCTCAACTGCGGATGCTGATCGCCATCGCGCGACCCTCAACTGCGGATGCCGATCGCCATCGCGCGACCCTCAACTGCGGATGCTGATCGCCATCGCGCGACCCTCAACTGCGGATGCCGATCGCCATCGCGCGACCCTCAACTGCGGATGCTGATCGCCATCGCGCGACCCTCAACTGCGGATGCTGATCGCCATCGCGCGACCCTCAACTGCGGATGCTGATCGCCATCGCGCGACCCTCAACTGCGGATGCTGATCGCCATCGCGCGACCGCACACCTGCGGATGCTGATCACCATCGCTCGACCCTGCGCATGCTGATCACCATCGCGCGACCCTCAACTGCGTATGCTGTTCGCCATCGCGCGATCGCCCACCTGCAGATGCTGTTCGCCATCGCGCGACCCTGGCATGCTGATCACCATCACGCGACCCTGCGCATACTGATCCCCATCGCACTACCCGGCGCATGCTGATCACTGCTCGCGATCGCTCACCTTCGCATACTGCTCGCCAACGCACGATCGCTCACCTGCGCATACTGCTCGACCATCGCGTCGGCATAACACAACGCGCCATCGCCAACCTGCGCGTTAGCGCTCACCAGCTCACCACCGATCGCTTGTTGATCCATATCGCCAGCGGTCCTCCTTGCCCACGCGGCAGAGCGTTTCCTCGCCATCGCGCTAACGCTTGCATTCGCCGCCTCGGACTCGCTCTCATCCACCTGCCTACCCTCACGACCGCTCGCCCCGCGCGACCGCTCGCCGTGCAACCGCACGACCACTCGCCTGCGCACCCCACACGCCCACGTGCCTGCTCGTCTACGGTCATGCTCTCCAATGTTCGCCCACGCGCGAACCAACGGTTTTTCCATCGCGCGGACGGATGGTGTTCCGTCGCGCGAACCTACAGTGTTTCTTCGCACAAATGTCTGCTTTTTTTCTTGCAGTATCCATTGC
This sequence comes from Palaemon carinicauda, assembly GCF_036898095.1. Taxonomy (NCBI): domain Eukaryota; kingdom Metazoa; phylum Arthropoda; class Malacostraca; order Decapoda; family Palaemonidae; genus Palaemon; species Palaemon carinicauda. The sequence goes on along the minus strand of NC_090725.1, from coordinate 258,642,547 downwards.
TCGTCTATGGGTTATCGCTCGCCGACCACCAGGAATTCCCGTCGCGCGAGCTCCAGGGCAATTGCGACCACGATTCCCAATGGGGTTTTCGCTGCATGACCAGCCTGGCGAGTTCTTCTGGAGCGTATTTCCAGAACACTGCCTCACCCCGTAAACACAGAGCATGGCACTTGCAAGAATAGGAGAAACTTAAGGGAGATCTGAGCAACACTCCTCTATTCCTGAACCTGGGTTAGCCCTTCCCCGTCATTCCCTGGAAGGATTTTTGGCGGGGGGGCTTTCCGTTCGAGATTTCTCCATCGGACATGGGGTGACTACTTACCTCTTCCTCTGGGAGCTTACCAGGTTCTTTCCCTCCTCGGTTACGACCCGAGGTTTGGTTCAAGGAAGCTACAGGAAGATCAAGGGTACTTTCCTCCTCTCGAGCTCAGGCACCTTGGCCTTTCGTCGTTAAGTATCTAACTTGCGGACAAGCTCGATGTTGTACCATCTGGACGCGCTGACTGAGGGCTTCCTTCGGGTGTCTCATCTGTGGAGGTCGACGACCTCAGACACCCTTCCATCCTTGAGAAGAGTTTGTTTGTGCCCAAGGACAGAGACTTAGACAGCTGCTGTGCGGAGTAAATCGACTTCCGGTTTCACTCCTCCAAGGCGCTTTCTTCCAGACTCTGCAGGGCTCCAGCGCCCTTTTCTTTCAACCACGTCGGCCTAAGTTATCGGCTACGACAACTGGGACAAGGTGTCCAATTGCAGTTTCCTCCTGTCAGGAACAGATGGCACGGGAGACTCCCCTGGGGGGGGCATAGTCGTAAAAGGAGTTCACGAACTCTAGGATTGCAGGTTTTTCGCTGGGAGGATGCTTAAGGTTACTCATCCGAATGACAGCTTCCCGATGCCCATTCCCGCACAATCTCTGTGAGTAGCCAAGGATATCGTGCCTGCCGTCTCTGTCAGCAAATTCAGTGTCTCTGAACCTCTATGCCATAGCGTCAGCAGAGTTGCCCGGTTGGGCAGAATGATCCATACCTTAGGCGAAGGTATTCCTTAGGATCATCGACGGCTTCACCCCCCGGCCCCCTCAGTCGATCCTTTCTTGTAAGGAAGGATCTGAGAGGGGATGTCCATAGTCGACCTCTCAGCCCTGATCAAGTTTGTCGAACAAACTTCGGCCAGCGTAGACCAGCAGAATCGATCAGACTGGTAACGAGGCGACAGGACTCCTTAAACCCTGGATCGGAAGGACGGGTACTTTCAGTTTCCATTCCATCCATCTTCCAGGGTGCTCGTCGAATTCAGCCTAGACTGCAAGTATTCCTGCTTATAATGCAGTGTGGCTATCCCGCCGTGGCATAGCAGGTTTGTTTCCCCAGAGAACTCTCCCTGCCTTCCTCTTGGCCGCTCAGGTGCAGGCTTCCGCCTCCTCTGCTGTTTGGAGGGCTGGTCAACTCCGGTAGGCTTGGGTTTCGACCTTCTTCAGCGCCGGGACAAGCTTCCGGATGCTTACCATGAGTGTGGGCTCATGGTATTTTGCTTGGAGCCTTCTCTTCCTCTGCCTCAACATCTGGAGTATCTGGCCATGATATTGAGTCAACGGCCTTACCACATTGGAAACCCCGCTTTTCGTCCGTCCAGCGAGGTTAAGCAACGTCGGTACTTGGATGGGTGACCACCTGGGGACGCCAGATTCTGTTACCACATCCTCCGAGCCTTCCTTTCGGTTGACTGTGGCAAGACTGAGGAGAGTCGCAGTACCTGTTCTCAGTCAAGCAGAGCTTTCAGCCCTACCTTGGAACGTTTCCTAGTTCTTCTTTCCTCATTGACCCGTCTATAGTCTGAACGGTCGCCTCAGGATAAGTTCCATGTGGGGCGATCCAAGTTCCGGTGGCTTCAGGCAATGTTTAACCGGACTCCCTGGCCCTATGGGACCAGCGGAACTATTAGACCTGCAATGGGTGTTGACCTATGGAGCCTCTTGATGGTAGTGGATATTCTCGTCCTTTCCCCACATTCTTGATGCGGTTCTCGGACTCGTCAAAAGGAAAAGGGGGGGGGGGGGGGGCATGTTCCGGTCCAGGCCTATGGTCAAGACCTGAAGGATACCTCTCCATCATTCAGGCAGGCTTAGGGGCCTTAGTCTGGCCCCTCTTCAGATCCTACAGCTCCTGCCGAGTCGCCCGGTTGCGCGTTGACTTCATTCTAACCAGCAGGGGACGCATTTTCACACCTTCACATCTTGCAGTAGAGATACCGGGATGATTGAGATTCTCTCAATACCACCATCGGCTCTCTCATTCCAGGCAGGGGAATGTTTCTCTCAGACTATCCGAGCAGAGCCTCATAGAGAGAGTGTACCTGGGGGTCTTTGACCTTGGGTAACCAGCAAGTGCTGGTCTGGGAGACCTGATCGCGACAGCTTGGAACCTCAAGCTTCCGCTATTCTTCCCCCCAGTCTCAGACCCCGAGACTCTGGCAAGATGCATTCCGGCGATGGTGGGACAACTTCGACGCCTGGGTCTTCCCTCCTTTTTGTCTGTGGACAATGGGTCTCAACAAGACCAGGTTGTCTGTCAACCTTTCAATGGGAGAGCTCCACTGGGACTATGCGCAGAACGGTATCTGGACCCTCTGCTTCCCCTGACGGAACTCCCGGGAGAGCTTCTCCCACGGCGCAGACTACTCAAGCAACCACACTGCGACATCTCTCCCGAACCGGGGCGTCGCTTCGGCTTCATGCCTGGAGACACTACGCTTCCTCCTCAAGAAGAGACAACCCGCTACAGTCGCGGTACGGAGGTCGCGTCATCTGCGATAGTCATCCACAGGGGTCTCCCAAGCAAAGTGAAGAGTCTAAGGTGGTTGGTGCCGTGGGAGATATACCTCTTCCCTTGAGGCCTCTTCTCCAGCAATAACGGTCTTATTGCCTTTCGGCGGGAGGAAACTCCTTTCCGCTCTCGGCAATGAAGCCTGTCGCTCAGCCTTTCCCTGACCTTCAGGCTTAAAGGAATAACTTTTTCCTGCCCGCTGGATCTATCCTCGCTCATGCGAAGCTACGATCGTCCCTGCCCTAGTCGGAGGAAGACCTCCAACTTGGAGCATGGCTCGGACTTTTAGTCCTTTAAGAGATCTTCTCTAGACCCTTTACGACAGGCCTCGGATTGTATTCCGCCTTGGGTCTCCTGCTCACTCTGGCCACGGCCAGTGTGTAAGCAATCTTCTTGGTCTCTTACTACTCCCCCCTTTCTAAGGAAGAGGGGAAGGCAACATTCAGGCTCGCTCCTGAGTTGTTGGCTAGACTCAGAATCTGAGGGTCCCGGCCCTTCGGTCCGATTCATTCAAGATTTGGAGTCTCCATTCTGTGTCTGATGTTCCAGACCTTCTCTTTCTTACCAGTAAGGAATCGAGAGGTTAGCTCTGGGAACAGCTGCAGTTTGTCCTCAGTTGCAGCCGATTTGGGAGCACAAGGAGGACATGGGGGGAGAGTCACCAGTATACCTCTTCAGCCCGGACTCAAGGACATTCATCTCGACCTGTCTTCAGACCCTCCCCCGTCACGTCGCCCTACAGCACGATGTTGGATACATCGCAACGTCCCTCGCCTTCGAGTAATACTACTCTGTGACGCAGGTGCTACAAGCTGGAGTCTGGAAGCGTCTAATGACCTTCGCAGCCCGCTTCCTGCAGGGCGTGACCCACAGGAGTCTCGATACGTTTTCTATCGCTCTGTGGTGGCTACACAACAGCTGGTCTAACCTCAGGCTCCTTTTTGGACAGGTAGCAGAAGGTTGAGGGCATTGTTATCAGGTTTTAGTCTGCATGAACGAAAGAAGTATGTCTGGCCCTTACTTCTTTCTTCATCATCCCCTCTACGGGGAAGCAGCATCCTGGTCTCTGCATAGCTGACCTCGAACCTCTGCAGGTAAACCATGCTTCCTTGTGTTCCGAGTATTGAGTCAATACTGTCGCGTCCCCCATACCCTGACGAGGTGGTATTGGGAACGTCCTAACCCAGAGTTGCTTCTGGAACTCCAGGTCAACTGCCTAGGACGGGTCACACTTCTTCCTTCACACACAAGCTTACGTAGGCCACATGGTTCTTTGCGGAGCAAGGAACTTGTGAGGTGCAGGGACTCCTTTTCTCGAGTGGGACTCACTCGGATTCTGAGTCCCCGGGTAAAACCAAAGCCAGTATGGCTGGGGACTTTCCACCCTTCCTAAGGGATAAGTCACCCTTTGTAAATAGCGTGGTTTGTATTTCGGTTACGGAACAAATGACAAATTCGAAGATAATTTGTATTTTTCCTAACCATACAAACCTTAGCTATTTACACATATTTGCCCGCCAGCCCTGTCCCCCAAGACAAGTCCTACCTCTAAGTGAAAGTGAGCATTCACCTGTGTGTGAGGGGGAGGAGGGGTAGCTAGCTACCACTCCCCTACTCCCCCGCTAACTAGCGCGGAGGTAATACACCCTCGTTAAATTCTAATGGCTCGCCATTTCAGCTTCGCTAAATGTAATACCCTTTGTAAATAGCTAAGGTTTGTATGGTTAGGAAAAATACAAATTATCTTCGAATTTGTCATTTTCCTCCTCGATTTGCCAAGTGATCCAAAGAGCCTTGGCTCCGAATCCTCCTCAGGCTTGTCAACCTAGAGCCCATGATGTCAGGGGAATCAGTATATTCCTGGTGTTTAAATGCAACTTCTCTGTGTTGCAGTTTCTCCTAGCAGGCTGGTGAAAAAGACAAACCACATTCAGAGCTCATTACCTCGAAGATGTGACCCACAGGAGACTCGATGCGTTTACTATCGGTCCCGTGGTGGCTGCTCAATAAGTTGTTTAAGATACCTCAAGTTTCTTGATGGACAAGTAGCAGTTGGTTGAGGGCATTGGTTACCTGGGTTAAGACTGGGATGAATCAGAAGAATGTCTGGCTTTCATTTCTTCATCTTCCCCTCCCTTGGGTTACAGCACCATGGGTCCCTCTGCAAGTTGGCTTCAACCTCTGCTGGTAATTATCACTTCCCTTGTGTAGCCAAGTATAAGTTATAAAATTGTTATACTGTCTTCGTCCCCATTGCTTTCTGTGTGGGAGCAATGGGATACGTCTTGTTGTTTTTCCGTTATAAACTCGCAGACATTCATACAAATAACAACCTCTATTTGTTCCGTAACTGAAATACAAACCACGCTATTTACATGGGGTAATTACTTCGGCGTAGCTGAATGTTGAGCCATAAAAGTTTTAACGAGGGTTTACTACCCCGCCGCTAGTGAATGCTTCACTTTACTTTTGGCTCGGGAAGAGACCAGACCTGTCTGTGCTCTCCCTCGCTTTGACTACCATATTTAATCTGTTTTTGCTTTTTCTTTTTCAGTGTGTTTGAAGTTGGCCTCTACTACTATGTGTACTTGCCTTGGACTTCCCGGCCGCCCTTGTGGGACCTTTATGTCGGCGGTCGACACCGATCCCCACACCTTATGTCCTCACTGTAGGGGCCAGTGGTGTGATAGTGGTAACGTGTGTATAGAATGTAGGGAGTGGTCTACCTCCAAGTGGGAGAGGTTTGCCCGGCACCGTTAGAAAAAGTCCAAAAGGGATCTTTCTCCTTCAGAGCCTTCTTTGAACAGAGAAAATTCCAGGACTACTTCTTCCGTAGCCCTTTCCTCCTCCGAAGCTCCCCCTCGAGCGGTCTCTTCCGAGAGGCCGGTGAGTGGTAGCGTAGACCGTATTGCTGTTGACCGATCCCGGGGTGCAGGAGAGGTAGTCGCCTCTCATAGTGAGGCAGCTGCCCCTCCTCCCCCGGAGGAGGATTTGAATATGTCTAATCGTGATTTGTTTCAGCTTTGGGCTTCCTTGGGGCTGCAGGGTTTGCCCTCCAAGGAAGCCCTGTTTGACATGATCAAACTTGGTGCAGCTGTCAAACAATCGCCAACTACAGCAGGGATAGATCCTCTGTCTGTGGTTGACGTTGTTGTGACGGAGACATCTCGTGGGTCAAGTCAAACCCCCGTTCCTGTTGCTGAGGTAGCTGAAGGCTTAGATTCCTCCTCCGAACACCTTTCGAGGGAGGATCTAAGTCCCACGGTCTCTCCCACCGGTGATTCTCCCCATCTGGGGAGTTCACTTACAGAGACTCCTCTTCGGAGGCCCCTTGATGGACAGCCTGCTGATCCCACGGCCCCTCGTGGGCGTGTAAGGCGGAAGGCTCGTCCTCCCCTTCGCCGTAGAGGCCTTCCTTCCCCACACAAGGGAGTTAGGAGGCGCCTCTTCGGCTCGTCATCGCAACAGTCCTCTGTGGAGGAGACGACTCGCCGTTCGCCGATCCTGCCAGCTACCACCTTAGACCTCTCCGGGGATCGTTCGCGATCCCCTTCGGATGATGATCGTCCTTTGGGACACAGTGACCAGTCTCCCTCCAGACCTGCTGACTTGCCGTCACCCTCTGATGTTCCAGATGCGCGTGGCGCGCCACCTGATCCTGCCACTGCGCAGGCACCGGGCCCTTCGGGGCTGAAGGGTCTTGAGCGCAAAACCGCGCCTCTCGCCCTCAAGCGCCAGGTTTGTCCTGCGCGCCCTCCTGCTGCTACCGCTGTTCCTGTCAGTGCCACAGCGTTCACCTACGCGCGTGCGCGCCCCTGTTCCTGCTGTGGAGGATTTATTTTTTGTGTTATTTTATTTTTGGTTTTGCCAAATCCTGTGAGAGAGAGAGAGAGAGAGAGAGAGAGAGAGAGAGAGAGAGAGAGAGAGAGAGAGAGATATTGTGTTAGCGAGCGAAAGTAGTTAGGTTAACGATCGTTTGTGGTGAGAAAGACTGTTGGTACAAATGAGATTGTTTGTTTACATTTTTAGTAAGGTTACGACAGTGGTGAATGTTTCGGAGCGAATGCTTTTTTTGATTGACTGCGTCCTGAGTCAGTTGTGTGAACGCTGGAATTATTATTTTTCTTTACCAGCGAGGAAGTGATTTTTGATTTTCTGAGTAAGTACAGTTTTGTTTATCTTTGCTTGTCGTGATTGTGAATGATAGGAACAATTTATTATTTATCTTTGATTATAGTGCGATAGTTCAGTTAGCTAGAAGTGTTCGTAAGTGTTTTTCTTTCTTTATTTTTGGCAGGCCGTGATTCCTCCTTTGGAGAGAGTTCACTTGAATGTGAATGTTTACTCGATTGATGATGACTTGGCTTGTATAAGGAACTTGATAAGGCTGCTGAGATTTCGATAATTGTTGATGACCTGGACCGTATTAAATTCCGATTGCTGTTGTTGATGAGGATGATGACGATGACGATGATGAAAATAAAACCCACCCCAATCAGGGAAGTAGCTGTGGCAAATTGCCACCCAGTGGACTGTTAACCACAAAACCGTGATATTGGTAGTTGCCGTAAAAAGACAGTGGCAGTGTGTGGACGACTGTGTTGGTGTCCATAAACTATATACAGTGAACCCTCGTTTATCGCGGTTGATAGGTTCCAGACGCGGGCGCGATAGGTGAAAATCCGCGAAGTATTGACACCATATTTACCTATTTATTTAACATGTATATTCGGACTTTTAAAACCTTCCCTTGTACGTAGTACTGTTAACAAACTACCCTTTAATGTACAGAACACTTAATGCATGTACTACAGTACCCTAAACTAAAACAGGCACAAATATTAAAGGCGATTTTATATCATGCGTTTCCTAAACACCTAAAAAGCACGATAAAAAATGGCAACCAATGTTTTGTTTACGTTTATCTCTGATCATAATGAAGAAACAAACTCATTTAGTGTACTGTACACATATATGTATAGGTTAGTTTTTGCATCGATTATATTGATTATACAGTACTGTATGTTGATTTTGTTATTACCAATGTTTTACTTAATTTTCCTTAGGACTTCCAAATGAAATGTTTTTCTTTATGACGCCGCCTGAAACGACGGCGTCATAAAGTACGCTCAGTAAACAACCACGCTCAGAACAAAGAAGGCATTTAACGCGCATGATGAAAGTGATAAATAATGATATTTACAGTAAAACCTTTTAGAAAATATGTTATTACAAATATTATTTACCGTATCTATATAAAATCATACAGTACATACTGTACGTAGCAAAGCAGGAAAACAATTTACGAGAGAGAGAGAGAGAGAGAGAGAGAGAGAGAGAGAGAGAGAGAGAGAGAGAGAGAGAGAGAGAGAGAGAGAGAGAGAGAGAGATTGTTTTACGTACGTAAATGTAAATTTTAAACAAAAAAAATATGATAGGCTTTTAAAACCTTCCCTTTAACTTAATGCATACAGTACTAAACTATAAAACAGGCACAAATATTAAAATGTTTAAGTAAAAAATAAAGATTGTTACTGTACTCACCACGAAAGAAGTTCAAGAAAAACTTGAATGATGATGGCGATGAATTTGCTGCACAGTAGAAATGATGATGATGAAGCTGATGATGTCTTCTACTGTGCAGTCAATAATAGTATTTTACGTCTCTTCAGACGGAGGTGTCTTTTCCTGGGACACCTCTTCAACTTCTTCCTGAGACACTTCTTCAATTTCTTCTGAGGGCATTGTGATCGGAAGTTGCTGCCGCTGCTTCTTTTTTCGCAAGAGCATCCTGTAGGGAGCCATGTGTTCATCGATCTTGGTGCAGAATTGTACAGAACGAACCATATCCTCGTCTCACTCTTGCGACATTTCTTTCACCTCATTCGCAAGCTTGCAGAGCTTGGCAAGCCGTTCTAATGTTAAGACCGTTTCTTCGACATTTTCTTGGATCTCTTCCTGTGTTTCACTGTCTTCACTGCCCGATTTCGTCAGGTCTTCGAGGTCTGCGGCCGCGTAACTTCTACTGTCTTTTAACATAGTATCGAGAAGCGTCACCTTCTCAGCAATCGTCATCATCTTTCGGTGCTGTTTAGGCTCACTACCAGCCTTAGTAGAAGCAGAAGGCTTGGGAGGCATTGTACAGTAGGGTTTAACAGAAAGTTCAACAAAAAGTTCAACTTAAAACAGTCACGCACAGCACAGATTAAAGTTCACAATTAACAACGTCAACACAGCGATACAGCAGGAGACAAAGTGACCGCGGAAAGAGATGCTGCGGGTTGGAGAAGCGGTCAAAACACCAATCAGAGGCTAGATTACAAAACTTGAGTTCTGATTCGTCATCTATCAGCGCTTGAATCAATCACAACCCGTCTTACAGTACTATGATGCGTTGGTTACCTACTCATAGAAGATGCCCCGCGCATACTGAACGTACGTAGATTAAGTACAATACCGTAATAATAATAAATAATGATGATAATACTGTACAGTAATAATAATAATAATAATGATAATAATAATAACAATAATAATTTTATTAACAACAACAACAATAATAATAATAATAACAATAATAATAATAATACAGCTTTACGTATGCTATTTTACGCCTCTCTCTCTCTCTCTCTCTCTCTCTCTCTCTCTCTCTCTCTCTCTCTCTCTCTCTCTCTCTCTCTCTCTCGTACGCTTATTCGAAATGTGATTTTTGCAACAAAGAATATTATTGGATGCAGTACTACGTACGTATACATACAAAAGATTCATGGAAAAGAAGCATATCCATTACAGTACACACCATTCTAATATGGTATGACTGCATCTGATTTGCGTTTCATGTTCGATTTAATTTTATTATGTACTGTATACAGTACTGAATTATCGTATGATCACCTTCTCTTTTCGTGTTTTATTTCTTTCTGTGCTTAATTATATGTCATATGTAATGCAATGAACAATCAGTAAGAGCAGATATTACTAATTATTGTATTAATGGAATTACAGGTAACGAAATATCGTATTTGGGGTCTTCAGATATTGCGGTATTTTCGAAATTTCCGGAAAATCCGCGATATGTATATATATATGGGTTATGGAAAAACCCCGCGAAGTGGTGAATCCGCGATTGTCGAACCGCGAAGTAGCGAGGGTTCACTGTATATATGTTTCTGTGTTTTGATGTTTGGGTTGTGGTAAATTTAAGTTTTTGTTAGTGTTTAGTTTTAAGCTTTATTTATTTTGAGGGTTTATTTGAATAGTGGTATGATCAAGGTCTATTTTGTGTTACGTGTATGATTAGTGATAAGTGTGATTTATGGTTTATGATGAGCGTTTTAGTTTGTAAGGAAATATAGTTTTAAGGTTATGTTTAGTTTTTTTACCTTCTGTTAAAGAGTCTGGTATAGATAACGTAAGGGGAAAGTTTGTTTTGTTGAGACAATTGTCTGTAGGTGTGATTCAGGGTGTGGGGCTTGATTTCTAAACATCCCGCCACACTGCTACGCGCCAGGGTTCCCCTGCGTGCCCACATCCTTCTGCGCCCCGGCGCCCTGCAGTAGTTCCTGTGACAGCGTGCCAGCGCCCACCTGCGCTCCAGCGTTCCCCGGTTCCTTCCTCGTCGCGCGCAGTCCAAGAGGTTCCTTCGCTAGCGGACAGGCGCTCACAGGTTCCTCTGGACTCGCGGTTCCAGTCCCAGCGCTCGCCAACGCGCCAGCGCGCTTCCACATCACAGCGCGCCGCCCAGGAGGCTCCTAATCTAGCACACAGGCGCTCACAGGCACCCCAGGGCTCTCCTTCCAGACCGCGCGATCCTGCATTCGTTCCAGCTGCGCGCGACGCTCCGGTTGCGCGCCCCGTTCCTGTCATCAAGGTGCCTCATGCAACCCTCCATCGCACACCTGTGCGCCTCATCAAACCGCTCGTCCTGCTCGCCCACTGCAGCAGCGCACACCAGTGCGTCCACATCCTGAGGCACGCCATGCGCGCCCACGATCGCCTGCGCGCCCTCGCCCGGTTCTCCCGGATATGCTCTCAAGCGCCCCTGTTCTCTCGCGCCCTCCAGGGCCGCATCAGGATGCTGCGCGTCTTCGCATCCGGCCGCCTCCCGTTCCGGCTCCTACGCGCGCCCGCTCCAGTTCCTGCGCGCTCCTGCGCCCACGTGCCCGCACCATCGTTCCCACGCTCCTGTGACCTCGCCTACGCGCCCGCACCATCGTTCCCAGGCTCCTGTGACCTCGCCTACGCGCCACCGCGCCCGCTCTCTCCCGCTCGAGCGCAAGATTCTTGTGTCACGCGATCCTTTCGCGCGCGACCCTGGCCAGGGCCCATCACGCGACCTCCTGCGCGAGCGTCGCCAGGCGGACAGGTCTTCGTCTCGTTCCCCTCCCCGCAAGCGCAGACCAGCGCGCTCGCCGGAGGAGGGGCGCTTCCCGGACAGGTCTAAGGACTCTTCCTTTTCAGCTTCACAGGCGAACCCGCATTTGTTGACTCCTCCAAGGGATCGAACGATCCCCTTCCTTCCAGAGGGAGTGTCTGACAGCGCGACTGTCAGCCGGCAGCCCTGGTTTGGTACCCTAGTCAGAGCTCTTGTGCAGGCGATGAAGCCCGCCCTCTCTGACATGGGTCTCAAATCACTGGCAACTTCCTCCCCCGTGAAGAGGGAGAGAGGAGTCTCTCCCGTGGAAACACCTCCTAGGCCTATTTTGTCTCCTCGCAGATCCTTGCGCAAGGCTCCTTCCCCCCCAGACTTTCTCTCCCTCCCCTGCGGATGAGGACTACCCATCCTCGGGAGAGTCGGACGAGCTGGACCATTCCCCCATCGCACCAATTGGGGAAGCTCCGCTTCTCCCTGAGAAGTCTTCTCGTCCAGGGGTGGAAAGGAGCCTGCACCCTTCGTTACTCGAGTCCTGTATCCCGGCCAGGAGGGAAGCGAAGGACTCTAAGACGATTCCTAATTTGTCAGCAAGGATCAGGCAAGAGCCATCTAGACCTACCAAGAATGTCCACGTGTCCCCCCAGGAAGAGCCTCTGGGGACGGGAGACTTCGCTGCCAGTCCTTCAGGAGGAGAGCACCAAGAGTCAGAACATGCATTCTGGCAAGTCCTGACCCTCATGAGGAACCTCAACGGAATCCCAGACTCTGAGATTCCTCCTCGTGAAGGTAAGGACACGGTCCTGGACCATGTCTACGGCACCCAGAAACCCTCTAGGGCCAGTGCAGCCTTGCCCTGGTCTCAGGGGATGAAGAGTGCCAGGGACAAGGTCGAGGGCCAGCTCTCTGAGCTTGCCTCCTCCAGCAGATCCAGTGCCGGTAACAAGCTCCTCCCTCCTCGAGTCCATCAGAGGAGGTACTTTGAGATCCTTGAGGAGTCTTGTTTGAGTCTTCCGATGCATCACTCTGTGGAAGAACTCACTGGGGGAGTCCCTCTTGAGAGACTCTCCACTGGCACGTGTCCTTCTCGGCCACTGAGATCCTAAGCCAGGAGAAGGTCGCTAAGTGTGCCATGCAGGCAACTTCGTGGCTGGACATCTGGCTGGGGTCTCTGGGCATCCTGGTGCGGTCTGAGGACCTCTCCAAAGAAAGCACCAGGAAGGCACTGGAGACTTTCTTACTCTCAGGCACACGGACATATTGAGTTTCTGGCCCACCAAGTCTCGAGCTTGTGGGCCAATACGATCCTCAAACGTCGGGACGCTGTGGCTGAGAGGTTCCACCAGAAGGTTCCCAGTTCGGAGGTTAGCAGGCTCAGACACACTTCCGTGTTCGGTAAGAGTTTTTTTGAGCCTAAGGACGTGGAGCTTACCGCTGAGAGGTGGAGGAAGTCCAACCAGGATTCCCTCATCCATAGGGCCCTGACATCGAGGCCCTACAAACCTCCAGCGGCTCAACAGCCCCGTCCAGCTAAGGACACGAAGAAGACCACTGCAGCGAAGCCGAAGGTGTCTCAGCCCTTTCCTGCCAAGAGCAGAAGTAGCAAGAAGTCCTCCAGGGAAGGCAAGAACCCTAGAGGTAACAGCCAAGGCCGCAAACGGTAGGGTTGGCAGTCCCCCTGCATGTCCACCAGTGGGGGGATGCCTACAAAGTTGCGCAACAAGGTGGCAGCAACTCGGGGCAGATGCCTGGACGATTTCCATGATCGCTCTGGGTTATCGCATCCCGTTCACAGCCTCTCTACCTTCCCTGACAGCGAATCCAGTGTCGTTGAGCTCTCTTGCCTTGGGATCAGCAAGAGGGCAAGCCTTTTGGGCAGAAGTCCAGACCATGTTGAAGAAGGACGCTCTCCAGGAGGTTGTAAACGGGTCCCCAGGCTTCTACAGTCGACTCTTTCTTGTGAGAAAGGCGTCTGGAGGCTGGAGACCAGTCATCGACCTCTCAACCTTGAACGGGTTTGTCAAGCAGACTCCGTTCAGTATGGAGACGGCAGACACGGTCAGACTCGCAGTGAGACCACAAGACTTCATGTGTACACTGGACCTGAAGGACACGTACTTCCAGATCCCAGTCCATCCGTCTTCAAGGAAGTACCTAAGATTTTGCCTAGACAACAAGATCTACCAGTTCAAGGCGCTGTGTTTCAGTCTCTCCACAGCCTTCAGGTGTTCACCAGATTGTTCACCCTCATCTCTTCGTGGGCTCACAGGATCGGCATCCGTCTCCTCCGTTATCTGGACGACTGGCTGATCCTACCGGACTCGGAGGCAACCCTTCTTTGCCACCGAGACAAGCTCCTCGAAATTTGCCAGGATCTAAGGATCATGGTAAATCTCGAGAAGTCCTCTCTGCAGCCCTCTCAGAAACTGGTATATCTAGGCATGATCATAGACACCAATCTCCACAAAGCCTTCCCATCAGACGACAGGATAGCAAGGCTGAGGAAGGTCGCGAGACCCTTCCTCAATCGAGAAGAACTCCCAGCCCAATCATGGCTACGTCTCCTCGGCTACCTCTCCTCCCTGGACACTCGGTTGACACACGAGTTTCTGCTGAAGGGCCAACACCAACCGTATTGTGACAACTGTTTAGTACCTCTAACAGTGAGGCATTTGTTGCCCCAATTATAACAACTTAAGGAATAGATATTTGTTTGAGGCTCGAGGTGAGGGTGGCAGGTTCATCCTTGCCAAGATTCTTGGAAATGATGTTTCCTACTGTGCAAGTGGCCTTTTTAGATTTATTTCAGAAGCAGGTCTTCTGAGAACTATTTAACTTTTATGACATTCAACTTTTATGATTTCAATTGAATACTCTTATATTTTTTATTTTATTTTATTTTTTATTTTTGTATGCATAAATTAAATGTTACCAGCGTCAATGACCTTAGATGTCAGGATGCCTGAAAACTTTAAATCAATCAATCAATCAATCTCCTCCCTGGCCCGTCTCGTTCCCAACGGTCTCCTCAGAATGAGATCCCTCCAGTGGCGACTCAAGTCCCGGTGGAATCAAGGTCACGATTTCCCGGACACACTGATCCCTATGGGTCCTGCGGAACGGACAGACCACCAGCGGTGGGTGGCGGACGAGAACCTACGAAAGGGAGTGGACCTTCTCGTCCTTCCCCAGATTTGATGTTGTTCTCGGATGCATCAAAGAAAGGGTGGGGGGCCCACGTTCTGAACCACAGGACCTCAGGCCTGTGGTCAGAATCAGAAAAGTACCTTCATATAAACCAGCTAGAAATGAAGGCCGTGTTCCTGGCACTACAGAAGTTCCACCAAGTCCTGGCGGGCCACTCTGTGGTGGTGATGAGCGACAACACCACGGTGGTGGCTTATATCAACAAGCAGGGAGGTACCTTTTGCAGTAGAGATCCTGAGATGGTCCGAAGTCCACTCGATCTCGCTAGCGGCTCGCTTCATTCCAGGCAAAAGGAATGTGCTCGCCGACAGTCTGAGCAGAGCGACGCAGATAGCGAGTACTGAGTGGTCTTTGGATCCTCAAGTAGCCAACAAAGTCCAGACTTTGTGGGGTTCCCCGTCGGTGTACCTGTTTGCTACAGCGCTGAATTTCAAGCTCCCGCTGTACTGCTCCCCGGTCCCGGACCCCAAGGCTGTCTGGCAGGATGCCTTCCAACAACGGTGGGACAACGTCGATGTGTACGCCTTTCCCCCGTTCTGTCTGATGAGGAGGGTGCTCAACAAGACCAGAATATTGGTCAATCTTTCAATGACCCTTATAGCTCCGCTATGGCATCACGGAGAATGGTTCCTGGACCTTCTGCAACTCCTAACGGAGGTTCCGAGAGAACTCCCTCCACGACACTAGCTACTGAAACAACTACACGCCAACATCTGCCACAAAGCCGTAGCTTCGCTTCGACTTCACGCCTGGAGACTATCCAGCATCTCCTCACACAGAGGATTTTCGCAACAAGTTGCGAACAGGATGTCTGGTCACCTGCATAAGTCCTCCTCAGGGGTCTACCAGGCGAAGTGGCGAGTCTTTTGTGGTTGGTGTCGTGGAAGGGGTATCTTTCCCCTCGATGCCACTATTCCAGCAATAGCGAAGTTCCTCTTGTATTTGCGGGAGGAAATGCGCCTTTCAGTCTCGGCAGTGAAAGGCTATCGCTCAGCCTTAAGTCTTGCCTTCAGGCTCAAAGGAATGGAAATTTCTTCCTCGCTGGAACTTTCCCTTCTCATACGGAGTTATGAACTTACCTGCCCTCAGTCTGAAGTGAGACCACCTCCATGGAACGTGGTTCGAGTTCTCAGGTCTGAAGAGACTTCCCTACGAACCATTACACCAGGCTTCTGATCGCCACCTTACCTGGAAGACGGTTTTCCTGCTAGCTTTGGCCTCGGCCAAGCGAGTCAGTGAGCTACATGGTCTCTCGTACGAAATCGCCCATTCAAGGGGATGGGGGGAGGTAACGTTCAGCTTCGTCCCTGAGTTTGTTGCCAAGACTCAGAATCCAGGAGTGCCGGACCCTAGGTTCGACTCTTTCCAGGTTTCGAGTCTCCGTTCTGTAACAGATGACCCAGACCATCTCCTACTGTGCCCAGTGAGGAGTCTGAGGTTGTATCTTAAAAGAACAGCTGTAGTTCGTCCCCAGGTGCGAGCCCTGTTTGTGAGCACCGGGAGGACGAAGAGGAGGGTCAGCAGGAATACCATCTCGGCCTGGATTCGCAAGGTGATACATCTGGCCTTGAATCCTGACCCTCCTCCGTCACGTCGCCCTAGAGCTCATGATGTCAGGGGCATAGCTATGTCTCTGGCCTTCAAGAAGAATTATTCAGTGACGCAGGTCCTTCAAGCTGGGGTGTGGAAGCGTCAGACCACCTTCACGGCCCACTACCTGCAAGACGTTGCAGTATATAAGGGTTTGTGTCTAAGAAAACTTTAATGGTTTGTGTATATGAAACATATTTGATGTTAATATATCCCTCAAGCCTCTCATAAAAAAAAATGTCTTAATCTGTTATTATTCCTCTCCAGGTATTGATAGCTACATAATCAAGGTATTGACAGCAGCCCCCTACACTCAGTAGGGAGTGTAAGGGAAGATTATCTAGCACACTACTGTATGTATATAGAAAAGAGTGAGTACATCCGTCCCTGAAATCCAGTGTATCGCATAACAATTATGAATGTGGTTGATGGCCTGTTACCAGTGTGTAGTGGTCTGTGATGCTGCTCTGTATCCATATAACTTGCCTTGGAACTAGAAGTAAGCTACTGTGTTGTTATTTGAGAGTGTGTCATAAACATTAATAGTTAACAGGAGCTATTGGAATGGCATATCTGGTCAGAGGCCCAAGGAGTGAATTCATGTTAGGCGGGGAATGACTGTGTTCGAGAATTGTTATAGTGGGCCCGCAGAGACCTGTGCGACATAGTATGCGGCTGTACTGTTCAGAGTATGATAAATTGTAAGTGACTTTGCAGCTTAGTGGTGAACTGGATATTGAAGGAACAGTATTGATTCAGGGGAAAGTATGGTAGCACAGTATTTTCACAGATTTATATTTTCTTATGGGTAATTTCTTGTTTGTAATTTGTGGAGCTGAAGTGTAAAGGGCTGATAATTTTGCCCTAAATTTGGTTATTGGAATTGACAGATAAATATTTACAAATAAATTTTTTTTTCTTGTTTTTAGGAATACAGCATTTCATTTCAGTTCCTTACACTATGATATTCCTATCTCAGCCACTGTTTTTTTAATCTTTCAAATGAATTATAATATTCCCTTTCACCTAATGTTCGGACCCTTACTTGAGCTTAAAACCATCTTACCTAAAGAATATAGAGCTGTATATATTTTTCTGATTTCCCAGAAACGAATCAACGTTCTTCTTACATGTTAATCCAGCTAGCCCAATGAAAGGTATGATAAACAACAAGATTCAAGCTGGGTCCCCTTGCCCAGTATAAATCAATGGGTGGTGCCCAGAGCTCCGTTCTCTTGACCTGTTACTTTGGTTTTTTGGATATTCCACCGTTGTATATTTGTTGTGTAGTGAACGTCGGGTTGTGGTCGGCATTCGGGCACTAGGCAGTTCAGGTGCTACTTCTGGCCACAGTCGGCAAACCACTACAACGTGACACACAGGAGGCTCGATACGTTCTCTATCGGCCCTGTGGGGGCTGCACAACAGCTGGTCTAACCTCAGGCTCCTTAATGGACAAGTAGCAGAAGGTTGAGGGCATTGTTACCCGGTTTTAGTCTGCGTGAATGAAAAGATCTGTCTGGCCCTTATTCTTTTCTTCATCCTCTCCTCCCTTGGAGAAAGCAGCATCCTGGGTTCTCTGCACAGCTGACCTCGAACCTCTGCAGGTAAGCCATGCTCCCTTGTGTTCCTAGTATTAAAATGTAATACTGTCATGTCCCCATACCCTGACGAGGTGGTATTGGGAGAGTCCTAGCCTAGATTTCCATCTGAAGAACTCCAGGTCAACTTCCTAGGACAAGTCACTTCTCACCTTCACACACAGCTTATGTAGGCCGCAGCAGTTTCACAGCTGCCAGCGAGGAGCAGGGACCCCTTATTTCTTGAGTACTTACACACTCGAATCTGGGGTCCCTGGGCAAGCCAGAGCCAGTATGGCAGGAGACTTACCGCCCTTCCTAAGGGTTGAGTCACCCCATGTAAATAGCGTGGTTTGTATTTCAGTTACGGAACAAATGACAAATTTGTAGATAATTTGTATTTTTCCTAACTATACAAACCTTAGCTATTTACACATATGTGCCTGCCGGCCCTGTCCCCCAGGATAAGTCCTACCTCTAAGCAAAGTGATGTATTCACCAGGTGTGTGAGGGGGGGGGGGGGGGTAGCTAGCTACCCCTCCCTACCCCCCGCTAACTAGCGGCGGGGTAGTAAACCCTCGTTAAAACTTTTATGGCTCGTCATTCAGCTACGCCGAAGTAATTACCCCATGTAAATAACTAAGGTTTGTATAGTTAGGAAAAATACAAATTATCTACGAATTTGTCATTTTACTAAATTGGATAGGCCACGAGCAGACTCATTTTGTATATGTCAGCGAGGTGTCAAAGTTTTCCCTAGACCACAGTCATATACTCTACTAGTTAAAACCGGGTCAATGTCCATGCCAGATCTAGGACTTCCACCCAACTAAGAGTGAGTCCTTCACATAAATAACGGAAGGTTTGTTAGTATGGGAACAAAGGACAAATTTGGGGATTTTCTCTAGCTAATACAAACCCGGAGTTATTAATATAAATTGTCCTGCCATCACCTGTCCCCCAGAAGTCCTGCCTGCAATAAAATTATACATACAAGGCCCTAATTTTTTCAAAAATTAGTTTTGGATGGGAAATATACTCCTCAGCCACCCCAAGCTTATTAAAGATATTAGGTTCTATATTAGATTGTCCACTGGAGCGTTTAGAACTTAGCTTATCCCAAGTCTCCTTGTTGACTCTGGAGAATCACCGTTAGACCGTTACCGGAAGTCTTCTTTTGTTCGATATTGGTTTAGGTTGCAAAGACTCCCTACTTCTTTAGCCTGTCAGACTGCAAACTTTGTAAGGCATTGTAGATATCTTTGAGTTACACGCAAAATCTCCTCAACCTTACGGTTTTGGGATAAAACTATCAATAAACAGTCTTGATTTAGCAAGAAATAGAGTTCTTCCCTTTAGGATATCACCAACCTCTCCACAGAAATTACTAGAAATATCTTTTTGTAACTATTTTATTGGTATAAAAAAGGGCATGACTGAATTAAGAAGCCAAGTCTCTTTTTATGGAACGTGTGGAAGAACATAGGGATTCAACTTTTATTTACAATGATGGCTCCAAATCTGATGCTGGCATTGGATTTGGATTATATAGAAGCTTTTTTAAGTGTAGAGGTGCACGTCCTCTAATATCTTTCATATTTACTGCCGAACTATATCGCATACTAACCCTGATTGAGAAAATAGCATCAAAAGAGGGTAATTTTTAAACATCTGACTTACCTGGTAGTTATATATATAAAACTTAGTCCCTGATGTCACGGCAGAAATTTCAAAACTCGTGGCAATCGCCGATTGGGTAGCCAGGTGTACCACCAGTGCGCCCTCTACCTAGGTACCTGGAACCATTCCAGTCATTCCTCAGATCTTCCCTGCCGCCTTAACGGTGACATCGTTGGAATTTCGCTCACTTTGGCCTGTGTTTTTTGCAATTAATTTGGTGAAGTACACGTTTTGGTTTTGTTTTATTTTGACTGAGAGTGAGTGGTTGGAATATGACCGCTATGTTCGTAAGCTTGAAAGGGATAGGATCAGGAGTTTTTCCCCCTACTGTAAAAACTAACGAACCAACTCTTAAAGACATGATGGTGGAAGGAAATCCTTCCACTAGAACTATGACGTCACAAGTCATGTGACGTAAACTCTACGAAGAATGACTTGCAAAATATGTAAATTAATTTCTTTTTTGGGCTTAAGCCATGTCGTCCAGATGGAAAGTTCCTAATAGTAGCTTCTAAGTGATATATGAACTACAGTGATATTCCCAGAGAATTTACCCTTAGGTCTCCAGAATTGTAACTCCTGGCGCGAATATCCTTAACATTCTCTTAAGGATATCGCATAATCAGGGGACGTATATCTTGATACGTCACATAGCGATCTTCACCCCGAATAGCGTTTTCGCTTCGAGGGGGAAGAGTGGCAATTTTGGAAGGGGAGCCGTTATCAAGGTTACCCTATTTCCCATACTACTATTGAGTATCAAGATGTTGCCATATCCAAGATGGCGGACATTCCAAATTTTGTAGCAAATTCGCACGGTGGTGTTCCCTGTTGATCTTACTTTTTTGATCGATTTACAAGGATTATTATGCAATCTCCAGTTTCTTTCGCCTCTGGAAAGTTGAGTATTGATTCTTTACAATGTGTAAATTTTAGCTCCTGTTTCACAGTGAAATTAGAGTAATTTATTGTGCTTAGGAGCTAGGCCTGTTACTGGAGGCACCATGGGCGCTGTCGTTTGTTAGGCATGTGTTATTTAGTTAGTAGAACAACATTCCCGGTTGAAATAGCATTAATTATTTAATTATGAAAGCTATTTAGGCATTTTATACTTGTAAAGATATTTATGGTATGCATAATTTTCCTTTTTCTATGTCGATCGTATACGTTAGAGTTTCGGTGATTTAGGTAACCGAGATCTCGTTTTGCCTAGGTAACCTAACCTAGGCGATGTAGTATACTTTCAGACATTTCCCCGTGTACCCTCTTGTATCGTTTTATCAATTCAGGCGGAGATAGATATCTCCTATAATTATTATATAAACCGATACTCGTCTCCAGTGGAGATTTAAGGGTAATCTCTCCTTCCCTCTGAGTGTAGCCTTAGGCTACAACCCTGGTTAGTCTTGCCTTCGAGTAGACAATCAGGTTTGACTGGACTAGTGTTTTCTGTCCCTTCCCTTGGCCAGCAGATAGCAGGCTTTGGGTTTCGGTCAGAACCTCAGAGTATTTGGTCTTTGCTGGCAGCCGGCCAGCAGGGTGAATAGTCATTCCCCTGCTGGCTAGGCTGCCGGCATAGGAGGCTAGCCTTCCCTAGGCCGCACTTGAAGTGGTTGTATGATGCTGCCACCTTCTCCCTGCGGTCTAGAAGACTAGTCCTGTGCTCGTAGACCCTAGGCTGAAGAATAGACATTCTTCTGCTGCCTAGGATGGCACCAGCACTGGAACTCTGTTTCTCCCTTGTTGAGAGGAGGGGGCACTGCCGCCAATACTGAAACAGAGTTTCTTAGGGGTGTGGTAGGACCGGCAACCTTGCCGGCTCCTTCCACAACTCATAGAGGACCCTTTTCCCTCCCCCCTCTGTCCTTTAATGATGGCCTTGCCATCGCAACTCTTTGGGCCGTCCTGCAATCTCACCGATTGCCGGTGGGTTGCGGTGCCGGCCAGACTCCTACATAACAGCTGTTGTCTGAATTCCGGCGGCCGGCGGCCATGATAGCTGCCGGCAGCCATGCCGGCTGAAGGCGGCCATGACGGATGCTGGCGGCCATGATGGCTGCCGGCGGCCATGACGACTGCCGACGGCCATGCCAGCTGTCGGAGACCATGACGACTGCCGGCGGCCATGTCAACTGCGGGCGGCCCTGACGGCTGCCGGCAGCCATGATGGCTGTAGGAGGGAAGTCTCTTTTGTCACCAAGGTTCTTCAGTCCTCCCTTGGACTGTCGGCCACAAGTATTGTTGCCGGGGTACTAGCCCAGCCGGCGGCCGGCTCCGACAGGTACTGACTCAGCCGGCGGCATGCCGACTGTACCAGTGCTGTCGGATGCTAGCTTGCCGGACTTTGCTGGCGATGTTACTGTGGTTGGATGGATTCTTCCCTTCCATTTGAACCTTCTTTCTGGGGAAAGACCCTCTTAATGAGAGAATGCCTTGATGAAGTCATTGAGCTTCAGCACAGCATTTCATTCCCGTGCTGAATCTTGGTGACGGGCAAGAGGGCTCTCGAACTTCGGGAAATTGCTCCCCCAGTTCGAATCTAAATTTCTCTCTCTCATCTTTTTCTTCTGCTTAATATTACTTCGACCTTCTCCTAATTTTATCAACTTTCTTTCATCTTGCTGTCCTATCTCTATGATTATTATTTTTCTTAGTTATATATATATATATGTAGATGTATGCATATATATATATATATTTATTTATTTTATTTGTTCATTTATTTATTTATCTATTTTTTTTTTCTATTTTATTTAAATGGCGTGGATATTTCCACATTCGTTATTACTGCCTGCTTAGATGAATGGGAGAAGGGATCACGGTTGGGAGGTATTCGCATTCAAAGCTATATATGAGAGTATTGGATGATCTCAGCCATCCCAAAGATGGTTTGGACCTTTTTGGCGGAACTACTCTCAAGGGTTGGGTCATCGGAATCCAGGGGGATCCAATCCTTGAGGTGGGACTCTTGGCTTTTGGCCGGAAGCCCATCATTACAGATATGGGGAGGATTATTCCATATTACCTTGGTCTCAGTCCTAACAGGCGGGTTTAGCTTACACCTGTGCCTCTATATCTGTTTTGATGCTATCCTTCGGGTAGGGTATGGAGTGGACCATCTGGGAAGTATACTCTCAAATTTCCTTTCCAACGTATGATACTTTCTTATAATTCTCAAGCAGGTACCCCAACAAAACAACAACAAAAAACATGAAAATCCCACCCTTAAATATGGACCCTTCAAATGCTGACTCCCCATCCCCTGGATTTGCTGACTTCCCCCCCGGCACTGTTGACGACTTCTGCTACTGTAATTAAGGAAAATTCTGTTGACGACCTTCGAACTAAAAAGGACCACTCTACTGATGTTAAAAAATCTAGCAATTTGGGTAACACAGGGAAATTACGATTCCTTCATGTTTCCCAAATCCCATTAGAGACAAATTATGATGATATATATAGAGCATTTGAGTGCTATGGATTGATAAAGGAAATAAGGATGAGACTTGGAGATGAAAAATGGGAATCTTGGATATCTTTTGAAAGTCATGATGAAGCGTTTAATGCCATAAGTAATATTAGTAGTATCAAAATTCACGAATTGAACATCATGGGAGCTCTTTGTGATAAGATCCCAAAGGAAATGGATGTGTACAAACCTGCTGATTGGTTTGAAAAAGATAGAAATGTACCCATGCCTTCACAGAGAAAACCCAAACCACCAATGTGGCTCGGGATAATAGGAAATTATTTTAAGATATGTAAGTTTATCCAAAAAAAAGTAGGAACCATAGCACCTGGAGATATATCTCGTTTTGGGAAGAATAGTTATCTCATCCATGCCAAATCTTCGACTCAGTCTGCAATACTGTCTAACTTACAGACAGGCAGTGATGAAATTACATTGGAAATGAAACCTCATCTAAATTTTAGTTATGGAAGGGGAGTGGTCTTTAATAAGGACCTGTACGAATTTACAGAGGAGGAGATACTTTCTATGTGTCCATTAAATGTATGGAAAGTGCATAAGGTTCCTGGAACTTCAATGATTATACTTACTTTCCAGGATGCTGATGTACCTTTCCATATTTTTATTGAAAATGAGAGGATTAAAGTTCGGCCTTTCAAACAAAAGCCCCTGCAATGTTTTAATTGTTTTAAATTTGGACACCCATCCAAAGTTAGCAAAAATGGAAAAATGTGTGGTATTTGCTCCAAAACTTATCATAGAGAATGTACACTTGAGGCCAGGTGTTCAAATTGCAATTTGAACCATAAATCAACTGATAGGAGATGCGAACTGTATAAGTTGGAGGAAGCTGCCCTAAACATATCAAGTTTAGAACACATAAGTGTGGGACATGCAAAAAGACTGTTGAATAAATCAACCAGCTATGCAAAGGCCTTAAAATCAAAGGTAAATTTACCACAGGAGACAGCAACCCCACCTAGCACTGCCAGTAATCCTAAGAAAAGAAATACAACCTCTGATAATAAAGTACTGCATGACAAGGTAATCATATTGCCTTCTGAGGCTCTGCCACAGCGTATTAAAAATGGGTCATTGCCAATTTCTGTACAGCCTTCGTCCCCCATTACCAACAATAATACTAACCTCTCCCAGGCCATGTCCTTGCCTGATTTGATGGAGATGCCACCTGACACCAAGTTACCAGGTGCACCTGTATTGGGGAAGGTGCAAAAACCTGGTAGCTCAAAACCTACTAATCGGAAAAGAGAGAGACCTCCATCTCTCTCGCCCCCTTCCATAAGAAATATCAAAATTACGACGTCAAATAAATATGATGATTTGTCTGTTGATATTTCTGATCTGGAAGTCAATTTAAATAAATCTGAAATTCAAGTGGAGGTCCACCAACCTCCTCAACAATCAGATCAAAAAGACAAAAAGAAAATCATAAATGCTAAACCCAATCTATCAAGACCCTCTTTAATAAAACCACCTAAAAATAGCGTTAGATCAAAAACTGCTAATGGGAAGACTCCATCCAAGGGGTCTACCAAATTATAAACCATAGTTTTTTCCTCCATTTTGCAATGGAATTGTCAGGGTTTAAGGGCCAAATATGAAGAACTTAAGCTCCTTATTCATGAGCATCCCCCCATAATTATTTGTCTACAGGAGAGCAAACTTGATCATAATACCCCTTGTCCTCGCGAATATATTAGTTATAGGACACCATATGATCACCAAGTGGGGAGCCATGGCGGAAGTCTCCTATACGTTCGTCGAGATGTTCCCCAAGTTTCTCTGTCTATTCGTACACCTCTGCAGGCAGTGGTTGTACAGATTGACATAGGGCGAAAATATACAATTTGTTCTCTGTACTTGCCTCCAAATGATAACATTTTGTATAATAACTTAGTGGAGGTGATTCAACAACTCCCTCAACCTTTTCTTTTACTTGGAGATTTGAATGGTAGACATCCTTTGTGGGGTGATGTTTTAGCAAACACGAGGGGAAATATCATATCATCAATTGTGGAAAATGAAGATGTGGGACTCCTTAATACAGGAGAGCCCACACACTTTTCATGTCCAGACAGGTACCTTGTCATGTATTGACCTATCAATCGTAAGCTCTAATTGCCTTCTCGACTTCGATTGGAGAACATTAGATGATTGGCGTACTAGTGATCATGCACCAATCATTATAAACACCAACAATGGTCCACCTTTACAGGGATCGCCACGATGGAATCTTGACAAGGCGGACTGGGATAAATTTCGTGAGCTAAGCGAAATTGAGGGGGATGCAGGACAAGTTGAAAATATCGATGATGCCATAGACTTACTGAATGGAACTCTCCATACAGCAGGAGTCAATTCAATTTCCAAAACAACAGGGTTATTCAAACGACGACCAGTCCCGTGGTGGTCTTCAGAACTAACTGCCCTCCACAGAGCCACAAGAAGATCTCTTAACACGATTGCGTAGACGCAGAACTGATGAGAATTTAATTATGTACAAGAAATGTAGAGCACAGTTCCGTCGTGCCATGAAAGAAGCAAGGCGCCAGTCATGGATGTCTTTTGTTTCCTCCATTAACAGTAGAACACCACCATCTTCTGTGTGGAGGAAAGTAAAAAAGATAGCTGGCAAATTCACCCCCAACCCACCACCAGTGTTGAAGGTGAATGGCCAGTATGTAACTGAAGCAAATGATGTTAGCAATGCCCTGGCTAATCATTTTTCAAATGTATCCAGCAAGTGTGAAGGAGCCCCTGGTCACCAGTATAGGAGCACTGAAGAAAAGAAAATTTTAAATTTTGCAACAAGAAGGGAAGAGTCGTATAATTCTTCTTTCACTGAAAGAGAATTTGATTCCGCACTTGCTCATTGCAATGATACAGCCCCTGGACCCGATGGAATTCCATATGCAATGATTAAACATGTCCATTTTAATACAAAGCTATTTATTTTAAGTATTATTAATCGAATATGGCATGATCATAGTTACCCAAGTGTTTGGGAACTAGCCATTATTTTAGCCTTTTTAAAACCCGGTAAAGACAAGTTTTTAGCAGCAAACTATCGTCCTATTGCATTGACATCTTGTTTATGTAAAATCATGGAGAAGATGGTCAATGCAAGGCTGATGTGGTACCTTGAAAAGAAAGGTATTTTATCACCGATTCAATGTGGATTCCGAAAAATGCACTCAACGACTGATGTGTTGATACGACTAGAGTCTTCTATTTGTGAAGCCTTTGCTTCCAAACAGCACCATGTTACAGTATTTTTTTACCTTGAAAAGGCATATGATACCACATGGAGATATGGTATACTTAAAACAATTCATGAAATGGGATTGAGAGGAGAGCTGCCACTATTTATTCAGGCATTTCTTTCACGTAGAGTTTTTCAAGTGAGAGTTGGGGAAACTCTATCAGAGAGTAAGTGCCAGGAAGAAGGAGTTCCTCAGGGTAGTGTGCTGAGTGTAACCCTTTTTGCACTAGCAATTAATGGGATATCCTCAGCCATTCCCCAGGATGTTCTCTCAACATTATTTGTGGATGATCTCTCAATATCATTTGCTGGCACTAGAATGGCAATGGTTGAGAGAAAAATCCAACTCTCTATTGAAAAAATTATCCAGTGGGCTGACATGAATGGATTTAAGTTCTCGACAAGTAAAACTACCATTGTCCATTTTTGTCGTATCCGGGGAGTACATCCAGACCCGGATATATACATTAAAGGTCAACGGATACCATGTGCAAGAGAAGCTAAATTTTTAGGTTTGATATTTGATTGTAGGCTTACATGGGTTTCTCACTTAAAAGCGTTAAAAGCTAAATGTGTTGAAGCTCTGAATATCTTAAAAGTATTGTCCCATACATCATGGGGGGCAGACCGCAATACTATTCTAAAATTATACAAGGCCTTGATTTTTTCCAAAATTAGTTATGGTTGTGAGGTATATTCTTCAGCCACCCCAAGCCGGTTAAAAATATTAGACTCGATACATCATGCAGGTATTAGATTGTCTACTGGACCTTTTAAAACCTCGCCTATCCCAAGTCTCCTTGTTGATGCTGGAGAGTTACCTCTAGACCTTTACCAAGTGTCTTCCATTCTTCGGTATTGGTTTAGATTGCAAAGACTCCCTAACTCTCTAGCCTTTCAGACGGCAAGCCTTGTAAGACACGCATCATACTTTGAGTTGCACCCAAAATCTCCTCAACCTTATGGCTTTCGGGTGAAACGATTATTAAATAGTCTGGATATAATTAGAAATAAGGTACTTCCATTCAAGGTATCATCAACGCCTCCATGGAAGTTACCAGAGATATCTTTTTGTAAATATTTTATTGGAGATAAGAAGAATATGTCAGACCTAAAAGCCAGGTCTCTCTTTAATGAACATGTTAAAGAACATAGAGGATCAACTTTTATCTATACTGATGGCTCCAAATCTGATGCTGGCGTTGGATTTGGAGTAGCATAGTAATGGTTTTAATTGTAGAGGTGCACTTCCTCTGACAGCTTCCATATTTACTGCTGAACTGTATGGCATATTAACCGCTATTGAGGAAATAGCGTTGGAGAAGGAGGGTAATTTTACAATTTTTAGTGATGCAAGGAGTGTCCTTCAGGCTATGGAAGTTTTCAATTCTAATAACCCTTTAGTTTTAAAGATTTTAGAATGGCTTTTCATTATTGGACGGAGAGGTATAACAGTTCAATTTTGTTGGGTTCCAGCACATGTAGGTGTGTCCGGGAATGAGAATGCAGATTCACTGGCTAAGGAGGCTGCATCCGAGTTGCTGCCAAGAAGGTATCCCATTCCCTGTAATGATTTCTTACGTGACATCAAGAAATTGCTTTGCAATAAATGGCAACAGCAATGGGATAGTCAAGATGACAATAAAATGCGAGAGATAACAAATGACATATCTCCTTGGAGGTATAATATGATGCCCCGAAAATGGGAGACGTCTCTTTGTCGTCTCCGTATTGGTCACACTCGGTTGACACACGAGTTTCTACTGAAGGGCCAACACCAACCGTATTGTGACGACTGTTTAGTACCTCTAACAGTAAGGCATTTGTTGACCGAATGCCCCAATTATAACAACTTGCGGAATAGATATTTGTTTGAGGCTCGAGGTGAGGGTGGCAGGTTCATCCTTGCCAAGATTCTTCGAAATGATGTGTCCTACCATGCAAGTGGCATTTTTAGATTTATTTCAGAAGCAGGTCTTCTGAAAAATATTTAACTTTTATGACATTAAATTTTTATGATTTTAATTGAATACTCTTTAATTTTTATTTAATTTTATTTTTTATTTTATTTTATTTTTTATTTTTGTATACATAAATTAAATGTTACCGGCGTCAATGACCTCAGATGTCAGGATGCCTGAAAACTTTAAATCAATCAATCTGGGGAAAGACAGTAAATTATATATTTACATCCTTATTTAGTATATACATTCACAGTAATAAGGCAGTCCTTCACTCCCTGCTTTCTCTCTCTCTTTCAGCTAGCATGCTGGCCGGGCTGTGCCGGCAGGGACTAGCTGTGCCGGCTGGATTACAGTATATGTTTATACAGTAGTCAGTATATTTGCAGTTTAGTATATACTGCAGATAGAAAACTATTGTATATATTATACTAGTACTGTAGTTATTTTCCAACATATCTTGGGTATCCTTGCCCAGGTGTTTGCGGAGACCAATCCTATATTGAAAGAATAGAATTTCTTCAATATTCTGATTAGAAATGAGCTTACGTTTTACCTTACAATATTAAATAAATCAAAGAGCTGGTGATAGTACACTTTCTGTCCTTAAAGGTTAGAACCCTTATCTTTGAGCTTCCCTGATCAGGAAACTCTATGGTTTTAATATTGGAAGGGAAGGCCACAGCAAATGGGCTGGGTAGGATACACAAATGTGTGTGTTTTATATTTCCTAGTCCAGTCTGCATCATGCCGGCTGGACCGTGCCGCCAGATGCTAGCCATACCGGCAGCACACTGGCTGAACTACAATATATAATTATACAGTAGCCGGTATTTTGCAATATAGTATATACTGCAAACAGAAAACTGTAGTATGATTATACAGTAGTTAATTTGTAACTTATCTTGACTACCCTTGTGCAGGCTTCTGCTGAAACTGAACCTATATTGAAAGAATAGAATTCCTTCAATACTCTGATTAGAAATCAGTTATCCTTACCCCACAGTATTTAATAATTAGAAGGGGCAGTGCCAATGTGCACTTTTTCTACCCCTGGGGGTTAGAACCCTTTCGTTTGAGTTGCCTTGATAAATGAAACTCATTATATTTAATTGTGTATCCCTTGCAATTGCTTGCAAGGGATACACACGTATGTCTCTCCCATTATCCCTTTCTAGCTTACTATCCTAAGCTATAATAATTAAAAGATGACTATTACATATTGCTTATCAGGTGAGGTAATCAATTGTATACTCATTCTGCTTTCCTTTCTTTACAGGAGGAACCCCAGATGAAATGTGTTGGTCTTCTGCAATATTAAGAGTAAGTACTTTTACGGTCATAATGCATGCAGGTTTCATGCCCCCTGCAATATTATTTCCGAATCCCTGCAATATTGGGACCCCCAAGTTTGCAATATCTGTCGGCCATTAGTGTCCGAAGGTTTTGATAATCCCAAGTCAATGGAGTCTAGGGATGCGGCACGTAAGAAACTACGCAATTGGGTAAGAGGGTTCCAGAAGATCTCTCCGGGACCATACCTACCTAACGATAGGATGCGTAGCTTACTATTCCCGAAAGCAAGGAGAGAAATAGTGGTGCCCCAGTCACGATTCACACCTCCCTGCGTCCAGATAGGCTGGGACGGAGGACAGGAAGGCACCCCGGGAAGAAGTTGACAATGTCGTGCCAGAATTGCCTCCGTCTGTGCCGGCTCTGGAGCCGTTAACCTCGACATCTTCACCTTTTTCCCCTCTATTAGACAAAATGGACCAGTTACTGGCCCATCTTACAGGTCTAATGGAAAACTTTCGCAAACAAGGCGAAACGGAGGAAGCGAAACTCAAGATAGAGCTCTGTGAAGCTCCACTCGTTGCCCCTCAAGGGTCATACATGCAACCCAGAGACCAAGACCTCCTGACATGCTCTAAAACCAATCCCTGGAGGTATGCGGAGCTTATGCCGATTTTAGACGGCAAACTCTACATCTCGGAGAAGATGGGAGCTGTTCCTTTAGACGAAATCCAGTTTTGGCCAAGCTTTAACGCTTTCCCTAAGTGCTTCATTCGACTGAAGCATGAACCAACGTCAGAAAAAGAAACGGAACTGGAGGCAGTCATGATTCTCGACCATGATAAGGCACAGGCTATCTTGTCAAGTAGCCTGAGAAAGGCGGGTTACTCGGTGTCGAAAGTGTTCGCACTAATTAAGAGACATCCTACCTTTCTTTCTCCTGCTTCAATAACATTCCCCTTTACGTGGAAGGCATTTAAATCTGTTGCCAAGGCAGTGGAGGCAGGCAAACCATGTCCTGCAAGCCTCTGTCACTAGCCTTACCCATGCAGGAGAAGGATTGGAAGGAAGTCCACTTAACCTTTTCAGTAGGGAAACTAGACGCAGACGTCGCTGGACGACAGTTTAGCAAGAATCTCCTTAAACTTTCTGAGTTCCTTTTGTGCACGGAACAAGAGACAAAGGAGAGACTTGCAGCCTCTTTATCCCAACAGAACTGCATAGAGTTGTGTTCAGCCCATCAAAGTACCCCAGACATGCTCATGGTCTTGGCCAAAATGCATATGGCAACCTTAGTAAAAGACCTATATGTCTTTATGAAGGCTAGGAGAGCCTGTAGGGAGTTCATGTTCACTGCCGCAACAGTGAAATATGAACCCAGGAAACTGATATCTTCCAATTTCTGGGGTAAAGACCTCTTTCCAAACGAGATAGTCAAGGAGGTGATTGAGAAAGCCACCACGGAGAATACGAGCCTTCTCCAGAAGTGGGGCATCTCTTCAAAGAGAAAGTCTTCCACGGATGTGCGTCCCCAACCTAAAAGGAAGACGGAAAAGTCTAGACCTTTTCCTCGGTCTGTTCAACAACATCCCTCAGTTTCTATGACCGCGGTGTCTCAGGCAGGCGGTCGAGGAGGTAAACCCTCTGATCAGTCGAAGCAAAGAGACGCTTCTGGTAGGAGGGAGGTTACATCAGGATCGTTGGACCTTTAATCCTTGGGGCCAAGGCCTAATCAAGTTTGGACTAGGATGGAAAATAGACATGCTTCTACCATCATTTCCTCAACTCTTCCTACACTCCAACCCCATTCTAGAAGAGTATACCTTAGAGCTCTAGAGCATACAGGTGGTAAGGAAAGTAAAGTCCATCGAATTCCAGGGAAGGCTGTTTTGTGTTCACAAGAAGGACTCAAGAAAACTCAGAGTCATTCTGGACTTGTTGCCACTCAACAAGTTCAAAAGAAACAGCAAGTTCAGGATGTTAATGCTTCTGAACATAAAGACCCTATTTCAAAAAGGGGCGTTCACAGTCTTGATAGACCTGACAGGTGCCTATTGGCAGCTTCTAGTCAGTTGCCCCCTCTCCTCCTACCTAGGATTCAAGTTACAGAGGATAGTGTATGTCCTAAGAGCCATACTCGCCGGACTAAACACAGTTCTAAGTATCTGCACGAAATTGGCGGACGCAGTCATGCTATAACTATGCCTAGAAACGGTTCAGGTAACAAAGTACCTGGAGGAATGGCTGGTGTGGGCAGTACCCAAAGCGGCTGGTCTGCGAGCATCCAAAGAAGTAATCCAGTTCCTGGAACATCGGGGATACAAAATCAGCTTCAAGAAGTCTCGATTCTCTCCGGTTCAAAGGCTTCAATGGCTAAAACACCATCGGAACCTGAGGTCACACTGGCTCTCTTTCCCTTAGGGATGTAAAAGGAGATCGCAGGGTCGGTCCAGAGACTACAGTAATCAGTCAGGATTTCAAGACGCCAACAGGAAAGAGTCCTGAACTCTCTCCAGTTCACAGTACTGACAGACCCAGTGCTAAGAGCACAGCTGAATGATGCGTTAAGAGTCTGGAGAAGATACGCATCAAACGCTCGAAGAGATCTAAAATGACCGACATCGGTCTTTCCTTGATCGCTTTCCAACCAATGGTCAAAGGTCAAAAGCCTATTGAGGACCGGGCCCTTACATCCACCTCGACTATCGAAGATCATCCGCATGGATGCCTCGTCGGAAGAATGAGGTATTCACTCCCATCAGAGGAAAGTCCAAAGGATTGGTCATCTCTACCCAAGACCATGGTAGTCCTGTTGAGGTTGGGGAAACTCTCCATGCAGATCAGGCCCTCTCAGGTTGATCTGGGACATCGAAGCGATAATGAGACATCGAACCGACAAGGCTCGATATCGTCCCTTATAGTCTAGGTGATGTTAGCCATCCCTTAGCCTATCGGCTGTTCATGTACAATCGATACGCAATGTGACAGAGGATGCTCTACTCAGGCTCAAGCCGATAGTCAGAATGGTCCACAGACTCAGACCCATTCTCTCCCAGATGGGAACAAGTCCGCAAGCTGCAGATCGACCTCTTCATGACGAGCGTCATCAAGAAACTACCTCGATATGTAGCCCCATACGAGGATCCTCTAGAGGAGACAACGGACACCACGTCTCTAGTATGGAAGGGATGGACTGGAATTCCTGTTCCTTCCATCCAATCTCCTTCTGAAGGTCCTCAACATGCTGAGATCCTTCCAGGGAGGGGCAGCTCTGGTGGCTCCCAAATACAGTGAACCCTCGTTTATCGCGGTAGATAGGTTCCAGTCGCGGCCGCGATAGGTGAAAATCCGCGAAGTAGTGACACCATATTTACCTATTTATTCAACATGTATATTCAGACTTTTAAAACCTTCCCTTGTACGTAGTACTGTTAACAAACTACCCTTTAATGTACAGAACACTTAATGCATGTACTACAGTACCCTAAACTAAAACAGGCACAAATATTAAAGGTGATTTTATATCATGCATTTCCTAAACATGCTAAAAAGCACGATAAAAAATGGCAACCAATGTTTTGTTTACATTTATCTCTGATCATAATGTAGAAACAAACTGGAGGTAGAGCTTTGCTTATTACCCAGACATATTTCCCATACTTTTCCCTTAGAACTACATCACATCTTCCTACTATATATATATATATATATATATATATATATATATATATATATATATATATATATATATATATATATATATATATATATATAATTATATATATATATATGTGTGTGTGTATATATATATATATATATATATATATATATATATATATATATATATATATATATATATATATATATATATATATATATATATATATATATTTATATGTATACACATATACATACTTACATATATACATAAATACATGCATACATATATATATATATATTACTGTATATATATGGGTTATGGAAAAAATCCGCGAAGTGGTGAATCCGCGATGGTCGAACCGCGAAGTAGCGAGGGTTCACTGTAGCCCAAGAGCAACTGGTTCCCTCTAGTGAAGGAACTGAGGCTGAGGCTGGCCCTCGTACTGAACCCAGCACTATCTCAGAGGGTTCAGAAGTTAATTGCCTTTGATTCATCACAGAGAGCCCAAACCCTTCATTTCATGATTTTCTCGCCCTAGCGGTTAGGAAAAGATTTGGGATCTCAGAAGGCAATATAGAATTCTTAGAAGAATACAAGTCTAAGTCAACTAGAAGACAATATGAGTCATCTTGGAAAAAGTGGGTTGCTTTTGTAAAAGCAAAAGGACCGAAAGAAATTTCAATGAACTTCTGTCTGTCCTTCTTTGTCCACCTTCATAATCAAGGTCTGGCAGCTAACATGATAACTATGTGCAAGTCAGCCTTGACTAGACCTCTTCTATATGCCTTTCAAGTGGATCTGGGAGAAGGAATGTTGACAGGCGAAGGGAGGCGAGAGGAGTTAGCTCCCGAGCAGTCGTCCCCTCGAGCGTATCTGTTGACGCTTCCCGGGACGCTCGCCCTCCCTATGGGAAAGGCGAGGTAAAAGTGTTATCTTCGCCGTCGGATGACGCAGCTCACAGAGCTAAGCGTCGAGAGCGGGGCTGACGTCTTACGTATTTCCCTTCCTGCTTGACAAGAAGAGAGTTGCTCGTCATAGCACCGAGCGTCAAGATTCTAAACATCATGACGCCAAGCGTCAGAAAGCCAAGCGTCAAGAGGGTCATGACGCCGAGCGTCAAGGAGTTGGACTACATCACGCCAAGCGTCGAGTAGTTGGAAGTCATGACCCTTTATCCTTCGGTGGATTTAAAGAAACTGATGAGAGTTTTTTCCAAAGAGTTTCCTAATTTTTGTTCCTGCTGCTCCGCGTTCCCCGCCTTCAGAGTTTACGCTAGGGAAGGCGTCGAAGGAGTCTCAGATGGTGTTGTCTCGCTCATCTAAGAGAGCCTTGAGAATGATGGGGGACTGGATGCAATCCAAGAAGGACCAGGGAAAGACTTTTTTCTTTTCCCCCGGCCAGATTGGGTTCCAGATCTAGAGACTGGAGAAGTTCTCGGCTTGGGAGTTCCTGCCTCTGCCCAAGGAGACTTTTTGAGTCTGATGGACGCCCCTCGTCTGACAGCCATGAGAAGAACCAAAGTGCTCTGGTCAACGTCTTAGCTTGATCATCTTCTCAAAGGTGTCTTCAAAGCTTTCGAGGTTTTCAATTTCCTTGACTGGACTCTGGGAGCCTTGGGAAAAAAGGTTTATGCTTTGAAGGATGTGGACACTGAAAGCCTCATCCACATTATGTCTGGCATGGACAAAGCCTTAAGAGACTGATCCAATGAGTTGGTGGCCCTTTTTTTGGCGGGTGTTCTTAAGAAAAGAGCCCAAATGTGCTCTTTTTTTTTGTCTAATGGGGTTACACCCATACAAAAGTCGGAATTGCTGTACGCACCTCTTTCTTCCTCCCTTTTCCCTCAAGAGTTGGTCAGAGAGGTGTCTTCCGCTTTAGCCCAAAAAGCCACACAGGATTTGGTGTCTAAAACAGCAAGGAAGGTTCTGCCTACTTCCTTTTCAAGCCGCAAACCTAAGGAAGAAGCTCCATTCCCTCAGTTTTCGCAGCCCTTTCGAGGGAAAACTTTCAGCAGGGGTTGTACCAGACCCAAGGGAAGGAGAGCAAAGAGAAGAGGATCGAAACCAGGGCGAAGCAGTGCATTCGCCTTCAGACAGCAGTAGGAGCCAGACTAAACAACTTATGGCAAGCTTGGGAGAGGAGAGGAGCAGACCTTTAGTCCATTCAGTTACTAAAGGAGGGATACAAAATCCCTTTCCTAGGGAAACCCCCTTTAGTAGTAACTCCGATAGATCTCTCTGCCAAATAGAGAGAGGAGTCAAAGATACAGTCTATGCAATATCATATGTCTCTCTTATTGGAGAAGGAGGCAATAGAGAGGGTGCGAGATTTGCGGTCACCAGGTTTTTACAACCGCTTATTCCTGGTTCCCAAGAACTCAGGGGAATGGAGACCAGTCCTGGATGTAAGTGCTCTCAACGCCGTCGTTCAGAAAACAAAGTTCTCCATGGAGACATCGAAATCAGTCCTAGCAGCAGTAAGAAAGGACGACTGGATGGTCTCTTTAGACCTCCAGGATGCTTACTTCTACATCCCCATCCATCCGAACTTCAAACAATACCTGAGATTCATGTACAAGGAGGAAGTTTTCCAGTTTTGGGCTCTATGTTTCGGCCTAAGCACTGCCCCTCAAATATTTACGAAGCTGATGTCAAATGTAGCAGACATGCTGCATTCAAGAGGTATCAGAGCCTCCCTGTATCTGGACGTCTGGCTACTCAGAGCTCATTCCTACAATCGCTGCTGGGAGGTTATCAGAAGAACTGGGTCTTCTGATAAACAGAGACAAGTCTCAACTGACACCATCCCAAGAGATCCTTTATTAGGGGATGGAGATTCGGAGTCAAGTTTTTCGGGCTTTTCCGTCTGCCCCAAGGATGGAGCAAGCCCTGTTGAAGCTTCATTGCTTTCTAGAGAAACGGAAGTGGTCTGTGAGAGAGTGGATGAGTCTGCTGGGAACCCTCTCCTCGTTGGAGCAGTTTGTCTCCCTGGGAAGACTGAATCTTCGCCCTCTTCAGTTCCACCTCAATCAACATTGGGACAAGGGAAAGGAACTGGAGACAAAATGTATCCCCTTTACAAAATCTGTTAAAAGTTGCCTTCAGTGGTGGAATGACCCAGTCAAACTTCTAGAAGGTCTCTCCCTGAAACAGAGGAACCCAGACCTTGTGTTGTGTTCCGACGCCTCGGACTCGGGGTGGGGATCAACCTGGGCAAGTTGGAGATCTCGGGTTCCTGGACAAAAGATCAGGAGATCCTCCACATAAACCAGGAGGAGCTGTTGGCAGTCCTGTTGGCCCTCAAAGGCTTCGAAGGGTCAGTCCTGAATAGAGTGGTGCAGGTCAATGCTGACAACACTACAGCGTTGGCCTACATAGCCAAACAAGGCGGAACCCACTCGAGGTCCCTTTACGAGACTGCGAGAGAACTTCTTTACTGGGCAAAAAAAGAAGAATGTAACCCTTGTAACAAGGTTTATTCACGGGGAAAGGAACGTGATGGCAGACAGTCTCAGCAGGAGAGGTCGAGTTTTGTCCACAGAATGGACACTTCATCAGGAGGTCTGCGAGAACCTGTGGCGGATTTGGGGTCGTCCTTGTATAGACCTGTTTGCAACCTCGAAGACGAAGAGATTGGAGACATACTGCTCCCCAGTGCCAGATCTCAAAGCAGTCCACATCGACGCTTTCCTATCAGACTAGTCCCACCTGGACGTGTACGCATTCCCTCCGTTCAAGATTGTGCACAAAGTAATGCAAAAATTTGTGTTACACGAGGGAACCAGATTCACTCTAGTGAACCCCTTTTGGCCCACAAGAGAGTGGTTCACAGAGGTACTATAATGGATGGTGGACACCCCGAGAAGCCTCCCATAGAGAGTAGATCTACTCAAACCCCACTTGGAAAGGTACCATCAAAACCTCCAAGCTCTACATCTAACTGCCCTCAGACTATCGGAAAACTCAGAGCTAGAGGTTTTTCAAAGGAGGCAGCTAGGGCGATTGCAAGAGCAAGGAGGTCTTTTACCATCAAGGTTTTTAGAGAATGGTGCAGAGTCAACTGTTTCCTCTTCCAGTACCTTATGACTCAGATTGCTGACTTCCTGTTATACCTTAGAAGGAAACGTAGGTTTTCGACTTCAACCATCAAGGGATACAGGAGCATGTTAGCGGCCGTCTTCAGGCATAGGAATTTTGACCTTTCTAATAATAAAGACCTCCAGGATCTTCTCAAATCCTTTGAAACAACTAAGGAACGACATCAGGAATTGCCAGCTTGGAATCTGGATATAGTCCCAAAGTTCCTAATGAATGACAGGTTTGAGCCCTTGCACTCAGCTTCGTTTAAGGACCTCACCATGAAGACTCTCTTTTTGGTCAGTCTGGCGACAGCTAAAAGGGTCAGTGAGATTCATGCCTTCAACAAGAACGTAGGCTTTAGAAATAACAGGGCTATCTTCTCCTTACAGCTAGGCTTTCTTGCTAAAAACGAACGCCCTTCTCAACCCTGGCCCAAGGCTTTTGAGATTCCAAACCTTTTGGATGTGGTTGTAGAGGAATTGGAGAAGGTCCTGTGTCCAGTAAGAGCCCTGAAGTTCTACCTGGAAAGAACGAAAGAGTTATGGGGCAAGTCAGAAGCACTTTGGTGCTTGGTCAAGAAGCCTTCGTTACAGATGTCGAAGAATGCACTATCCTTCTTCATCAGGCTCTTAATAAGGGAGGCTCATTCACATTGTAGTGAGGCAAACCTCAAGCTTTTGAAGGTCAAGACACATGAAGTTAGAGCTGTGGCAACTTCTGTAGCCTTCAAACAGAATAGGACTTTCCAAAGCATTATGGACACAACCTTCTGGAGGAGTAAATCTGTGTTCACCTCACACTATTTGAAACGTGTCCAGACTCTTTATGAGGACTGCTACACTCTGGGACCATTCGTAGCAGCATGTGCAGTAGTGGGGGAAGGATCTCCTACTACATTCCCGTAACCTAATACCCTTTTCTTCTCTTGGAACTATTGTATTTTTATGTTTGTTTGTGGAGATTGGACGACAATCTTCCACAATCATTGATTTTAGTCAGGTGGTCAGTTTATTCCTTGAGAGCGCCCGGAACAAGGGTATTGGAGGAGGTCCTGTCACTTAGAGGTTTTTACACCAGTTTGACAGCTCCTAGAGGTCTTCAGCCCCCTGGATGGATCACTGGATCTCGTAAGGAAAGCGGACATAATGAGGCAGGGATTCATTGAAGTCAGCTTCCTTATCCGGTACGAACCCTTAAGCTTGTTTATTAACTCTTAAGTAAATTCCAACAATGTTGGCTGTCTCTGACCCTCCACCAAAGGTGTCAATCAGCTATACAGTATATATAACTACCAGGTAACTCAGATGTTTAAAAATGATATTTCATAATAAAATAAATTTTTGAACATATTTACCTTGTAGTTATATATAATTTAATTCCCACCCTCCTCCCCTCTAGAGACCTAAGGGCATGGAAGATCTGAGGAATGACTAGAATGGTTCCAGGTACCTGGGTAGAGGGCGCACTGGTGGTACACCTGGCTACCCAATCGGCGATTGCCGCGAGTTTTGAAATTTCTGCCGTGACATCAGGGACTAAGCTATATACTGTATATATAACTACCAGGTTAGTATGTTCAAAAATTTTATTTTATTAGGAAAATATAATTTTACCATTTTTAGTGGTACAAGAAGTGTCCTACAAGCTTTAGAAGGTTTTAATTTCAGTAACCCTTTAGTTTTCAAGATTTCAGAGTGGCTCTTAATTATTGGCCTGAAAGGTATAACAGTTTAATTTTATTGGGTTTCAAGAAATGAGGCAGATTCACTGGGAAAGAATGCTGCAGCCGAGTTGCTACCAAGAAGGTATCCCATTCCCTGTAATGATTTTTTACCTACATTTAAGAATTTTTTTCATAATAATTGGCAACAGCATTGGGATAGTTTTGTTGAAAATAATATAAGAGAAATTTTTGGGCTCAAGCAATGTCGTCCTGATGGAAGGTTCCTATAAGTAGCTTCCTAAGGGATATTTGACTACAGTGATATTCCCAGAGAATTTACCTTTAGGTCTCCAGAATTCTAACTCCGGCTGCGAATATCCTTAAAATTTCTCCTAAGGATATCGCATAAATCAGGGGACGTATATCTTGATACGACACATAGCAATCTTCACCCCGAATAGCATTTTCACTTCAAGGGGGAGAGTGGCAAAAATAGAAGGGGAGCCATTATCAAGGGTACCCTTCCTCCCGTACTGGTACTGCTATGAGTATCTAGATGGCGCTGTATGTCAACCCAGCGCGCTATTCCTATAGTTGTAGCGGTTTCGCACGGTGATTTTCCCTGTTGTTCTCTCGCTACGCTTTGGTTTTTCTGGATTTATCATGCAATCTCCAGCCTCTTCTGCCTCTAGAAAGTTGAGTATTTGATCTTTACAGTGTATAAATTTTAGCTCCTGCCTCACAGTGAAATTAGATTAATTTTAAGAGTTAGAGCTTCGCCTTCACCGGAGGCGCCATGGGCGCTGTCGTTCATAACGGATGTATTATTTAGTTAGCCTGAACGACTTTCCCTGTTTTGATAGCATGAATATTTACGAAGCTATTCAGTTATATATTTTAGGAAGTTATATATTATGCCGATTGTATTCTTTAAAGTTTCGGCGATTTAGGTAACCGAACCTTGCCTGCGCTAGGCTTCCTAGCCTACGCGCTTTAGTTTACCTTCATGCATGATATACTGTAGATCGACATTCCTAGTTGTAATAGCAATTAAATATGCAGCTATTTAGGCAATTTATACTTGTAAGATATATTGATTGCATATATTTCCTCTTCCATTAAATACGAGAGTGTTTCGGCGATTAAGGTAACTACTAGCCTAGGTGCTTTAGTATACTTTCATACATGTTCCCGGTTTACCCACGTGTTTCGTTTTATCAATTCAGGCGGAGATAGATATCTCTTAGAATTATTATATAAATCGATACTCGTCCCCTCAGAGTGCAGCCATAGGCTACAACCCTATCTTGGTCTTGCCATTGAGTAGACACTTCGGCTTGACTAGGCTAGTGTTTTCTGTCTTTCCCTGGCCGGCAGATAGCCAACTTTGGGTTTTTGGCAGAACCTCAGAGTATTCAGTCTTTTGCCGGTGGCCGGCCGGCAGGGTGAGTAGTCACTCCCCTGCCGGCCTCAGCCACCGGCATAGGAGGCCAGACCTCCTTAGGCCACACTTAAAGTGGTTGTATGATGCAGCCACCTTCTCCCCTGAGGTCTAGAAGACTAGTCCTGTGCTCGCAGACCCTAGGCTGAAGAATAGACATTCTTCTGCCGCCTAGTATGGTGCCGGCACTGAAATGATGTTTCTCCCAGGTTAAGAGGGGGCGGCAAGCCTGCCGCCTCCCCCTCAACTCTATTGGCAGACCCTAGGTTGAAGAATAGATATTCTTCTGCCGCCTTGGACGGCACCGATATTGAAACAGAGTTTCTTCGTTGTGTGGTAGGACCGGCAACCCTGCCGGCCCCTTCCACACTTCATACAGGACCCCATTACCTACCCCCTGTGTCCTTTAGCGATGGCCTAGCCATTGTAACCATTTGGCCGTCGTCCTACAATCTCGTCGCTTGCAGCCGGGTTGTGGGGCCGGCCGCGGCTCCTACATAGCAGCTGTTTAGTCGCTCAGCCTTTCCTTATGCATGCAAGGCTCCGGGAGAAGCTGTGCCGGTTGGGCCGGCTGCCGGTGGGAGACCCCTATTCTGTAGTGTGTTCTTCAGTCCTCTCTTGGACTGCCATCCACATACCAGCGGCCGGCAGTGACCGGCAACGGTTTGTGTTTGGATAGAAGCTGAATGATACATTCTCCCATTCCATTTGAACCCTCCTTCTGGAGGAAGGCAGTAAGATTAAGTACTTACACCCTTATTTATTGTTAACAAACATTTAATGAGGTACCCTTCACTCCATGCTTTCTCTCTCTCTGTCAGCTAGTGCCGCCAGGTACTAACCCAGCCGGCAGATGCCGGCCGGGTCGGTGCCGCTGGGCACTACCCCAGCCGGCAGATGCTGGCCGGGTTGGTGCCACCGGGCACTACCCCAGCCGGCGTTGGATCATGCCGCCGGGTGCTAGCCTAGCCAGCAGATGCTGGCTGCGTCGGTGCCGCCGGCCACTACCCCAGCTGGCAGATGCTGGCCGGGTCGGTGCCACCGGCCACTACCCCAGCCGGCGTGGATCGTGCTGCTAGGTGCTAGCCTAGCCGGCAACATGCCGGCTAAAACTACAGTATATGGTTATACAGTAGCCAGTATATTTGCAGTATAGATCATACTGCAGACAGAAAACTATAGTATATATTATTCAGTAGTTATTTTCCAACATACCCTGTGTATCCTTGCAGTTTTTTGTTGAGACCAATTATATATTGAAAGAAAGATTTCTTTGAATAAACTGATACATGATCAGTTACCATTTACTGTACCCACATTATTAAAACCTTGGGAAAGGTCAGTGTTAAGTTACACTTATCTACCCCTAGAGGTTAGAACCCTTCCCTTGGGTTTCCTGAATAGGAAAACTTTAGTTTTTAATTTTTAGGGGAGGTCGCAGCAATTGACTGGACTGGAAATACAAGTATGTGTCTTTCCTAGTTCCATTTTAGCTTGTCTGTCTTAAGCTATAATGCAATAATATTAATAATAATAATATTTATATAGTTTACCAAGTGAGATAAACTACTGCATACTCATTTAATTTTCCTCTCTTTACAGGAGGACCATCCCAAGTGCAAGGTAGTCTTCTGCAAAGTGAGGAGCAAAGACTAGAGGCATGTAGAGTGCAGAGTTCATGCCTTCTGCTCCACTACCAAGGGATCTCTTCAGTACTGGGACCCCCAGGACTGCAAGATTGTAAGGCCTTGGTGACCGAGGCATTTGATGACCCCAATACAGCGGAGTCAAGGGATGCAGCTCGAGAGAAGCTGTGCAGATGGGTTCGTGGGTTTCAGAAAAACACCACGGGACCTTACTTTCCTAGCGAAAGGATGCGCGCTTTACTGTTCCCAAAAGCGGGTGTGGAAGCTGTCATACCCCAGTCACGACCTGAGATCCCTTGCGGCCAGATTGCCGTAGATACGGACGTCTCCGACGCTATGCAGGACATCCACTTAGACGAGAGGATGTCAGAGGTGTCTGAGGACACCGAGAAGGACCTTCTAGCGGAAGGTCTCGAAGAGGAGTCCACCTTGGCTCCTGAAGAAGAAGAGGATGATGTCGAATCGGAGTCCGTTTCGTCAGTTCCGGCCCCAGAACCGTTACCCTCTACGTTTTCTGCTCCTCCATCAGATGACATGAGACAGGCAATGATGGAGAGTTCGTAAACAAAACGAAGAAAGGGACGCCGAATGGCAAAAGATAATGGACCATCTCACCGCGTTCTGTGGGTCTCATAAGAGACTCAATGTTAAATATCTTTTACCTTGCTCTGATGTTAATCCCTAGACGTGTGCAGAATACATGCCTATTACCAGCGGCAAGATCTTCATAACAGAGAAGTTGGGGATTGTCCTTATTAAGGAAGTCAAATTCTGGCCCAGCTTTCAGTCTTACCCAGACTGCTTCGTCCGTCTGAAGACGGAACCAACATCCAAGGAGGAGACAGAACCGAAGGAGGTCATAGTACTTGACCATGGGAAGGCTCAGGCTCTTTTATCGAGTAGCCTGAAGCAGAAGGGCTTCACTAACTCGAAAGTGCCAGCCCTTAGTAAGAAACACCCCACCTCTCTTGCTCCAGTATCATTAGCCTTTCCCTTTACATCAAAGGGTCTTAAGGCAGTTATGAAGGCAATAGATGCAGGCAAACCTTGCCCTACACTTGAGGAGTGTAGACCTTTATCTTTAGCCCTGCCCACAGAAGATAAGGACTGGAAGGAAGTCCACCTTACCTTCTCAGTTGGGAAGTTGGAGGCAGATATTGCTGGACGTCAGTTCAGCGAAAATCTCTCTAAGCTGTCTGACTTTCTCTTGCGTAGGGAGCAAGAGACAAAGGAAAGACTTGCCGCATCTCTTTCTCTACAGATTTGTCTAGAGACGACGACAAGCAATAACAGAACCCCGGATATGAACATAGTCATGGCCAAAACACATTTGGCTACTGTGGTCAAGGACCTGTATGGTTTTGTCAAAGCCAGACGTGCTTGTAGGGAGTTCGTGTTTGCTTCTGCTTCAGTAAAGCACGAACCCAGGAAGCTGATAGCTTCCAATATCTGGGGAAAGGACCTCTTCCCGAGTGAAGTGGTTAAGGAAGTCTTAGACAAGGCCGCCACGGAGAATAGAAACCTTCTTCAGAAGTGGGGCATGTCGGCGAAGAGGAAGCCTTCCCTGGATGAGGGTCCCCTGCCTAAGAGGAAGACTAAAGGACCCAGGTTGCCCTCTCGCCCTGCCAGACAGCATCAACAACAACAACTTCCCACAGTTCCCATGACCGCGATGCCCCAGATGGTGGCTCAACCCCAACCAACTTATCAGATGGTGCCTCAGCAGCTGGTTGCCCAGTCACTAGCGTTCAACCCTGCGTTCGAGAGGCAGACCACTACCTTTCGTCCCAAGGGTAGAGGGTCTAAACGGGGCTCCTCTAGAGGTAAAGGGGGTAAGGGAGGACGCAGTCAAGGAGGTAAGTCCTCCGGACAATCGAAGCAATGAGATGCTTCCGGTAGGAGGAAGACTCCAACATTTTCAGGATCGTTGGACCTTCGATCCTTGGGCCCACAGCCTAATCAAGAATGGAATCGGATGGAGCTGGAGGAAGGCTCCACCACCATTTCCTCAATTCTTTCAACACTCCACCCCTGTACTGTAAGAATACACCCTAGAACTTTTGAGCAAGCGGGTTATAAGGAGGGCAAAGTCCATCAAATTCCAAGGAAGGTTGTTTTGTGTTCCCAAGAAAGACTGAGACAAACAGTCATTCTGGACTTGTCGCCACTCAACAAGTTCATAGAAAACAACAAGTTTAGGATGTTAACCCTTCAACACATAAGGATCCTGTTAACAAAAGGGGTGTACACAGTCTCGATAGACCTGGCAGATGCCTACTGGCATATCCCAATCAACCGCCCCCTCTCCTCCTACCTAGGATTCAGGCTACAGAAGAAGAAGTACGTCTTCAGAGCCATGCCCTTTGGACTAAACACAGCCCCAAGGATTTTTACAAAGCTTGCAGACGCAGTCGTTCAACAACTACGCCTAGAAGGTGTCCAGGTAGTAGCGTACCTGGACGACTGGCTGGTGTGGGCAGCATCCAGGACGGAGTGTATGCAAGCATCCAAGAAAGTGATCCAATAATTGGAACATCTGGGATTCAAGATCAACGTCAAGAAGTCTCGATTATCTCCAGCTTGAGAGTTTTAATGGCTAGAAATACATTGGAACTTAGTCACACCGTCTCTCCATTCCCCCAGGGAAGAGGAGAGAGATAGCAGGATCTGTCAAGAGACTACTGAAATCCGACAGGATCTCAAGACGCCAACAGGAAAGAGTACTGGGCTCTGTCCAGTTTGCATCAGTGACAGACCCAGTGCTAAGAGCACAGCTAAGAGATACGTCAGGAGTCTGGAGAAGATACGCATCAAATGCTTGAAGAGATCTAAGAAGACCAATACCGACCCGACAACGATCACTTCTCAAGCCATGGTTGAAGGCCAAGAACCTAACGAGGACCGTACCCTTGCAACCACCTCTACCTTCAGTCATCATCCATACGGATGCCTCAAAGGAAGGATGGGGATGTCACTCCCATCAATGGAAAGTGCACGGGACCTGGTCTTCTCTATTCAAGACCTTCCACATCAACATTTTGGAGGCCATGGCAGTCTTTCTGACGCTGAAGAAACTGTCCCCTCGCAGATCAG
This sequence comes from Palaemon carinicauda, assembly GCF_036898095.1. Taxonomy (NCBI): domain Eukaryota; kingdom Metazoa; phylum Arthropoda; class Malacostraca; order Decapoda; family Palaemonidae; genus Palaemon; species Palaemon carinicauda. Next base: position 258,597,708 of record NC_090725.1, on the reverse strand, counting down.
CCCATATAAGACTGATCCTGGACAGCGAGGTGATAGCGAGATGTCTGAATCGTCAAGGCTCGAGATCACCCCAAATCAACCAGGTGATTCTGTCCATCTTCCGTCTGGCGGAAAAGAAGAGATGGCATTTATCAGCAGTTCACCTTGAGGGGTTCCGCAATGTGACAGCGGACGCTCTATCCAGGCTCACGCCGATAGAGTCAGAATGGTCCCTAGACGCAGGCTCATTCTCCTTCATCTTACGTCAAGTTCCAAAACTGCAGATTAACCTCTTCGCGATGAGCGACAAGAAGTTACCTCGTTATGTGGCCCCATACGAGGACCCTTTAGCAGAAGCGACGGACGCCATGTTCCTCAACTGGAACAGATGGAACCGGATCTACCTGTTCCCTCCAACCAATCTCTTAATGAAGGTCCTCAACAAGCTGAGATCCTTTCTGGGAACGGCAGCTCTAGTGGCTCCCAAATGGCCAAAGAGCAATTGGTTCCCTTTAGTATTGGAACTGAAGCTGAGGCTGGTCCCTCTGCCGGACCCAGTACTGTCTCAACAGGTACAGAAGTCAACTGTCTCTGCTTCATTACAGAGAACCCAAAGCCTTCATCTCATGATTTTCTCTCCTTAGCAGTAAAGAAAAGATTTGGGATCTTGAAAGGCAGTATAGACTTCTTAGAAGAATATAAGTCTAAGTCAACCAGAAGACAATGTGAATCATCTTGGAAAAAGTGGGTTGCTTTCATCAAAGCAAAAGGACAAAAAGAAATCTCAATGGACTTCTGTTTGTCCTTCTTTATCCACCTTCATAAACAAGGTCCGGCAACCAATACGACAACCACGTGTAAATCAGCTCTGACTAGACCTCTGCTATACGCCTTCCAAGTAGACTTGTCAAACGAAATCTTTAACAAGATCCCTAAGACATGTGCTAGACTTAGGCCTGCAGCCCCTCCGAAGCCTATTTCATGGTCCTTTGCTTCAACAGTGAGCAATGAGGATTGCTTTCTGAAAGACTTGACTCAAAAAGTTATTTTCTTGCTTGCTATAGCCTCGGGGGCCAGAGTTGGTGAAATAGTGGCCCTATCCAGAGATGAGGGCCATATTCAGTTCACAGAAGTGGGAGAACTGAATCTTTTTCCTGATCCAACATCTCTCACTAAGAACGAGCTACCCACTAAAAGATGGGGTCCCTGAAGAATCTGCCCTCTTAGGGAAGATGTCTCGCTGTGTCCAGTGGAGTGTCTAAAGGTCTATCTTTGAAGAACTTCAGACTTCAGGGGAGGACAGCTCTTTAAAGGAGAAACCTCAGGATCAAACCTATCCCTAAAACAACTAAGGGCGAAAATCACCTATTTTATTCGCAGAGCGGATCCTGACAGTACTCCCGCAGGTCATGATCCAAGAAAAATCGCTTCATCACTGACCTTTTTTCAGTATATGGATTTTGAGCGTCTTCACTCATACACTGGATGGAAGTCATCCGGAGTGTTCTACAAGCATTATGCGAAGCAAGTGCATGAACTCAAGCGATTCGTGGTGGCGGCAGGTAGTGTACTAAAACCTGTCGTCTAGTGCTGCGATGAACAGTGAATTGATTGGGACCATCAATGAAAAGGGTGAAAGTGTTGACACCCCTCAGTGCAATACTTTGAAATAAGTGTCACTAAGGTGACACTAAGGACTGTTCTCTTTAGTTGAGGTTAAGAAACATAGAGATAACACTTGTGCCGTGTGTGAATAGACATTCAATATCACAGAAATATATTAGAAAATTTAGCAAATGTTTAGATTTACAGTGGCATTAATATCTTTTCCCTTTCAGGTGAAAACAAATATTTTCTGTGCTTTGATTGTTGGATATGTTTCTTATTGCATTTATTAACATTATGTTATACATGTTACTTTATGTTGGCCATTTATTACCAATAAATTATCAATGTGTATTTGCATCTTATTTCGTCCTTCAATTGATTTCCAATAAAAATATATCAGTTTTATTACCCTTTAATAAACTGCATATATTTCTTGCGAACAATATGTATAGCTAATACCTTTGTTCTTATACGTGTTACAAACATTGTCTGGTAATGCTTGTTCCAACTAATTATACATACAGCGAGAATTGTATGTAGTTGATGCTATGTTTGTTCATATATTATATGCAGACCTTGAGACTCCTTTCCTACATCTAGTATGACTCTTCCCTGCAGGGGGCAGGAAGCACTAACATGGTTTATACTTAGCACTAATGACATATAACGGTAACGTCATATGTCTCAATGGTCTGGATGACCAAGGAAATATTGTCCTGAGGTTAAGGCACTTTAAAAATCCACAGATACAGTACTTTCTAATAATTCTCTGGTAAGCTTCCATCAGTACGACATGGCTTGAGCCCAAAAAACGGATTTTGAGCGAAGCAAAAAATGTATTTTTGGGTGAGATAACCATGTCGTCCTGATGAACCCGCCTTGCTTTTCTACAACGCTACAAGGAATAGCGCGCTGGGTTGACATACAGCGCCATCTAGATACTCGTAGTAGTACGGGAGGAAGGGTAACTTTGATAACGGCTCCCCTTCTATTTTTGCCACTCTCCCCTTCGAAGCGAAAACGCTATTCGGGGTGAAGATTATTATGTGTCGTATCAAGATATAGGACCCCTGATTTATGCGATATCCTTAGGAGAAATTTTAAGGATATTCGCGGCAGGAGTTAGAATTCTGGAGACCTAAAGGTAAATTCTCTGGGAATATCACTGTATTCAAATATCCCTTAGGAAGCTACTTATAGGAACTTTCCATCAGGACGACATGGCTATCTCACCCAAAAACCCCTTGGAGGTATAATGGGATGCCCTAAATGTTGGAGACTACTCTGTCTTCTCCGCATTGGTCACACTCGGATAACATACAAGTTTAGGCTGGCTGGCCAACACCAACTATATTGCGACAACTATTTATACCCTTGACAGTGAGGCCTTTGTTGACTGAATGCCCCCCTTATAGCACAGAAAGAAATCAATATCTGTTTGAGGCATGAGGTGAGGATGGCAGGTTCATCCTTGCCAAGATTCTTGGACATAATGTAGTGTACAATGATAATGGTATTTTTAGATTTAGTTCTGAAGCAGGTTTCTGAATGCTATTTAACTTTTACAACATATTTGCTTCTATTGTTTTAATTGAATATTCTTTTATTCTTTATTTATAATAAACGATATTGGCGTCAATTACCTTAGATTTCAGGATGCCAGAGAACTTCAAATCATTCATTCATTCATTTGCTTGTGAGAAAAAGCATCCAACATGAAACATGCCTCAGTAGATCTATAGGTTTCTTCGTCCATACTCAAATAATTAGCCCAGTCATCTGGTTCTAATTTTAGATTAACAAACGAGTTGGTATGTAGTCATCTGGTTCTAATTTTGAATTAACAAACAAGTTGGTATGTGAAAGTTGATCTGTTTTAAACAGCCAGTCCTTCCTCCCATTTGATTTTTTTCCTTAGTACCACTGCTAAGCTAATTGCAATCAAATCATCCTGTGCGAGAGGCATATCTTAGCCTCACAAACAGCGCATGTCACACTTGGTCAATAGGTGAGGTTTATGTAGGTTTGGTTTGACTGTTGGACACCTCTTCAAATAATTTGACAAGCACTTTGGACATCTGGATTTGATGAACTGTAGATTGTTTTAAAGTCTGATTAGTTCAACTAAGAGAATTGAGTCTCGCACTCCAACTTTCCCTTCGCCTTGCCTCATTGAGGATATGTTACACATCCGTCACCTTCTTTGACTTCTTACAGATCCCGTAGGCACTCAGAGGAACTTGAGCTCTTCTCGTCAGCGCTCCTTCAGAGGCTCTTCCTTGGCATTGTCATCAATTGCCTTAGCAATTATTATTATTATTATTACTACTACTTGGTAAGCTACAATCCTAGTTGGGAAACCAGGATGCTATAAGCCCAAATGCTCCAATAGGGAAAAATTGCCGAGAGAGGAAAGGAAACAAGGCAATAGATAAAACTACAAGAGGAGAAGTGAACAATTAAAATAATTTATAATATTTTAAGAACAATAGCAACATTATAATAGATCTTTCATATAAGAGCTATTAAAAAAAAAAGTGTACCCTGATGCAAGAAAACTAACCCAAGATAGTAGAAGACCATAGTACAGTCTATGGTTTGATTTTGGAGTGTCTTTCTAGAAGAGCTGCTTACCATAACTAAAGTCTCTCTTCTACCCTTGCCAAGAGGAAAGTGGCCACTAAAAATTGCAGTGCAATAGTGAATGCCTTGAGTAAAGAACTGTTTGGCAATCTCAGTGTTGTCATGTGTATTAAGAAAGAGAAGAATGTGCAAATAATAGGCTAGACTATTTGGTGTATGTGTAGGCAAAGGAAAAATGAATTATAACCAGAGAGAGGGATCCAATGTCATACTGTCTGGTCAGTCAAAAGACCCAATAACACACTATTGGTAGCATCTCAATGGGTGGCTTGGGCCCTGGCCACCCTACTACCTACATTTAGTGGTTATTTAGTCCTGATAACATGAATTGTTACTAAATTGAAATGTTATACTAAATGTTGTTAAGCATTAAAATGGGATTTCAATTTTCCCCATATATGTTGTATGTTCTGCTGGAAATGATGGAAGAGGATAAATGTCTCATCTGGATGATCTTAGCGCTGCTTTCGTTACAGTTTAGCATAAACTATTAAATGATTTACGGCCCATTGATATCGAAGAGGAAGCTTTTCAGTATCTTGAAATGTTAATTGGTTGATAAAAACTATCTGGTACGAATTGGAAACTCACTCGTAATGTGGAACATTAAGCAGAGGGTTACCCCAGAGAAGTGTACTAGACCCAATCTTATATTGTATTTAAACCCTCGGTCTGTCGAAAGTACATTATTCATGAAATTAAGTTTAAACTATTTGCAGATGATCCACTAAACAATGATACCGCTGAAACTTCAAACCACGTTCTTAATAGTGTTAGGGAATGGATGATAGTTATGAAGCTAAAACTAAATGAAAATAAGATTTAGTTTATGGTGGTAGGAAAGAAATACAACTTAGGAAACTTGGGTAACATCCAAATAAATAATAAAAATACAGTCCCAATGTGTTGTAGAGTTCGTGACTTAGGTGTATCACTTGATAGTAATTTGTCTCTCAGTATTCAAATAAACAATATTGTAAAAATCGCTGGGTAAAACCAAGAAACATTGATTTTTTATCTGATTAAATTTTCTGTAAAGAAACTTGTGACTACCAGGATTGACTACTGAAACTCTATTACAATCTACCCAAAGTGCAACTTAAGAAATTACAAAACAAAATAAAGAGGAGCAAGATTGATATAAGGTGTCCCACCCAGAGAAAGGAATACTCCTATACTAATTGAATTACACTGGCTGCCTATTAAAGCCAGAATAGAGTTTAAGATGGAATTAATGACTCCTAAGTTATTATAATCGGGCGTCCAAAGTATATTAAGAGACTTGTTACATGCCGTGCAGCCAACAAATCTTGTAGACAAGAGAATAGTTAAAAATCGTTCCAAGTTAATGGAACCAAGATGTGTGTCTACTGTATAGGTTCTAGAGCTCTCAAATATGTGGCCCCAATGCTTGTACAACAAGCTCCCACTAGACATCCGAAAGAGTCTGAATATGGTGGACCTTTCAAGAAGAAAGGAAGTCGAAGACTTTCTTGCTTTCCAAGTGCTTCGATCATATACATTTGACAGTTAACGCCGAATACACTTTGTGATACTCTAAATACCCAAGAATGTATAGGCCTATGACAAACATATCTTGTAGTTTCTGTAGCTCTTAGATCTAGTTATTTCCTTCTGTGATAGGGCTAGGAAATATTCTTTAATGTAAAGTAAATATATTTGTATTTATTTACGCGCCATATTTGTTAATTGAGTCGATTTCCAATATTGACTAGACAAAAGTAATTGACGGGTGAAATAATATACAGTTTTAACTAACAACAGACTAAAAAAATATTTGGTATTTTTACCTCTGCCAACGAAGTGGGGAAAATGTTATGTTTTCGTTGCTGTTTGTTTGCATGTGAAGTTTGTCTGTTTGCTTGTGTGAATAGCTTCCTGGCCTTAATTTTACTCAGAGTAGTGAAACTTCCAGGGATTAATTGTTATGCTGAGACGTGTAAGTGGTTCAAATTTGAAAGTCCTAGGTTTGTCTGTTTGCTTGTGTAAACAACTTCCTGGCCTCAATTTTACTCAGAGTAGTGAAACTTTCAGGGATTAAATGTTATGTTGAGACGTGGAAGGGGGTTCAATTTTGAAAGTCCTAGGTCAAAGGTTGAGAAATAAGCTGGTGTGGCGGAGGTATGCACTCTACCGAGTGTTCCTCTAGTTTATATTTTTATTGCTTGAAAAGCAATTTGTAAATACTCAACATCAGATTAATGATACACCAGGCACACAGACAAAATTAATACGATTTAACAACATAACATAAGATGAAATCACCAGAATTATCAAGAGAGCAAAGAAAACAAACTGCGTGATCGATCCTATGCCAATATCTGAAGTAATTGGAGAGAGATACTTTTCTAGTCTAGCCGAAATAATAATGAGAATAGCAAATGCAAGCATTGATGAATGTAAGTTTCCTAAATCTGAGAAAATGGCTATAGTCACAACAGTTCTGAAAAATGCACTGGACTACCAGGAATTAAGCTCATATACTGTAGACCTATTTCAAATCTATCCTTTATCTCAAAAGTGCTTGAATATGTAATTCTTGAACAACTAGTCAGCCAATTAGAATTGATAGCAGCTTTGCCTGACAACCAATCTGCTTACAGAAAACTATACTCTACGGAGACAGCCATCTGCTCTGTTGTAAATGATATGCTAGAAATGATGGATGAAAATAAATTTGGTATTCTAATATTGCTCGATCTCAGTGCTGCTTTTGATACAGTTGTGCATGAACTGCTACTAAATGATCTAAGGTCCATCGGCGTTGAAGATCAAGCTTTCGAATACCTAAAAGACTACTTGGTTGGTAGAAATTACTGTGTACAAATTGGAAACTCTTATTCATCATATGAACCCTTAAACAGAGGGGTACCCCAGGGTAGTGTACTTGGCCCAATCTCATTCTGCATTTATACTATTGGTCTATCAAAAATGCTACAAAGGCATGGCGTGAAGTTTAAACTATTTGCAGATGACACAAAATTTTACTTCTCCATAAATGATATACAGTACATGACACTACTGAAACTCTAAACCGAACCCTTGATGGTGTTAGAGAATGGATGACATTTAAACAACTAGAATTAAATGAGAACAAAACTGAATTCATGGTGGTGGGCAAGAGAAACCGCATGAGAAATTTAGGTGATATTCAAATGAACATAAATAATGACTCGATGCCGATATCTAGTGAAGTTCGAGATCTAGGTGTAATTCTTGACTATATCCTGTATCTAAATGCCTAAATAACTATGTAATAAAAAGTGCTGGTTATCATCTAAGAAATATTGCGTTTATAAAAAAGTACTTGGACGAAAATTCTGTTGAGAAACTTGTGATAAACTGTGTTATTACCAGGATTGACTACTGCAACTCTCTTACAATTTACCAAAAGTCCAACTTAAGATATTACAAAACATAATAAACAGAGGAGCAAGACTGATAAAAGGTGTCCCACCTAGAGAAAGGATCACCCCTATACTAATTGATTTACACTGGCTGCCGATTAAAGCGAGAATTGAATTTAAAATATGTACAATAACCCACCAAGTTATCAGAACCGGTCGTTCAAAATACTTGAGAAAATTGCTACATATTGCGCAGCCAACAAATCGTGTCGACACGTGAATAGTCACAGATGGCTTCAAACTGTTTGAACCTAGATTTATGTCCACTTTGGGCTCCTGAGCCTTGAAATATGCGGCCCGAGACTATAAGCAGCTCCCACGAAACATTAGAATGGTTGAAGACATTAAGGCTTTCAAGAGGAAACTGACGACTTTCTTATTTCTTAAGTGTTTTGACAGTGACAAT